>NC_140590.1:253749063-254330664 GCF_964204655.1 Triturus cristatus | reverse complement strand
GTGAGTTGCGAGTTGCTTGTAGATGACCTTCTCAATCCCTTTTGCTGGATAGGGGCGCAGGAGATGGTTTGGAAGTTGCTCATTTGATTCAGGTCGGTTGTGGGTTAAGGTGTTGATTTCTGCAAGTTTCCATTCATCTGGAAAAGTGGCGGTGCAGATTGGTGACGGTGCCAGGTTGTAGATGCAGTGGGGGCATGGTCCATTGGCGTCCCTGAGTGGATGGGTCTTCGTGATTGCCGTTGTGCCATTTGTGATGTGGTCCTATCATTGTACTGCCGCAGCTAGCCTTTATGACTTGCGTATTATCCCACTCGCAGATACTCTTCCATTTGCCCAGCTTTTTGACTGTCTGTCCTTCGATCCTATTCTAAGGGCCCGATTCACAGAAATAACTTAAGACAAAATCCTAAACTTACTACCATTTTTGTATTCACAGAAGGCACTTACTCATTTTGGTATTCACAGAAGACACATACTCACTTCGGTATTCACAGAAGTTAGGAGTCCTAACTTTAGGACTCCTAAATGCCTTCTGTGAATACCGAAAGTCTTAAAAATTAGGATTTTTCTCAGTTTGGGAGTCCAAAAGTTAGGACTCCTAACTTTACTACTACTAAACTGAGAAAAATCCTAATTTTAAGGCTTTTCGGTATTCACAGAAGGCATTTAGGAGTCCTGAACTTAGGGAGTCCTAACTTTACTACTGCTAAATTGAGAAAAATCCTTATTTTAAGACTTTCGGTATTCACAGAAGGCATTTAGGTGTCCTAAAGTTAGGAGTCCTAACTATACTACTACTAAACTGAGAAAAATCCTAATTTTAAGGCTTTCGGTATTCACAGAAGGCATTTAGGAGTCCTAAACTTAGGACTCCTAACTTCTGTGAATACCAAAATGAGTAAGTGCCTTCTGTGAATACCAAAATGGTAGTAAGTTTAGGATTTTGTCTTAAGTTAGTTCTGTGAATCAGGCCCTAAGACTTTCTAGTTATGCACTTATCCTGAACAACTGTGTGTCAAACTGTTTTCCTTCTCAACCTCCTCTGTTTAGGCATATTCTCAGACCTCAGTCATCTGCCTTGCAGTTAACCTTCCTGCCATTTGCATGGAAAAATAAGAGGTTATTGACCTTTTCCCTGTATCTCTACCACTTGTCTGTCCTATCTCCTGCTTGTTTTATATGTCCGACCCTGAGCTTTGGCCCCCTTTACAACTAATCTCCACCACCTCTCGTCTAAAGATCTGTCTCCTTCAAACCACTCTAACTCTATCTCTCCTTCATCCCCGCGCTATGTATCTCTGCCATTTGTCTTGCATCGCCCTTATACCAGCGAATTCTCTGAACCTCTTCAGCATACCCTCCATCCAGCCAGAGTGCTACTATTGGAGCTAATGTAACTGCAGAACTGTGGGTGTATGATCTTGTACCTCCCAGTGTATTGTTCCCCCAGGCAAAGAATCTGAAAGTCTTCCCCCTGTGCCAATGATCTTGAAGCATGGGGGTTGCTCTGTCCACTTCTGCAATCTGCCAACCAACAGCCTTCTGCCGGCCACCTTGATCCCATTCAGTGGGGATGCTCATCCATATACGTCTACTTTGTCGGACCAGGATCTGACACCTCCTCTCCTGCGCCAAGCCACTGTCTATCAGTGTTCCCCAAGGGCAACTCCTCCCTGCTCGTTCTCCAGTTCCCTGCGGAGCTGCTCTGCCCCTGACACATCCCGGTCTGCCTCCTTGCACATCCCTGCCTCTTTCTTCTTGCTGCCCCTCCTGCCAGCGATTGTTCCTAACCCAACTGCTTGTGGCCCTGCTTCATTTTTAGGCCCTTCATTTCCATGCCCGCTCTGGGTCCTTTCAGTTTTCCTGGATCGTATGGTGCTCTTTATGTCATGCCCCCATGCTCTACGAAGTGCAGTCACCTTAATTGATAGGGTCTGGCATAGTTCTTTGCTCATTGCCACCCTTCTTTGTGGCATCCCTGATGTTTTAGGGGTCGGCTGCACATTCTGCAGTCTCCTTGGGGATCCCTTTTGCTATTACTGACGAGCTGCATCACTTTAGGCTTAAGGGCTCTTGAGGGTATCAGTGTTCCCAGGAGTAAAGACATAGCGCTACTCCTTCTTCTTGGGGACAGAGCCACATACTAGCACTGCTGCTGAAACATCCGCTAACGCAGCCCTGCTTGTTCCTGAGGGGGCTTTAACACTGCGTGGGGCTCCTGCAGCTCTACTGCTTGCTTCCCTGTCGTCTTCAGCACAATGAAGGCACCCTGCACTTCTTCTTCAGATGGTGTGCTGATCGTGGTAATTTTTGTCGAGCGTTGGGAAAAAATGATTCTTGCACTTTGGCAGAGCAGCATGGTGAGTGTGAAACTTTACTTGCAGGGCTGCCACATCATCAAGTCTGTAGTGCCCCCCCCCTTCCAGTGCCCCCCCCCCCCTTCCTACAGAGCTCCCTGGGCAGAGAGGGTAGTTTTGACTTGACCCCGAGGGGAGAAGAGGGATTGCAGGGCATGGCAGATTACATATCAATAGTCATCTTTACTCCAATTACTCGTTCTTGTCTGAGTAGTTACAGAATTGAAGTGTTCTACACCTTTTACAGATGCCACTTGGCTTAGCAAACAAGTTTAACCCCTCCTCCACTAAAGAATCCCTTGGACCGACCTATGCTTGGTATTAAAGTTGTGTCAAGAGGCGGGAGGGTGGTTATGTAAATACTGAGACAAGGAAGGGTAATGTGATTAAGACGATTAAAAGTAAGTAATCAGGAAGTTACTTCCTCAACCCTACCATATCTCAGTCTTAACAAATTTCAGGATGTACCAAAATATTATATCATAACTTGCTCCATTATAATACACCAATCTTTTTATTGCTACACATCTCTTAATTTAAAAAAGCATGATTATAACCAGTGTTACCCTAACATCAGCAACCAATAGCAGCCAATACTTTGGTTCCAAATTCCAACGTTTTCAAATCTTCTGCTTGAAAGGAGTTGCTCTGGTAGAAGCTCAACATAAATCTCGAAGAGCCCGCCCCCCCGCCCTGCCTCTGCCTAGGAATTTGCCATTAGCTGAGTGGATGAACATTGAAGGCAAGGAGACTTCCTGTGCTTCATAAGCTAAAGAAATAGCTGACCAAATCTAAATTCTAAAGAAGTTGTCTGTCCCTTGTGAAGGACTCCCAAAGTTCAGAAAATGCTTTCTAACAGTCTTTGTTTAGCTGGACATGAAATGTAAATCTGAACTGCTCTAACAACGCCCTAAGATGCAGATTTTCCTCCTCTTCAAGTGGGGTTAGGGAAGAGATAGTAAAATGATTCCCTTGCTCTGTATGAAAGTTGGAAACCACCTCAAGATTGAAATTGGGCTCTATCTTTAGTACAAAAGATCTGAAGGTAAGGAGCCTGAAGAGAAAGATGAGCCAAATATCCAAGCATATGAGCTTGGTTACCTAAAAGAAGGTCTTAAGAGTTGAAAACTTCACATCTACATCGCAATGTGGCACAGAGGACTCTAATTTATGGACCAAACTGCAGTGTTTTGAAATAGCTTGATGGGCTGGTCTTAACTGAGCGATTATTGGTATGAGATGTAATTATTTTAGATGACTTTATAGAAACAAATTTTGTTTCTCTCTTTTAATGAATATGGTAGATGTATTTATGTACTTGTATACTTATTTATTGATAATTTTATGAAATTTCTATTTGTTATCTTAGCAGAAGGTAAAAGTGTGTCACATTACTGTAAGAATATATTTCTGATGGATACATCTACTTGTGGATTCCTCACCTTTTGAATTCTCCCCATGCGCCAGCATTCCACGGAAACGTTTTTCTTAACTCTCCCACGTCGACGAGGTTGTCACAATGGCACGACTCCAATCGCGACTCCGTCTGACGCCATCGGAGCCACAAGTAGACCTCGTTGGCCATCTGACGTCATTTCACTTTTTTCCGCGCTGACGACGACTAGCGGTTTTCTGGGACTCTCCATTTATTTCTTAGGTATACTTTGTTTCTGCTATTTCTCCTGGAGTGGCAGTGCGATGGCATCGAAGAAGTCGGGTTTTAAACCTTGTAGAGAATGCGGGGGCTGTAGGTCAATCACAGATCCCCATGAAGACTGTTTGTGGTGCCTTTCCTTGGATCACGACGTCGATGGTTGAACTAGCTGTCGGAAGATGAACCCGAAAGCTTTGAAGGAGCGGGAAGCTAAGCTGTTCATGGCGAAGTCAAGAAAGGAGAAGAGGGGTTGACAGAGATCGAAGTCATAGAAGCACAAGAAAAAGAGAAGGCATGGTTCTCTACGTAATTTGTCGAAAGGTAGGGCTGCAAGATCGCCCTCACCGGCTATGAGGCGTCGCTCTAGAGATGTCATCTCTCCATATGCCTTCTCCATCTCCTCCAGCGCCTTCAGCTCGCTCTCCGACGCCGACGCCGAGAAGTTCTCCGGCGGGATCACCGACGCCGAAGGGTACTCCTGTGCCGAGTTCTTCTCCGGTGCCGAGGGATTCTCATGAACCAAGGATGCCCTCTCCTGTGCCTGCGACCTCTCCTGTCTTGGGTCCGACATCACCGGCGCCTTCTCGGCCTCGTGTGGATCCAGATACGGCTCCTTATTCACCCTTTCCTGGGCCTGGGTCGGATCCAACGTATTTCCTCAATATGATGTATGGCATGTTTGCCAGTGCAGCCTACCCTAGCGGTGCGCCGTCTGGCCCCGTGAGTCTGCTTGCAATTAATTTGGGCGTTCCTCAGCAATATGCCCAGGCACCTTTCATGCCTGCGGTGCCGTCCTGGCAGTGTCCGGCTCTGAGGTTCTTTACGCTGTTCTCTCTGTCTCCTGCTCCATCTGGTTGTCGTTCTTCTTCTCGACTTCGAGTGGTGCCGTTGCCCACTTCCGAAGCTCTGCCTTCGAAGCCGGCACCAGTTTCATCGGCTCAGCGCGTGGCTCCATCGACGCCGGTTCCTATTCCAAAGATGAGATCTAGGAGAGAGGCACATAGACTGTTGGAGGAAGAGGAATATCAGCAGGATGAGGCAGAAGAGGGTGAGATGGAAGAGGATGAGTTTGAGGGCCTTCAGGAGGAGAGTGGTTTAGATACTTCCCCAGAATGGGAACTTTCGTCACCAAAGGCATTACCCTCGCAAGATGTTTCACCATATCATGCAGTTATCAGGAAGGCTACAGAACTTTTAGATCTTTAGCTACCCACTGCTGATTTCAGACTGAATATTCTGACAAAGTTATTACTGTCTCCTTCCTCTGTGGTTGAGCCTTTTTTGCCGTTTAATGAGGCTTTGACTGAGCCTATTTAGGAGGTGTGGCGGAAGCCCCTTTCTGCACCTGCAGTTTCAAGGACTATTGCAAGAAGGTACAGGCCTGCTCCAAATGATCCTGCTTTTCTTTCAGCTCATCCTTCTCCTGAAAGTTAAGTGGGGCAGGCTTCTTGTTCAAAACAATTGGCGGGGTCTTTCCCTCAGATGCCTGGTGACAGGGATTCGAAAAAACTGGAACAATCCACCAAAAAGGGTTTCTACTCTTCAAGTATGGCTTTGAAATCCACTAATGCAACTTGCTTGTTGGGGAGATATATTCATGCCATGATGGACTCGGCAAAACAGTTGGTTCCAAAGTTGCCGGAGAATGATCGAAGTTCCTTTTAGAGAATATGGCGGATACGCAGGCGACTGCTCACCAGGTTATCCAGTCTGGTTTGGACACTGCGGATTCAGTGGCAAGAATGATGGTCTCTTCTATTGCTACAAGGAGGCATGCCTGGCTTAGGTCTTCATGGTTCTCTCCTGATGTACAGAGTGCACTTTTCGATCTTCCTTTTGATGGATCCAAGCTTTTTGGGAAAAAGGCTGATTCTGCATTGCAGAGGTTTAAGAATAGTAGAGCCACAGCAAAATCTTTGGGTCTCCAGTCCCAAACTAGAGGGTTTGGTTTTAAGAGGTATCGTGATTTTGACAGGATGTCTTCCTTTCGAGGCCGTCAACAGCTTCAGCAGCAGCAGAACCTCCAGTACAAATCTTATACAGGAAAGAACAGAGGTCGTCTGCGGGGTGCAGCCGTCAACTCTCCTCCTCCTCCTCCTCTTCCTCTTCGGCCCCTACCACTGGTGTCACTGGAAAGCAGCGCTCGATCCCCCATCTTGGTGCATGCTGGTCCTGTAGGGAGTCAGGTGTCCCATTTTCTACAAGATTGGAAATCTATCACTTCAGACCTTTGGGTTTGAATCTTGTGGAAAATGGGTACCCCCTTAGCTTTTGGGAGTTTCCTCTTCCTTACCCTTCTCCCCAGGGCTGGTGCTCAGAGGACCATCTGCTGCTTCTGCAGCAGGAGATTCTTGTGTTATTGCAGAAAGGTGCGATAGAGGTGGTCCCGGAGCAGGAAAGGGGTCAGGGATGCTACTCCTGGTATTTCCTGATCCCCACGAAGGATGGCAGGTTAAGCCCTATTCTGGACCTCAGGGTCTTGAATTTTTACCTCAGTTAGGAGAAATTCAAGATGTTGACCCTAGCTCAGGTTCTTCTGGCGCTGCAGCAAGAAGACTGGATGGTATCAATTGATTTTCAGGATGCGTATTTTCCCATTCCCATCCTGAAGTCACTTCGGTCCCAACATTACCAGTTTGCGGTCCTCCCATTTGGTCTTACTTCCACGCCTCGAGTCTTCACAAAGGTGATGTCGGTGGTGGCAGCACATCTCAGAAAAGTCAGGGATTCCTGTTTTCCCTTACCAGGACGACTGGCTGCTCAAGGCAAAGTCGCCAGAGATGGTGCTCCATCATCTGCAGGTGACAGCTCGGCTGTTGTACGTTTTGAGTTTCTCAATAAATGTACCCAAGTCTCACCTGTATCCCTCATAGCGCAACCTGTTCATAGGGGAAGTACTTGATACTACAGAGTGTCGAGCCTTTCCACCTTCGCGGAGGATTCTCGACATCCAGGAAATGATTCCCTTGTTTCACGATGGAGCGGTTGTTCCAGTCCTGAAGGTCCTACACCTGCCCGGTCTGTTTGCTTCCTGCATTCTGTTGGTCAACCATGCACGCTGGCACATGAGGGCGCTCCAGTGGTGTCTCCGCAGGCAGTGGTATCCGCACAATGGGGATCTCAAGGAGTCAGTTAGGATCTCCAGAGAAACTGCAGCGGATCTGTCTTGGTGGAGTGTGCAGGGCAACTTGTCTCAAGGAAAGCCCTTTCAGCTTCCTCCACCGGTGGCCACAGTGATCACGATGGCCTTCATTCTAGGGTGGGGTGCTCATCTGGGGCATCTGGAGGTCAAAGGTGTTTGGTCTCCAGAGGAAAGGTTGCTTCACATCAACCTTCTGGAATTGCGGGTGATACGTTTGGCACTAAAGGACTTCCTTCCAGCCCTTCGCAGTCAGTCAGTACAGGTCCTGACGGACAACACTACCGCAATGTGGTACATCAACAAACAGGAAGGTGTAGGGTCATATCGCCTTTGCAGAGAGGCTCTGCGATCTGGTCCTGGGTTCAGGGCCATCAGATTTGTGTGATGGCAAATCATCTGGCCGGTGTGCTGAATGTGCGTGCGGACAGTCTCAGTCGGCATTACTCGGCCGATCACGAGTGGCGGCTTAATCCAGAGGTGGTCCATCTAGTCTTCAAGATGTGGGGATTTCCTCGGTTGGACCTCTTTGCCACTCGCGAGAACATGCACTGCTCATCGTTCTGCAGTCTCCAGTTTCCGATGCAGGGAGCATTGGGGGACGCTTTTCAGTTGGATTGGAGTTCGCTGCTCCTTTACGCGTTTCCCCCCATACACTTGATTCCTCGAGTTCTGAGGAAAATTCGCCAAGACCGGGCCCAAGTCATATTGATTGCCCCGGATTGGCCAAGAAGGGTGTGGAACACAGATCTGCTTAACCTCTCATTGCACCCTCCGCTCCATCTCCCTCACAGGGCAGATCTCTCGCAGCCGCAGGGGCTGGGTCTATACCCCCACCTCCAAAGCTTGCACCTTCATGCCTGGAGATTGAACAGGGAAATCTGAGTTCCTTCTCTCTCCCACCGGATGTGGTTGATGTTATTTTATCATCCAGGAGACCCTCCTCCAAATATATTTATTCCTCTAGGTGGTCCAAATTTGTTAAATGGGGGGAAGAGAGGTCCACTGATCCTTTGAAAGCCCGTTTGTCGTCTAACATTCTAGAGTTTTCTCTTTCTTTGGCCCAGCAGGGTTGTGCTGTGGCTACGGTTAAGGGGTATTTGTCGGCATTGTCGGCTTTCCTATGTTTGCCGGACCAGCCGTCTTTATTTAAATCCCCCATGGTATGAGGTTCATTAAGGGCCTTATCAATAGGTTTTCTCCCACTCCTTTCGTTATGCGTCAGTGGGATAAAATCTGTTTCTTACATTCCTAATGGGTTCTCCTTTTGAGCCTTTTCTTGGTTGCCCATGAGCTATTACCCCAGCCAGGAAGATAAGTGAGATGCAGGCTCTTAGTTCTAAACCTCAGTTTCCACCATTTATGCAGAAAAGATGGTTCTCAGGACCAGTGCTGCTTTCCTACCTACGACGGTTACTCCTTTTCATCTTGGGCAATCCCCCTCACCCTTCCAAGGAGGAGAGACTTCATCGTCTGGATCCTAGGAGAGCTTCTATCTGGACAGAACCAAGGATCTGAGACTGGACTATCAGCTCTTCGTAGGCTATGTTGGACGAATGAAGGGCAAGGCTGTGCACAAGCGGACTCTCTCCAGGTGGATCATCTTGTGCATCAGGATCAGCTACGCCATGGTCAAGAAGGAACCGCCTAAAGGTATTAGAGCTCATTCCACCAGAGCTAAATCTTCTTCTGCTTTGGCTAGAGGTGTCCCTGTTGTTGACATATGTAAGGCAGCAACTTGGGCCTCCCTCCTCACCTTTGCGAAGCATTACTGCTTGGATTCGGAGGTTAGGAGGGATGGCCATTTTGCATGCTCTGTGCTTCAGAATTTTTTGGTATAGGTTGGTGGACACCCTTGTCTGGGAGTGGGACTGTTGTGGGATTCAATTCAAAAAGTGAGGAATCCACAGGCAGATGTATCCATCAGAAGAACAAGTTACTTACCTTTGTTAATGCTTTTTCTGGTGGATACAGTATCTGCCTGTGGATTCCTCACTGTCCCACCCTTCTCCCCGTTGCCCACCTTCGTATACCAAAGGAATTATTGATTATTTGACATGGTTGTTTTCCTGTGTCTGTTGACTGCCTTGCTGTTGATTTATAGGAAATCCTGTGTTTCTTTAGCCTTTCCTTGTTTTTCTTTATACTGTGTGTATTTGTGATTATATTGTATACTATGTATACTTCAGTTATTTTATCGGTCCACCTGTTCGCCTGGGAGGCACGGAAAAAATGGGTGGAACTGACGCCAGCACGTCGACGAGGTCTATTTGTGGCTCTGATGACGTCAGACGGAGTTGCGAGCGGAGCCGTGCCATTGTGACATCCTCGTCGACTTGGGAGAGCTAGGAAAACAGTTTCTGTGGAATGCTGGCTCAGGGGAGAATTCAAAAGGTGAGGAATCCACAGGCAGATACTGTATCCAGATACTGTATTCACCAGAAAAAGTGTTACTGAAGATAAGTAACTTGTTCTTTTGGGAAATAAAAGGTTTCTGATTCTGATTAAACTCTGCATCGCTAAATGGCTCAAAGGGCAGGAGGTTTAGAGCCAAAGGCAGATTCTAAGCCGGGACTAAAATCTTAGCAGGAGGAATTTGCAAAGAAATTTCTTTCAAAATCATGTGAACCCAATTCATCTATGTGAGCCAGTCCTCCCCAAGGGAAGCACACAGCTTTTATCTGAGCGTTGGGCCTGAAGAGTAGCCACTGCGTCCCTTAAATCAAAGCAATCATGAAGAGACTGTAAAATTCACCTTGATTCACAGGTACAGGTATCTAAGGAAAGAGTTTGACACAAAGAAAATAAGACCAATGATGATCGCAAATATGACCAATAATGATCATAACATCTATGAGTAGAACATCTACAAAGCTCCTATAAAGAAGCTGCTACAGACGAGTAGAGTCCTTTCAGCCTCCAAGCAAACAGGTACAGTTTCTAAAGAAATAGGAGCAACAATTCCAGTCTCAGCAACAGAATTATCGGAAGAATCCATTCAATGCATAGCACCATCCTTCTCTGAAGCGAAAACCACATCATACGAGGCAAAAAGGGGCCAGTTCTAGAATGATGTGCTAGGAATCTGGTTATCATAGGAAAGCAAAAGGGAGTAGAGGATGCCATGGAGATGTTAAGACATTTACTCTCCATGCTTTCTTCTGTGGAAACTGGTATAGAACATTGCTTTGAAAACATGGCAATCTTGGCACTTGCAAATGCATCCACCTTTGGAGTGCTGAATCCGTCATATGTTGGGAGAAGGGGGAAACACCTTGCTTAGGTGTTCAGCGAATATACTCCTTACACCTCTGAAATGAATAGCTGAAAGAGACGAGGTTCTGTTCCGCCCAGAAAACTATCTGAAAAGCAACGGATGATAGATCAGCCTTAGCTGCTGATTTATGTAAGCCTTTCGAACTGTAAGCCTGTTATTATCAACAGTTTTTGAACCTAGAGAATAAGGGCAAAATGCATCAAAGCTTTTAGTACTGATGCCAAGTCCCTCATCTTTTCTGTTGGATGATAACAATCTGAAGCCCTGAATGAGCTTAGATTTGCCCTCCAACCCCTTCCCATTGCATCTGCTGTTAAGATCATTGGAAGAGGGAGACACAAGAGACACCCCTCTTGAGACTGTCTGGAGTAAGCCACCATTGTAAGGTGCTCCTTATTTCCCAGGTTATTGGGAATGTAATATAAATAGCTTCCGGTGTTGTGGCAGTTGTCGAACTGGGGGACCCAAGGGCAGGCGTGCTCATGGTACAACAAATATAGATGAGGCCTAGACGTAGAACACTGAACAAAAAACAAACAAAAAAGGTTGTGCCGGAACTAAATGGGTACCCACCCCTGGTTCTTGTGTATCTTACCATGTCCCCTTGAACCTGGGATGAGTCCCTGGCAGCAGTATAATAGTGGCGTACCTGGATCTGAAAATACACCTAAAATCTTAATGAACTTGACTCTGGTAAATATACTGTTCCCAATTTAGTTTGTAATCAAGCTCCAGTGAACTTTAAGTTTTGGGAAGGGGTTGTTTGTGCGTTTGAAGTTTAAAATTCTATGTTGTTTAAACAGGTGGCATACTCTAATTGCATTTGCCTCAGAGAATCTGAATAAACATGCACAAACCAGTCATCACAGTAAGGGTAGAATAAATGATGTTACAACGCAAACAATTACAACGCATTCTTTTACAACGCGTTTTTTACATTGCAACTACCATTACATCGCATGATTTTACAACGCATGCCATTACCACACATTTTTAAAAACTACCATTACAACGCATTCCATTACAACGCATACCATTACAACACACACCATTACAACGCATAATACTTTTAGGGCAACAGTAGGGTAAGTGTTGGATTGTGTAGGGGTAAAAATTACTATTCCCACCCGAGTGAGTTTAACAGTAGGGTAAGTGTTGGATAGTGTAGGGGTGAAAATTGCTATTCCCACTCCGGTGAGTGCAACAGTAGGAAAAGTGTTGGATAGCGTAGGGATAGAAATTACTATTCCCATCTACCCGAAAACCCATACCCACCCTAAAACTAAAAAATCTCCATTACTTACCTTATAATGCGTTGTAATCGCATGTGTTGTAGTGACATGCGTTGTAATGACATGCGTTGTAATGGCATGCGTTGTAATGGTATAACATGTTAAGGCAGTTGCGCTATGACAGTTGCATTGTAAAAACAGTGTGATGTAATGACTGCGTTGTAAAGGATGTTTCCCGTAAGGGTATACCGGGATCCAATTGTGCAGACTTGCTACTAACTGAGCAAGAACCTTTGTGAAAACCTTTGGTAATGGTTTTAGACCAGAAGAAATAAACTGGTGCCGCAGAAGTAACACCTTACACAGAACCTTAGAAATGTATGATGAAGTAGATTGTTTGGTACGTGGCTGTCATCGATTCCCTTTGAGTGATCCAAGGAATAATCCATTTAAGTGTTATATTTTAAAATGAATAGTTGTGATGCGTTGATTTAAGCTCTTCAAGTTGATATGGTGTCAGAACTTTTCAGATGCTTTTGGAACAAAGAACAGTGCAAAATAGACTACCTACCCCATCTCTGTTGCAGAGACTAGAATGGCAGCTTTAATTTGAAGCGTTTCAGAATTCCCCTGTGGAAGAGCTAGTTGCTTAAATTGTTTTCTTGGTCAAGAGTGTGCAAGGTTTCTGCATCAGGAGGGTCTGATTTGAATTTTACCAGATTAGCTTGGCTGATAATGTCCAAAACCCATATAACTTTTATTGATATTTCTGATGCTTGTTGGAGTCAAGAAACAAGCTCTCCTACAGGTTTGAGAACAGATAATGGACTGGAATACTCAGGACTACAGGACTAGTGTCTGTGCTTTGAAGAAGAAGAATATCTACCAGTATTCCATGTTTTGAGAAAAGAATGAAAATGCCCTCTAGAAGCGTATCAGTAATATATTCTCGGGTGCTGTCTTCATGAGTACCTCCCGGACTGCACTATAGCCTTGGGTGTGGTTTTAAAAATCTGAGCATTTTTCTGCTTCTTAAAAGTTCTCTTTAGTAACTCTTCCAGTTGATTTCCAAACACAAAAGAACCATCATATTGTAACTTTAAAAGCAGCTGCTGTGTGTCCACTTTCAACCTTCCACTCGTTCAGATGAATCTATTTTCTTGCTGCTATATTTGCACGTGTTGCAAAAGCAGTGGCTTCAGTATCTGAGATAAACTTTTCCTGCAAATCTATATGAGCTTAGATCTCTGAAAAAAGTGTATATTGTTGCTAGAGTTGTCAGATTCAGATCTTCATGGGAGCGGTTTCCACATGCCTGGCTACAGGATCACTAACAGAAATATCTTCTATGCCCACTAAAAATAAATCCTCCCAGATTAGTCAACATAGGGTCCATGGTGACTGAAGCAGGAAGATGCAGTTCCCTCTTTGCCAATGGATAAAACCTAGGTGAAACTGTGTTTTTCTGAGTTCTTCCTTTTTGCAACTTTTCTGTTTACTGGCAGACTGGAAGGTGGAACCACTTGAAATTGTTGGAACATACCTGCAATGGAAGAAGGAGTTTCTTCTCCCTTCTGGAGATTATTATTATCTACCTGGTATTTGAAGAGTGTTTGCATGTGTGAATGTTTAATAAACTTGCTTCTGATGGATACATCTAACTGCAGATTTCTCTCCTTGTGTATATATTTTTCAGGCATCGGATTGGATACTTAAACAATAAAGCAGTACTACTGCGTGCCAGCAGGTAGCATTGCGTGGCTCCACGCCAACGTCATTCCATTCTGCAAGTACGAGCAGAGCTGCTTTTAAGTGTCCTCCATGCACACTGACATCAATTCCATTCTTTCTGCTCTTTCAAATGCGAATCGGAGCCTTCTCCTTGATCCCAAGACCCCAAATGTTGTCAAAATTTACCAGTAATGCAAAGGAAAATATCACCATCTAAGACGACAGGGATCAAACCTTTTAGGGACTGTCACAAGTCCACAGGAAGGTCTTGTCTCCCACTGACAGATCATTGTCGCGGTCTATGTTGTCACTAAGTCCTACAAAAAGCATAAGAAGTAGAAGTGGGTATTGCCTCTTTCCCGCCACTCTCAGACTCCAGGGAGGGCGTGAGAATGCCAGTCTCCCGGTCTTACTCCTATCTGTATCTGTGTGGAAAATAAACACAAGCTGTGTCAAAGTTGAGTCTATCACTGGCGCATCCTGTGTTTCCGGGTCCATTAGCAAAGTAGCAGCAAGTCAAGGTCTCCAGAGAGACCATGCTGCACATTTTCTGCACTTTGCTGGCTCTGCCTGATGCACCTTCGGGCCCCAGGATCTTTGGGGGTCCTCAGTAAAACCTCTGCTTGTTGGTCCCCCGTCACCAGGTTCGTTACCGACTTTGGTGCCCAATTTGATTCTAGCACCACCCCCCTCAGGTCAATTTGCATAAAAATTGATGCTGGAGAATGAGTTATAGTAGCAAAAAGACAACCTCTCAACTGGTAAATCATGTAAGGGAACCGTTAAGCATGAGAATTAATCATATAGCACAGGAAGGGACAAGGGAGACCAAGAAGAGGATGAAGGGTTGTTATTTGTAGATAGAAGCACAAAAATACAACTAAATTACAGTAACCATAACAACCATATATGTACTGGGGTGTTGTGGTGAGTGAACGGCGCAGTGACAGTAGTGTATAGGCAACAACGTGGAACGGCGAAGGACATTTAAACAATGGGGGTCAAACAAAAGTTTTTAGAAAGGAATTTACAGTCACAAACATAATTTTATTATTTGTGAATGACCCTTTTCAATGCTGCAATTGGCGTTGTGGAGTCGACGGCGTTTCGACCTCTTTAGCTTGAGGTCATCATCAGGACTATGGTTACACGATTCATGAGGTACTTCTATAAGAACAGGAGGAAAGGAAAAGGTAAGAAATTGGTCGTGGGACCCAAGGAAGCAAATTGAGGCCGAGAAAACCATGGAAAGGTGGGTGTAAGGATACCTGGAGTCAAGGGACGGTGAAGGTCCGAGGAAAGTAAACCACGGGGGCGCAGTTACGTCAGGGTAACAGTAGTATGGTAACTGTGGTTGGTATCTGGCCCGGGAAAGAAGAGAATGGGACGAGTTACATATTTAAATGAGGCCATGGAGAAAACAAACAATGGAAGAGCGTCGCAATCTTACCAGTTTGGTGATAGTAGTGGAGAGCTAGAGCGTGCTTCGTTCTTGGCAGCGCTCAGCTGTACCCGGTCTCAGCTGGGTTAACGGGTTTACTCCTGTTTCTGTTTTTCTTACGATTGAGCAATCGCTGGATTGCGAGAGTATTTTTTTAATACCTAGCGCATTAATTTTTGTGTTGAATAATGTGCAATTGATCTGCATACTATGTCCTCCGGGGAGACCCCCTCTTATTCGGATGACTATATCCAGAATATTCTTATTCCTCCTTATTATCATATACTTCTACCCCCCTCCCTTCAGCACCCAATAACTCTAGGATATTACTTGAAAAACTAGAAAATCTCAAGAAGAAACAAATTCGTACTGACCTGCATGCCCGCATGCTCACGGAGTACCTTAAATCCGACACCATACCACTGGGATTACAAATCCGCAACATTCCTGCTATTTTCACCCAGGACCCCAAATTCCGCACTGGCTTCAGCCATCTGGCCACTACCTGTTCCAGGCACTGGATGGTACTTGGCCTTGACACGGCCATAGAACACAGTAAAAAGGAATTAGAAGAGATAGCTGAACTTGAAAAACTTATCTTAGCCGATATCACCATCACTGATGCCAAAGGTCTCCTAGACAGAGTAAACGCTACCATTGCAACCTTTCATACTTTTGAACAGAACAAGAAAATAAATAAAATTCAGAAAGACATTAAGAATTACAATAGAAACCAAACATACCCTTACTTACTTGACACATTCTACAATACACACTACCAGCCACCTAGAACCAAGAACTGGGGAAGATATCGCAATAACCAGGTCATTACCTTTTCAGATTTATCTAACACCTCCATTGAGGACTCAGATAGCGGGGAGGGGACAAGTTCAGGCCCACCTAGACCACCTCCACCACCCCCACTCCTACCGACTGTTTTTTTAGGAGCGGATCGCGGCCGCTGGAGACAGAATTACCAGTATCAATACGCAGGCGAAAGACAGACTCGCCACAAGTTCTACCAATGGGGGCTCCAGCAATAACAAACCCACTACACAACACACAAACGGACATTCTTATCTCCCCAGTCTGTAGCACTGCATATGGCCCTTCCCTCACAACCTCCAGCCTCTCCTTATCCAACCATATCAGGCTCCCCGTTCCATCAACCAGTTACAATGTCACATTGCATAAGCCTCCCCACCACTCCAACTGTCATCTGTCACCGACACGACCATACCCATTTTTAATTTATCTAACCACACCTTATCCTCAGACGAAATCTCTCTACTAAGCAAGGGTCTTACCTTTGTCCCCACTGCACGTAGTGATTTTTTCAAACTCCAGGAAGACTTACTCCTGTTTTTCAGACGTATCCGTCTGAAACGATTCTTTTCAGATAAACCTGAAACTAAAAGACCTTTTGAGACACAATTCAAACCTGCCTCAACCTTTTTGCCACCGTCCTCAATGATGCCACATGAGATTTTAACCTTTGAGAAGCTTGTCTTACATGAAGTCAAAGAACTACAACAGCAACCTGAATTTGTACCCTATAATTTACCACTCACAGAAAAATTGGCCATAAACCGTTTGAGCGTTAACCAAAACATAATTATCAAACCTGCCGATAAAGGCGGCGGCATAGTGATGATGGACCATGACAAGTATGACTTTGAGATTCTTCGCTAGCTCAGCAACACCACACACTACCGCAAGCTCAGCTCTGATCCCCTCGTTGCCATTCAAAATAAAATCTCCGTTATCGCCTCTCAGGCACTTCTCGATGGCATCATCAATAAGAAAGAACACGCTTTCCTTAACAACCCACATCCCAGAACACCGGTGATCTACACCTTACCCAAAGTTCATAAGAACCCATCTACACCACCTGGCCGACCTATAGTGTCCGGTTGTGGTTCTGTCCTGGAACCTTTGGGCAAATATATTGATTCCATCCTTAAGGACTCACTGAGACCTTTGTCAAAGACAGTACCCATCTGATCAATATCGTTGAGGACCTCTCATTTAACCCGGAGACAGACCTCATGGCAAGCCTAGATATTGAATCATTGTATTCTAACATCCCCCAGACGGACGGACTTAAGGTAATGGAACATTTACTGAACACACGACCAAGACCCACATGCATTCCCACTGACTTCATAACCCAACTTTTACACATTGCTTTGACAAATAATTACTTCTTGTACAAGGACACATACTACCTCCAGATTAAAGGAGTCTCCATGGGCACTTGCTTCGCGCCAAATTTTGCTGTGCTCTATGTCCACCATTTGGAATCTACACTCATCTTGTCGATCCAAAACCCTTTCCTGAATAACATTACTCTATGGCGCAGTTACATAGACGACATCCTCCTACTGTGGCAAGGAACCCATGATGCCTTGGTCTCCTTTGTCACTTGCCTCAACAATGCTCAACCCCACCTTACCTTCACCTCAGACATTCGTAAAAATGATCTCCCTTTTTTGGACCTCACTTTACACGCAGAGGAAGGTTCTATTGGCACAACCCTATACCGCAAACCCACTGAACGGAATACCCTCCTCCTGTACTCTAGCTACCATCCCCGCGGCCTACATGATTGACTACCATATGGGCAGTTCCTCCGTATCCGGCGTAATTGCAAGTGGCGCAAGGATTATTTCCGCGAGGCATCTATCCTTTCGGATAAATTGACCAACAGAGGGTACCCTAAACACCTGGTCATAAGGGCTCTCAAACATGCATGGTATAGTCACAGGGAGGTAATCCTGGCACCGTCTATCAAACGCATCAACACACGTATCCCTTTTGTCTCAACCTACAGCCCTTCCAGCAACAAGGTTGGAAAAATAATTTTAAAAAACTGGACATTGCTTCGTACTTTTCCGCATTTTTCGGATCCCCCTTTGCTATCATACAAAAGGAGCGACAACCTGTCGGACAAATTGGTATGTGCCATCACATGGCCCTCTAAGGAAAGACATGACCAATCAGTTACAGCCATGTGGGGCCTTCCGCCCGTAATAGCCCACTTTAAATGCCAGAACTGTAATGTCTGGGACCTTACCAGTAACACCACAGTCTTTGTCACTACTGATCGCACATACCAACTCAAACAATTCTCTAATTATCGCACCAACAATGTTATTTATGCGATCCGTTGCCTTTGTAATTTACTTTACATAGGTCAGACCACACAGATGGTTAAACAATGCATTTCACAACACAAGAGCCGCATTAGATGCCACGTCACTACCGCACCACTGGTAGTACATTATAAAGAACATAACCACTCTGAGACAGACATGACATGGCAGGTCATAGACCGTCCACTACTACCCATCCGGGGCGGAAATCTTCAACTTCTACTGAACAAATGTGAATGTAGATGGATCACACGCTGTAATTCTGTGTCACACTGCCTGAATTCGCTCGATGAGTGGAACACAGTTATTACCAACGCATAGTATCCATCCACCGCTGTTTCAAGTCCGTAGGTATATTGTCCCCTCACACATGATCGTCCTTTCATCTATTGCTGATCAATAGACCCACTGGTTGCTTTACCATTTTGTTAGCCACCGTCTTGCACTTGTTGTACAGCTATATGCTTATGGTCCCCAATCTTTTTAACCTTTTACATAACTGTACTTCAAACCCCTAGGTATTGCTATATTCTCTTACTTTGCAAGTGATGTGTACAATGCCTTAAACAATTTTTCTCCTTATTATTGTCTTTAATTTACCCATTAGTGTCCAGTTTTACAGGTTGATTCATTGCAAATTCACGTTTTTCATGCCCTTCTCATATTTTTTCGTGAATTGTAATTTTAGACTTGCCTTGCTAGTAATATATACAATGCTTGGAACGTTCCTTAATGTTTTGTCCTTTCTTCTTGTTTTCAATTTGACCGTAATTTTCCAATTGTACAGGTTGATTCATTGCAACTTACATTATTCACGATTTTCATGCCCTTCTCATGTTTCGTGTAATGTCTCTTTACAGTTTTATTCATTGTAATTGTAGACTTTCAATGTCCTATACTTTTACTTCTCCATACCGATCTCGGTGCTTGCCTTAGGCCATCTTTCTAAGTGCCGCTCTTACTTCACACGTACCCCCAGGGCACTAGCACCGCCACTTCCCGTTCTAGTCCCCTTCTGTTGCACGTACTGGACCCGCCCATACTAGGTCACGTGATACTGCCGGCACTAACTTCATCTGGTCCTGCCGCGCAGAACACCTGAGACGCTTCAATCGTCCCACAACCGCGCTCTTCCGGACTGATCCCGGTTCTGTGTCCTGGACTGCTGAAAATTTCCCCAGACAGACTCCACTCCATTTGATTCCTTAAACTACGTTCCGGGTAAGCTCCTAACTCTTCGTTGTCCGGTTTGGCGCAATTGACCTCCCACATGGTGACTGCGCTACACCCACTCATACACCTTACCCTGCCCCACCTAGCGATGATTTAGTCCGTTCTTTTTTACTTTCAGAGCGCTGCCAAGAACGACGCACGCTTTAGCTCTCCACTACTATCACCAAACTGGTAAGATCGCGACGCTCTTCCATTGTTTGTTTTCTCCATGGCCTCATTTAAATATGTAACTCGTCCCATTCTCTTCTTTCCCGGGCCAGATACCAACCACAGTTACCATACTACTGCTACCCTGACGTTACTGCACCCCCCGTAATTTACTTTCCTCGGACCTTCACCGTCCCTTGACTCCAGGTATCCTTACACCCACCTTTCCATGGTTTTCTCGGCCTCAATTTGCTTCCTTGGGTCCCATGACCAATTTCTTTCCTTTTCCTTTCCTCCTGTTCTTATAGAAGTACCTCATGAATCGTGTAACCATAGTCCTGATGATGACCTCAAGCTAAAGAGGTCGAAACGCCGTCGACTCCACGACGCCAATTGCGGCATTGAAAAGGGTCATTCACAAATAATGAAATTATGTTTGTGACTGTAAATTCCTTTGTAAATACTTTTGTTTGACCCCCATTGTTTAAATGTCCTTCGCCGTTCCACGTTGTTGCCTATATACTTATGTCACTGTTCACTCACCACAACACCACAACACCCCCAGTGCACATATGGTTGTTATGGTTACTGTAATTTAGTTATATTTTCGTACTTCTAACTGCAAATAACAACCCTTCATCCTCCTCTTGGTCTCCCTTGTCCCTTCCTGTGCTATATGATTAATTCTCATGCTTAACGGTTCCCTTATATGATTTACCAGTTGAGACGTTGTCTTTTTGCTACTATACCTACCCGGTCTCAACTGGGTTAACGGGTTTACTCCTGTTTCTGTTTTTCTCCTGGAGAATGAGTTATAGCCCATTGTGCTATTACTGTAATTCCGAGCAGAGTCAGTCATAGCGTATTGGCGTCAGGGGCGTGGCTTAACCAGCCATGATGGTGGACGCGTTTCTCTGAGGCTACGCTGACGGGCCCGACAAGCGGCATCTATCCGCCGAAGTGGGGGCTCTGAGACGGACCACGGGGCTCCCACCAAGTCCCTTGACTGAGGAGGCTCCGACTGATGCTGTGGCAAAACGGAGAACAGAGGCGATTAAACACGCTCAGGCAGCCGCGAGGTTGGAATGCCTGACCCGAGCAGCACTAGCGAGCTCCGTGATCCTAGGGCCCGATGGATGCGACCTATCTACAACAGAAGGCGGGCAGCTTGTGCATGCCACCTCCCCCTCCCCCCCCCCCAGTAAGGGACAGAGGGCCAGAAGACAGAGACCCTGCGGCCCTGGAGCTGCCGTGAGGTACCGGCAAGCCCGAGCATCGCGTGGATCACAGACTGCAAGCGGCAATATACTCCTGACCCCGTGCACCGGCCAGAATAAGCTGTGCTATTCGCCGCGAGGGTCCAGAGAAGTAAGCAGTGGAGGAGGCCCTCTCCCCCCCCCCCCTCCCACCCCCCCAGTGGCACCAAGTTGCCTGAAGGCTTCAAACAGACATTGATCCAGGCAAAAGGGGCTCCTCCGGGCGCAGGTCAAGGAAGCGTCTAGACTGCTCAGCCAGCAAGATACCGGTTGGCCCCAACACTTCTCCGACCGCCTATCCGGTGGGCCCTACAACAAAACCCCCTCCCCGCAAACCTGAGCGCTAGAAGGACTTGAAGCCCAGCAATAAATGGACACAGGGTACCCTCGGCTCCCCATATCCAGCGCCAGCGATTTGCCACGAGAGGATGGGCCGCAACCACCAGCATTTGGAAAGTGCGAAGCGGACAGGAACCAGACACTCCAGAGACCCCAGGTGGCCGTCAACATCTAGGGAGGATTGGCGCAACAAAGGAAAAGGGCCCTCAGATGTAAGACCACAGCCCGGGTACGCTCTAGAGACGCTACACCCCCCCTAACAGGGGAATGCGCAACGGCAGGCGCCGAGGTGGGAGAAACCTGAAAACCAGTGCTGTTGGGAACGAGTAGCAAGAGCCTTAAACTATACGATCTTGATTCCAGCACCTAGTCACAGAATCGCAACGTCCCAAACGTGCAGGGCCCTTGGACGGGGAGCACGTATAAACAGAAGGGGGGGCAGAACAGGCACTACAACTCCCTCCCTTTCCTCTCCCTAAAATAACAACGCCCACGCACAGAAGGGGAACAATCCACATCCGCACCAGACAAAGGGAAGAACACAAGCCGGACCAACGAAGATACGGAGACGGCCTGGTAGTGCGCCCATGGAGGAGTTGGAGAAGGAGTACCCCACTCACACACAGTCGCTGGAACGAGCTGCCTGTGAGACGCAAAACAACCGGGAAATCGATAGGCGAATCACAGAAACCCGCTTTCACCTGAGCAGGACTGCTAACAACACCTCAGATGCCCCAAGTCCGCAGATTATAGTGGGGAACAGCGGCCACGTAACCAGCCCACAGCCATGGGCGCCCAAAAGCAACCGGGGGACACCAGCCTCCCAATCAGGCGAGATCAAAGTCTCCAACCCAAGAGGCTCAGGACACGAACCCAGACTCCAACACTGCCATGTCAGACAAGCTGGACAGGGGTCTAGCGGCCATAAAGCACTCACATGTCACTATGGAGAAGTGATTTGGCACCCTAGCCACGGATCTCGTGAGTGCTTTATGGCCGCTAGATCTGAAGTCAACCAGGAACGCAGCTGTAGAGTAAGACATTGAAATTACCGGATCTGGAGCAAATTATAGGGGAACGCCAAAAGGCTACCCAGGCGGTGGAAAAATTGGGGTTGAATCTCTTGGTCTCGGACAATGAAGAAAGTCCTCACATCTTCACGCCCGTAGAGGACCCCATCTAATCCAGCAACGCTGACGGGAACTCAAGGACCTTGCCAACAGTCACCCCACAAACAGCGGACTCACTCATATAGAGCCCACTTGTTATGATCGCATTGAACCATCACACTAGTAATGCTCCACCACCTAGCTCACCGACGCATGGCGCACTTCACGAACGGCTGCGCCACAAATCCACTTGCACCCACGGCCTTTACTGACCACACACGCAGGCCTATGGGACCCATCATCCTCTCCACATGGTGGTACACACAAGTCAGACGCACCCCCCTCACAAAACACTAGAGGGCACACATTCGTACCAGTTTGGATGTACTGTCTGTTGCAGCAGATCCCAAGTATTGGGTCTTCAACCCGAAAAAGTTATGGTTCAACCCCTTAGCACACCCCTATCCCACACCCACCCTGATATGAATGGCTACCACACTTGCAGGCACACCCAGGCCTCACGCCAGGCACATCCGACCTCACCCAAGGGAAACCGGTCGGGCCCCCAGGACCCCCTCACCATCGTGCGATTCACAAGTATCCATGACACCCACGGCAGACATTACATTTCTCACTCTAAAAGCACGGGGCATACACAGCTCGGAAGCGTACAATATCCACGTGGACATCAAGCGCCAACAAGCGCAAGTCATACTCCTACAGGAAACACACCTTACAACAAGGGGACTCGAAAAGGTTCAAAAGCGATGGCGGGGCACATTCTGCGCCACGACCTACTTTACTTATGCACGGGGGAACTTATTTGGCTTAGGCCGGGTATCCCCTTCTCAGAAACTGGCAGAAAGATAGACACTGAGGGGAGATATGCATGGTTAGATGGCCAACCAATATTAATAGGCAGTATCTATGCACCCAACGCAGAGCAAACAGCATTCTGGGAGACCTTATCGAAGGTCTTGGCCCAGTTTACCACCTCACCATGGATCCTGGGAAGGGACTACAATTGCACATTAGTTCTCAGTCTAGACAGATCCTACCCTCCCGGCCCCACCTCACACGCCCACACGCAAACAGCTTGTTCGAGCATGGTCGAACCACTGGTCGCTGACAGACGCATGGCGGCACGCACACCCAACGACTAAACTCTATTTGTTCCACTCTATTCCCCATGATCTACGAGTACGGCTGGACCAGTTCTTGTGTATTTCACCGGTTCTCCCCATGATCCAACACTCGGACTACCTGGGTAGGGTGATCTTGGACCATGATGCACACCTTATAACCCTCAAATGGTGCCTGTCCCTACCACCAATCCCCACCTGGCAGCTCCCACGGGACTGTCTTAAAGACCCGGTGTTCCAACACGAACAAAGGGAAAAGATACAGAACTATTTCTCTGACAATGCAGACAACACAGCTTCCAGGGCACTGGAACGGGACGCCTTTAAGGTGGTCATGAGAGGAGCCTGCATTAGGCAAATCACTGGAGTGCGCAAAACACTAGAACAGATGATTCAAGCAACTGAACAGCGTTTAGCGCAGCTACCCAAAGATGCAGACAAACACGCGTTCCCTCCTACACGCTTAGCAGAGGCCAAAACCAAATATGCAGAAGCCTGCGCAGATCTGCGAAGATACAACTTAAGCGCCCATGCCACTAGAGCCCACAGAGAGGTCCTTGCTAGCCTGGCTCATCAGGCAGGACCAAGACACACAGCCTATCACCAGTATCAGAAATGCGGCAGACACCATCACCTACAAGCAGGTGGAGATTAAGCAAACTTTTCACGAGAACTACAAAGAAATGAGCCGATGCCTGACAGGGGGAAAAACATCCATAAAATCTTACACTCCATCACCATGACACAGTTGACAGCTGACGACAGGTCCTCCCTAAACGAACACCTCACGCCGACAGAAATTAAAAGCACGACCCATCACCTAGCCAAATACAAAGCGCCCGGCTATGACGGCTTCCCATTAGAATACTACAGTATCTTCTCCTCCCAACTAGCCCCGAATATAGACATAGTTTACCAACCAGCCTTAGAAACTGGAGCACTCCCGAAGTCCATGCGTGAATCTATATTAGTGACATTCCCTGAACCGGATCAGGACACCTTACTCAGGCCATCATACCGGCCGATTACTTTGCTCACATCGGACTGCAAAATATTGGGCAGGATCTAGGCGGACAGACTCACGGGGGCGCTTCCCCACCTTGTACACCCCGACCAATGCGGGTTTGTGCCCAGGAGGAACACCTCCCAGAATATCCGCAGGCTCTTCCATGTCCAGGACAAGGGTGCGGGTCTGGTTCCCGCACCGCGCGTGCCTAGTGCTTGACCTCGAGAAGCCCTATGACACCCTGGCATGGCAGTACCTGTTTGCATTTTTTTGCGGCGGTTGGGGATCGACCTTCAGCTTATGACGTACCTTAAACCGCTATATACTGATCTCACGACCCGGGTCCGGATAGGCCAACACATCTCACCCCCTCTCCGGGTGACCCTCTGAACTTATCAGGGGTGCCCATTATCCCCCCCTATTATTCGCCCTCGCAATGGAGCTGCTAGCAATTAGGCTCAGGAAGGAAGGCGAACATTGGGGCATTCTACTAGAGGGCCTCACCCATAGTGTATCTTTATACACGGATGACCTCCTAATATATATCAGGGATGTTACCATGGACCTCACTCCGCTCTGGGCCACGCTAGATGACTTCAGAAGGGCGACGGGACTGAAAGTGAATTGGGAAAAGTCTACTATTTACCCTCTTCACCCGGATGCACCCCTACGGGAAATAAATGCGTGGGAGGCCAGACTGACATGGAACAGGGACGCCCTTAGATACCTGGGAATCAGACTATACCACTCTCCTCGAGGGCAGCCCCTATAGAGCTCTAAGAGGCATTTAAACCCAGGTCAACTTCTGGCGCACGTTAGCCTTAGTCCCCATAGGGATGGTGGCCTTATCAAAAATGGTGATGGTCCCCATCTCCTCTGCTACTGTGCAGTTGTCCCAGTGACCTCCCCCACAAGCCTTCTTCCCAGAGCTAAACTCCTTACTCATATCACTGATATGGGGGAGAGGATGCTGAAGAGTAGCCCTAACGACACTGCAACTCCCAAGGGACAACGGTGGGCTAGGCGCCCCTTCCTTTGAAGCCTACTTTCTAGCAGCGCAATTGCAATGGCTATCACGTTGGACAGCTGGGCGACACCTAGAAGAAACAGATACACAATCAGGGCCCCTGACGATCCCTTCGTTACAGCGAATCCTTCTCCCGGGTACCAAACCGAATCTAGCCCATCCCATTCAGGTGACAGTGGCCATATCCTACACCACTATACTCCCCACTATTGCCACTGGCGTGTCTCCCCAAAGGACGCGTTCATAATACATCCAGGGATATGCAAACCTGGACAGAATTCGCACTCACAGAGGTGGAATCGCTGTTCACGGAAGGACAGCTGACCTCCCTCGAAAGCTTTGCGGAAGGAAGCGGGTGCCCCGCTGGTCAGTTCCTTCTCCATATACAGCTCATATCCGACTGTAGGAAAACATGGGACCTGACGCAGGACGCCACCTCATCACATGGATCTATAGATCCAATTATAGATCTCACGACTACACCGCTGACGCGGCTCCAATCAGAATGGGAGGAGGAATTTGGTTGGTCATTGCACGATAATGAATGGCTCACAGCCCTGGAGCACCATAAGAAAGTTTTGCGCAACCAGGGCTTCAAAAATAATCAGTTTAACAAACAACACCGAGCGTATTTTACACCAGCGCGGCTCAAACGATTCTATCCCGCAGCACAGTTTGAATGCTCGTGCTGCCACCTACCAAGTGCCGCATTTGTGCAAATGCTATGGACATGTCCCACGCTACAGACCTACTGGTCAGAAGTACACCCCATGATACAGACAATCACTGGCCTGATGGGCCTCAACACATGGGAGGCCTGTGCCCTGGGGATATTCAAACGGCAGAAAAAAGAAAAATAGAGATCTGATTCTCGGTACTGGCATTGCCTCTAGCAAAACAAAGCATCACATTACATTGGCACTCACCTACAGGTCCACCGATAGAAGCATGGAGGGGGGCAGTCATGAAATGGAGAGCCGTAGAAGAAGACAAAATCAGGCTAGAGGAGACACGTGGGACACGGCGCCGCCATCTATCCATAGAGTGGGCGGTGTTCCTTCACGGTTTTAAACAGGCACATAGGACCCCCACGGAATCCCTGGCAGTCACCCAGACGCCGCCAAGCTCCATAGCATCCCACACCTCACAAATAGCTGCCTGAGTAGACCACTACTCTACTTAAGACCCATGTGCGCCCTGGGGGGAGGGATGCGCCTGGGGATGCTCAGACTTGCGAAAATAACATAGTGCCATAAGCCCTGAACCCACCCCTAACCCCACTTCCCAAGTTACACCCTCAGTTGGTTTGTTGAAAATGACACTCGCAGATAAGCCACAACAGTAGCAGAGATACACTAATGAAGCTCAAGAACCAAACAATATACTATAAACCCTGAGTACTCTCAAACGCGCATGCTGTGTGCACCGGACAATACTAACCCAAGCACTCATCCAAATCAATTGTACTATATTCTGGCAACCTAATGTACTTAAAGATAAATAATCACAAAGGATGATGTAATTTGTATACTCGGCCTGAACCTGAAAAACTCAATAAAATAGTTCAATAAATGGCGGACTGGCGTCGAGGTCATGGCAGACTAGCATCTGGGATCCCTCGAGTGGCATGCAGCCAACATGCAATCCATCCAATTCAGACACTTTGCAGTTACTGTGAAGGAGAGCTCAGACTTTTCATAATCTTTTCGAAAATTACAATTATGATGAAGGAGGTGATTATATCCCACAATGCTATGAGAATACTTAGTATGGAGAACTCCTAGATGCCGTTGTTCTGGATACTTCTCCAGAAAGGGACATTTGTCAAGCTGATTTTCTCCTTTATGAGCCTTGCTTTGGGGTCAATAAATGTCAGATGTCTTCACAGCCTCTACTCCCATGCCCATTTTAACACAGTGTAAGGACCATATGATAACATTGTAAAGGGACGCCCTTTCTTAAACAACCTATGCACGACAAGGAAAAGCCTGCTTGAAATAGTTTAGTTTTAATGGAATTATGACCAATAAATGTGATTTTTTTTTTTTCTAACATTCCACATTTAAACATATATTTTGGTGTACCGGCGAGTTATCATGTGTGCAATGTTAAGCGTGTGCTAAATAATATGGCATGTCCAGTAAGACGATATTATTTTTTACTAAGTAATGTGAATCGATCCCTGCGCAGAACCTGTATTGTAACATTAATGCTAGGTTTACATGGGCTTTCCCCTTTTTGTCTCCTACATTTTCTTTTACTCGTTTTACCGGCTGTTCCAGACGACCTTCTGGCATTCTAGGATCTGGATATTACTCCTGCTTCTTCCTTGTGCCGAAGAAGGACTGAGGCCTTCATTCTATTTTCAATCTTCACCCTCTTAACGTCTTTCTGTGAAAGGACAAATTCAAGATGCTCATGTTAGCCCATGGTCCTGAGACCCCGGAGTCTGGTTGGCAGCATTGAGCCTGCAGGACTCTTATTCCCATATCTCCTTCCTTCAGGCCCACAGGCTTTATATGCAGTTCACAGTTGGCCAGGAGCATTTTCAATTCGCAGTGCTCTCTTATGACCTTATCAGTGCCCCTAAGATGTTCATAAGAGTGATGGATGTGATCGCAGCACCCCTTCAGAGGTTGAGGGTAGCAATCCTTTCTTGACTTGACGATTGGCTGCTGAAGGCAAGCTCACCCCACGCAGCTGTCAACTATTTACAGACAATGAGGTTCACTGTCAAAGTGCCAGAGTAACACATTACTACATCGCAGTTGCTCCCATCCATTGGAGCTGTTTCGGATGGGGTACAGTTTTGTGCTTTTCCTCCCAGTCTGAAGAGTCCAAGACACTCAGGCTTTGATCTCAAACATTCATCTTAGGTCTATAAACGACTGTGAGGCTCTTGGTATTGTTGGCCTCCTGAATCATGCTTGCCACAAACACTAGGTGGCACACGCAGCGTCTGTAGTGGGGCCTCAAATTCCAGTAGGCATATCATATGGGGAATTTGTCAGATTGTATCCAGATTTCAGAGGAGTCTGCAAAAGACCTGCAGTGGTGGCTACTGGATCGAGATTTAATCACTGGCATACCCCTCTCCTTACCCTACGAAGAGCTGATGGTGGTCACAGATGAATCATTTCTCCATTGGAGAGGACATCTGGGAGAGGTGGAGATCAGACTATGATGGTCTTGTGCCAGAAGGCTTTGCCTTTCTGGAAGGGGATGGAATGCCAAGGGATGTCTCTAGTGGAGTACCACCTGGCGGAATCTTTAAATACCAGGGTTGACAAACTCAACTGCACGGGCCTAGTTGATCATGAATAGCAGTTACACCCGATGGTCACACTGGTCGTCTTCCAGCAATGGGAAGAACCCTGGCTTGATATTTTCGCCACTACCGAGAGTGCACAGTGTCAGCATTTCTGCATGTTGGAGTTTCCAAAGCTGCTCTCGCACAGAGACGCCTTCCCGTCTAGAGTGAAGCTCAGCATTCCTGTATGCCTCCATGACATAACCTCTCCTACCCTGACTTCTGAAGAATCTGGGACAACTGGTCCAATAAATTTCTACTAGCAGTCCCTCCATTTTTCAGTAGTACATGTAATGGAAATTATTTGTTTATTAAATGAACGTCTGCTGCCAGACATATATAATTTTCTGGATTAAGGCTTTGGCTATATACAAAAAGTAACTTTTTTCTGTTTGTTTTACTGAGGGCAGGTCCTTCGGAGCCCATATTAAAGATGTATGTCTGCAGTCTCCCTCTCTCTGTGTTCTATACAGCCGGAGAGACTACATAGTGCTTCTTTTATATCTGTTCTGTTTTCGGTTGGGCAAAGCTTTTGTCACTCAACACATATTTAAAAAGTAGGGAAGATTTTGTCAGTGTTGTTTGTGAAGATTGAGGTGATGGAGCCTCAGAGCACTCATCTAAGCACCATCATACTTCTAGAGAATATGGGGATAGGTGAGGTTAGAAAATAGAGGGTTTATCCAGATCCTCCTGCTTTTTCTGAGACACAGATTCAAACTTTCATCAAATTTCTATCAGAGATGTTACAGAGATCTAGGGGCAGATTTCCTCTCCTTCATCTGTGTCTTTCTACCTGAATGTGCCGGAAGAGGAACGTGTGTTTGAACTAGTGCATGGACGAACAAATTACGTTTGGTAACTATCTTTCAGGTGGATACTCTGATCAAATTGCAGATTCCTCCCCTTGTGAATATTCCTCAGGTTTCAGACTGGATCCGTCCTCAGACGCAGAACCCATTGATAGATTGGCATGACCAGTGTGCAAAGCTCTAAATTGGGAACTTTTCAGATGGAAAAAATTCAGTTCACCGAACGGGAAAGAGGGTGGGTCGATGAGGAATCTGGTATTAGATAGAGACCCCACCGTGTGAACAGATGCCAGAGCAGTATCTCTAAAGGTGGTTGGTTTGTTTATTGGCTCAGACCAAAAAGCCCTTTAGGACTGTGTGGACAAAAATGCCCCTATAAATAGACCTGACTGTCGAAACAGTAGTGCATCATGAATGTGTGTACTGATGATCCAGATAGACACCCGACAAATGTCCAGGACAGGCACTCTGTGTGCCAGCAAAGGACTTTGCCTTGGTGGAATGAGCCCATAAATCTTCTTGTACTGCTTCTTAGGTAGTGAATAGCAGATTTTTATCCAGGGAACAATCCATCGAGAAATAGTCCGATTTTGAATTGCTGTGTCCTTCTCTGCTCCACAAAACCCTACAAAAAGCTGATTGTTTGCTGATGTTCTTTGGTACGATCAGTAGAATAGCTTAGAGCCCTATTAGGGTCCAAATTCTCTAGTCACTTTTCCTCCTTAGATAGTGTGACAGTCAGCCTGACATGAAATGAAGTGACCATTTTCTGTTAAAAAGGAAGCTTGGATCTTCAACATCAACTTAATCTGGAAAGAACGTTGTGTAAGGTGCTGCTCACTCACACGTCTAGCCGATGTTATGGCAGTGAGAAAGACTGTCTTCACAGTCAGTAGTCTCAATGGACAACTGTGCAGCGACTCAAAGGAGGTGCACATCCAAATATTGTGGAATAGATTCAAGTCCCACTGAGGCATCACAAAGTTTTTCGGGGGCAGTAACTGTGCAAATCTTTTAAAAATCTCATCACAATAGTTGATTTAAATAAAGAATGCTTCTGTGTCCATCATGCCCGCTCCAGTACTGTGCCAATTTAGGAGGAGTTGGCCTAACGGCTAGGGCGGCCGACCTCGAACCTGGGGAACTGGGTTCGAGTCTCGGCAATGACGCTGAACATCCTGTGATTCTGGGCAAATCACTTAATCTCCCCGTGCCTACCAAAAATGAATGTGTGTCCTCATGTAACGTAATTGGTGCTATGTAAAGTGCTCTGATACCCGATTCAGGTCAAGTCTGCGCTATATAAAACTCTGCAAAAAAATAGAAGGAAAAAATATTCATCCATACATTCTATTGTATGAAACACCAGGACAACAGCCATTGTTCATATTTTATTAGGGTTTCTAGGCAAGCATCCCAACAATGTCTAGCCAGGAAGACTTCGGCTGCTCTTTTGTCATAGGTTGCATCATATATGCAATTAAATAAACATCTGCAACATTTAGAAATGAACACCTATCCTCTAAAAAATGTAAAATGAAAGGCACTTGGTTTCACTGCAGTCCAAAGTTTTTGTTCTTGGTGGCTTGTCCCGGAGCTCACCCTAGTGAACTTCCTACCAAGACACTCTTTGAAACATTAACACATATCTTAGCTTCCCTTCTTTTTTATAACCACCCATTTCAGGCGAAAGAAAATGTTTTACTTTTGACTGGCTGATTCTTTAATTCTAAGCCATGTTCTTATTTTCTTTTTATACTATCTTACTTTTTAGTAATTATTATTTAATAACTACTACAGTCTTCTCTGCATTATGTTCTGGACCTTAAATAATATTAGTGTTTAGTGTTGGGGAATTATTTTGGGCTGGTTCACCTTCTACTCGAACAGCAAGTAAAAAAACTTGAGGAAATCATCACACTGACCCACCTCTCCATACTTCAAATTAGTGACTGAACAAACTGAGCCTTGGTTGAACTGGTTTTGTAACTATCACCCGCCAACCTCTTTTCACCTGCTTTTCTCTTACAGAGGGGCTTCCAGTGTAGCTCAGAGACACTGGTACTTTCTTTGTTTCCAACACCGAAGTCATGTATGATACATGCAAACTGGAAAGATGACAGTTTATCTCATTATGCTCCTAACATTATTATTATACTGGTTGGTAGGAAGATGGAGAGGAGTTAGGAGAGACTCTGCAGAATTTTTATGACATTATTGGTTTGGATGCTACTCCAGAGGGAGTGGCAAAAGAGGATGTACCCACTACACTTAAAAATGATTGCAATTCATGTATGTCTTTTTGTTAGATGAGCATCCTCTGCCTAGGAGTTGTAGTACTCCTTCTACCTAAGATGGTGGTATCCTTGATAAAGTGACAGGCATTGTGTTACAACGGACGAGTCACCTATTTTCTGATCTGTGTTGAAGAATCCCACTGCAAATTGCTTCCTTCACTGCATGCTTTAAGAGGGATTGTGTGAGGAAATGTAGACTATTGGGGTGTGATTAATGTTATCTGTCCTAATACCTAGTGTTGAATTCTTTGGTGGTCTATACAGTAAATATGAGAGGGCAGTCTAATCAATTGTTAACTATCCCTTTTAGCTGAAAATTTCAGAGAATATATATGATGGCAACGAAGATGTTTGCTTCTAGTGTCTGGCATTAGGGTCCGTTAATCCTGTGTCCATTGACAAATACATTGTCTCCACCAAATTTGGGACCATAAATATATTGCACAGAAGGACCACATACTTTCCTATGGTAACTCTCTTTCTGGTAGGCTGAGAGTTGATAACGTAGGGCTTAGAAAAGGTACGGGCAGTTGCCCATGTAGCAGGTTGGCCAGAGAATAGCATAGTGTAGTGTTTGAAGAAAGAATGTTGGAGAGGTGGAATGTGATGAAGGGAGTGACATCAGAGGAGGGGTTCTGAGAGGTGGAGACAGGCGGTGGATGTACTGACTGGACAGCTGGAGATGTGAGCAGTTTCTACCAATAAAGAAGACATACTGTTTAAAGAAACTTGTGAATGTATCGTTACATTGGCAACAAGTGACGACAACGATTATCTGTACAAGGGATAGAACCCTTGGAGTGAGACGGGATAAAATACATCATTCAACCTACGAAGTATAGTATTTGAAGACTAGCGGCATGAAGTGACCTCATCGGCTGTTGTACAAGGGTCAGGCCAGTCAAATTTATTTACTGATTTGGCCGTATTGCCAGTGTTTTAGATTGGGCACGTTTTGGCTGTTGGAGCGCGAGCACCAGACTGCGCGATGAGGCGCAAGCACCTCACGCGATCAACAAGCGGCACAGTGGGATGCGAGCACCTCATGCGATTAAACAAGCGGTGCGGTGAGGCGCGAGCATTTCAGGAGATCAGACAAGCGGTGTGGCACGAGCACTTGCGCTTCATGCAATTAGATAACGCGGTGAGGCGCAAGCACTTCACAAGACTCGGCACCAAGAACAACAGCACACGGTATCTTACCCATGTTTCATGTAACACTGGAGGGACACTCAGTGAATTCAACTCTTGCTTGATAAACTATGAGACACTGAAAAGGGACTTGACCCTTGACTGCAGTATACAGTAAAGAAAGACGAACAATCACTCTCAAGAGAGGAGAAGCGCATTTAAAAGAAAGACTGGAAAAATTTATTTCAAGTGAAGACAAGGAGATTGTTTCATTTTTTTAATTATTTTAATTTTCTATTTTAACTTATTGTATCAGATTTTTATTTCATATTATTATTTTAGTGCATTGTATTAAATTTGTTCTAGGGACACCATGGCTGAACATTACCTCCTTCATTTTTAGCAACACCTGGAGAACCTCCAATTCCATGGAAACAATGGAAAACATAATTTCTCACTTATATGTTGGCCATTGGGGGTGAAAGATATGGACCTTTGAGTTGGCAATCTATTCTTCTTCATCATTTAGGAATTGAAGGGAGGAGAGTATATGAAGAATTACCTGAAGTATCATTAGGTATGGGTGATGGTCAACCCAATAATATCTTTGAGATGTCCAAACAAATTCTAGATCTACAGTTCATAAAAAAGACAAAATTAGTTTGGAACGTCATAAGTTCTTCTCAAGAATACAGAAATAGATGAGGATATAGCTTCTTATATAGCTGCATTGAGAGGATTAGCATCATCTTGTCGTTTTGAACAATTGGGTGATTCCCTTATAAGGGATCAAATATTGATATGTACCAATAATGAGAAGATAAAATAAAAGTTGTTAATATAAGATCCTGATCTGAATGAGGCTATCCAAATTGCTAAAGGGATGGAACATACTGGCATGTGGTTACAAGAAATGTAGAGTAATGATAATCGGAGTGGAAAACTAGTAAATGAGGTTGGAGTAATATATGCAAAGAAAAAAGAAAGCAGAAAGGCACAGGACAATGCTGATGCTAAAGCAAGCATGTACAAAGAGTTGAAATTGATGTGAAACATAAAAGTATGAATTGGAGAGAAATAAAATGTTTTTGTTGTGGGGCATCTGGGCATATTGCCTCAAGCACGATGTGTGCTGCTAGACTGGCAACTTGCCGAAATTGTTGCAATTGAGGTCACTTTTAAAAAGTATGTAGGGAAAAGATTGAGCAAAGGGACCCTAAAGACAGAATAACAATTCAAGTAGTTGACCATGAAATTCATGATTGTTGTGAGAGCATTGAACAAATCATATCGTTGGTAGAAGGTGAGCAAAAGGGAGTAGAAAATGGAGTGGGACAAAAGGAAAGCGAAGTGCTGGAAGTACAGAAAGTGAAAAGGAAAAGCTGTGATAAGTTGGAAAAGCCACATGGTAACATAAAGCTGAATGGTAATGAGATAAGTGCCTTAGTAGACTCTGGAAGTTTGTTTACCTTCATATCAAAAGCAACTTGTGAGAAGAATTTGGGGCAACCTGACATTAAGGCTGTGGCATATGTTGGAAATACAAAACAAATTCTAGGAATGGAATGGATGACAATAGAGTTTAAAGGAAAAAATGCGTATGGAAGAGTCTATGTCACAGACTTTGGATCTGACTTTTTAGGATGGTGGCATCAAAAGGACTTCGATATAATCAATCCAAATGCGAAAGAACCTGTGATGGTGGCGGAAAGGGATGAGATTGAAGAAGTATTGGAAGATGCACAATTAAACGTGATAGACAAATACCCACAAGTATTTTCAGAGGATTTGGGATTACTAAAAGGGTTTTCCCATAAAATAATTCTGAAGAAGGGTGTAAAGCCGATAGTACATAAAGTGAGAGGGATTCCTAATTTCATGAGAGAACCACTGCAATTAGAGTTGAATAAACTTTTGAGACAGCAGATCATTGAACCCATCAAAGCCTCAGAATGGTTGTCTCCGATTGTTGTTGTACCAGAGGATGGTGGACAAATTTGTTTGTGGGTAGACTTCTGTGATTTGAATAAAAGCATCTGGGTGGATAGGCAGCCTCTTCCCAATATTTCTGAGATGTTAACAAAAGGAAAGGGATCTGTGTTCAGTGTACTAGACATGTCGGCTGCATATCATCACGTAAATCTCCACACGTAATTGAGGCATCTTACATCCTTTGTAACACCATTAGGAGCTTTTCATTATTAAAGGACGCCTGTCGGACTAGCTTCAGCTTCTGCTGTTTTTCAAAGAATAATGAAAACAATTGTAGATAAGGAACAAATATTGTGCTTAGAGGGTGATATTATTGTAGGAAGGTGTGGAAATGAACACAATCAATTGTTTGAAGAGGTGATGGGAAGGTTAGAGAAGCATGGACTAACTATAATGAAATAAAAATGTCAGATAAAAAGAAAGGAAGTGACATATGTGGGACATGTAATCAGCAAAGAGGGAATTAAACCAAAGAAAAGCATTGTGTTAGCTTTTTAAAGGGCACCAAGATCTGTTGGCAAGGATGAACTGAAGTCGTTTCTCGGACTTGCAGAATATTGTTCCAAGTTCGTTGGAAGGTTTGCAGATGTTGTGGAACCTTAGGAGATTGATGAAAAAAGGTGTCACCATTTTTATGCGATGAGTGTGAAAATGCCTTTCAGAGAATAAAAACAAAGCATTGTTCAAGCGCCCACATTAGGATATTTTGATATTACAGCTAAGACATATGTAACCACAAATGCTAGCAACGAGGGCATTGGCGCAGTGTTATCTTAGGTTAAGGATAAAGAGGAGTATGTGGTGGGTTTTGCATCTAGAAGGTAACAAGGAGTAGAAACAACATATTCTGTCATTGAAGGAGAAGCCTTAGCTTGTTGCTGGGGAATTAATCATTTCAGATTTTATGTTTGGGGTTTACCTTTCAAAGTAAGAACAGATCATAAGCCATTTACTTGTATTTTCAAAGGTGGAAGGGGCGTAGAAGGATATGTTGCACCTCGTATTTCACGGTGATTATTATCAGTGATGGAGTTTAACTTTGAGGTGGAGTTTGTGAAAGGCAATAAAAATGTGGTTGTGGATTACTTGCCAAGAATGCCTGTTGATGAAGAGAACTGTGTCGAGGAGGTATTTGGCGGAGATGAGTGTGGAATAATAGGACACAGTGCTGTAAGTGTGGGAAAATGGAACATTGCCAAGAATTATGATTTGGTGATGAGAGAAGTGGAACGTAAGGTAGTACAAGGCTGGGATGGAGTGAAGTTGTCTGAGTTGATGAAGGAATATTTTAAGGTTAAGGAGGAGTTGAGTATTGTAGATGGAAAGTTGATGAGAAGGAGTCAGTTTGTTCCTCCAGAAGGAGTTGTTGCATATATAGTTGATATTGCGCACGACGGGCACCTGGGACAAGGAATGACAAAGAGGAAGGTGAGACAGTCTTTCTGGTGGCCGGGGATGGACAGTGAGGTCGGGGACACATACTTTCCTATGGTAACTCTATTTCTGATGGGCCTGAGAGTTGATAACGTAGTGCTTTGAAAAGGTACGGACAGTTGCCCATGTAGCAGGTTGGCCAGAGAATAGCATAGCGTCATGGATAAGCTAATCCATCTTGATAAGGCCTCATTCTTCTTCACCTTTCCCTTCTTTACACCGACCAATCGGAAAAAGACTGGTGCTCCTTTGTCCAGGCCAACTCAGGAGTAACCTGGCGCAATCTGTCATCTTCCTTAAATGGATGCGACACAGTGAAAACGGCTGTGCATTTCACAATGACTCATGAAATATGGGGTGCACTGGCTCCAGTCTCAGAATTGGGAATGAGTTGGTGGATGCTGCTGGAGTTGGAGCTTTTGAGTGCCACCTGTGCAACGTTTCCACTGAACGTGACACGTTATACCTTATTGTTCTTCCAATGCTTTTGCTGTGACTTATCTTTCAAGCTTGGCTTGGATTGTGATGGTCCTTGACTGACATCTGCTTCCTACAAATGAAGCACATCTTAAACCCTGTTGTTTTAGGTGGAAACAGCCGTGCACGCTGTCATGAGAAGAGTTTTGAAGAAAACACTCCAAAACTTTGAAAGCTGAACTCTTTTGAAATGTGTTCGTGTATGGAAAAATAGGAACTGACATCAGCACACAGTGCTCCATGTTGTCACAGTTGGGACTGAGCTGCTATGAGGTCAGATGGGGCTATGGCAGGAAGAATTTCCAGAATCTGTCGGGCACCTGGGAGCATTTGAAGGGTGAGGAGTCTTCGGTTACAAGTAGCCATCAGAAATAAAATAAAATATGTATGAGAATATAAGTGTACCAATCCCTCTCCTGCAGAGGTTTCCATAACTTTTCCTGGTTCTGAATACCACAGACATTACCAAATATATTTAATCTAAAATATTGCTACTGTGACTATCAAGACAAGTAAGCACTGAAGAAAACACAAAGGTGATGGGTAGAATGCAACTACGCAACCCCAGACAGAAATGAGCTATATGCACCGTACCAAACCAGGTTTAGTGTCTAGCCCCGCACTTAAGTGGTCCCTTATGGGTTCCAACTACTCATTATCAATCCTTCAGAAGTAAAGACTTGTTGAGCAAATTACATTCAAAGTGCTAGTCTCATTTTTATTCAGTCAATTTCACTCATTTCAATGATCTTCATTTAAATAATCTTCACTTTTTCGATCCTGTATCACGTGCAAATCAAGCATAAAATGATCCTTAACGAAAAAATCCTCAATGCATTTCGGGAGTTTATTTGTGCTACAAAACAAAAGAAAATAATGCTGTTAAATACATTCATACTTTCATGTTTTGCATGTAAATGAACTCATGATTATATAGATGTAAATGACGCTTACCCATGTGTAAAAAAATGGTACGTTAATCTTGCTGCATACATTTAAAAAATAAATTTGTATTGTAAATGGTGTCTTAGGCAGTTTTTAAAACGACCTGGCCAAACGGATCTGCAATCAGGTAAGTATGAATAAGTTTAAACATCATTAAATTATTTCTATTTCATAACTCAAAAAGTATTGTGAAGTTATGCTTACTGGACAGTCACTGCCCACTTTAATACAGCTTAGCTCGGGACTCCGACGGAGTCCATTTCTGCCATATAATTCAAAGTAGCTTGAGGGTACATATATATGCTATCAATTGTCATCAGGAAAAAGTGCTTAGCCAAAAGAAGTGTTTCAAAGAGTATGCCTAAATGAAAACTTACCAATTATTCAGTGATGTTGGGAACCGCCTGGCATGTTTGTTGAGCGCCATGTTTACTGCAAGGCAGTAGGTAGGTAGGTAGGTCGGTAGGTTGAGGTGTTTGGTACCATGGGTTTTAAAAATAAATCTTCCACACAGCATGTGGCCTTGCTTAAGTGGAGAAAACCGAGCGAAACATCAAAACATGGTTGACAGAGCGAAAAATCAAAACATGGTTGACAGACCACAAGAGCAACATAAAATTGAAAAATGGGAAGGCCCAGTGGAGGTACATTTCAACAAATTCAGCCACAATATAAATCAACTGAGATTCTTCTTATTGGAACATGGTTGAAATTCATGACGACACAGACTACTGTAACATGTTGCTAAAAAGAGAACAATATATTTTGGATAAAAAGATTAAAACACTGATAGGATTGAATATGCACGCTTCATATAATGACATGATGGGAGATGGTTCAATAAACAGAGTGAAGTGGCACTGCAAGTCATATCAATATATGTGGAAATGTTGATACAATTTCTATTAAAAAAAAATTACTATGACTTATTTATATGCACAAGATCATGGCTAATAACCTAAATTTTTGTGTATATTCTTGCGTATTTTCTCAGTTTGTACCATGATCGTGAGAAGCAGGTAGAGGTTTCAGTTTCGAAGGATCTTATAAGACTGGAGTAATTAGGATTTTGGTTCGTTATTTTTTTAATTCACACAGAAGAGCAATAATCATCAGAGATAGCCCTTCTCTAAACTAGACATGACAAGTCGATACGCAATCATTTAATCAGTTAAGTGCTCCAGTGAAAGCAGGGTTTCAATACACATTCACACTCACTCAAATCCACATATAAACGCAAACGTAATGTGTATTTTGTCAAAATGTTCCCATTTATAATTAAATGAACTTTGGGCTCACATAAACAGTGGACATTAGAGTTATACATCGCCGAATTGTAAGAATTGGGATTAATAATGTGGCAACACATATTTGAACATGTTTGCAAAAAACGCTGCTAGTAAATTAATTTACCCATGTGTATGTATTAGTGGGTTTCATACTCACATAAATCATGGAACATTAGCATTCAGGGTCACTCATTAGATATGATTTGTATCGAGACAGAGTATTTCATTTTCAAAATATGGCCACTGAAAATTTAACAAGCGCATTAAGATCCAATGCTCATGAGCTATCGTCTACATCCATGGCAATTAGCCACACATGACTATTTATTTATTCATCTATTTAAAATGATCCATCTGTTAAACAATTTTAGTTTGAGCCCTGCATGATTAGCAGCATACTGGTTATTTTGTAGGTATTTTACACAGCTACAGTATGGCTACGTTTAAGGAGTCTGATTGAGTAACCGCAATGAGTCCTACCTCATGATTTACTACCTCAAGGCATTTAACAGCGTTGCAGTAAGCATAGCAGTAATGAACACATCAGACGAGGTTCCCGATATCACTGAATAATTGGTAAGTTTTCGTTTAGGCATTCTTTTAGAAACACTTCTTTTGGAGAAGCGCTTATTACTAATGACAGTTGCTAGTATATATATATATATATATATATTATCTACTGGCGGTCGCCAGTAGATAGTTATAGTTACAACCTAGTTTCCATAGGAAATCTCAAAATTCTATTTTGAATAACGTTGGCGCCGGTTGACGAATCCTCGCGAAATTTTCAAAACTAATGGGGCGCTCCGCTCAGCTCCTACCCTGAAAGTCTCGGGGTGATTCGTCAAGCGGGGGCCGAGAAAAAGGGGGGGTCCCAAAACGCGTTTTCCCCATGCATTTTTCCATAGGACCTTTAGTCGCAGCTACAGCCCGAACGGCTGAACAGAATTACGTGAAATTTGGCAGAGAGGTAGCCATAAGGTCAAGGAAGTGCCTTTTGCAGGTCTGGTGTACATCTGTTCAGTATTTCCTGAGAAAATAGCATTTAAAAGCATATCAATATCTATACGCGCGCACCGTGCGCGCACTGTGCGCGCACCCTGCCGTGCGCGAGCGCAATTCTGATTGGTTGTTAGATGTCGGTAAACATTCGAATCGGTCGAAACCAGGAAGTGTCGGCCGCCATTTTGTCTCTCGCAGTCTAAGGGGGTGAAAAAAAAAGGTGGAGAACGTGAGAAGGGGGCAGAGTGGCCAGTTCCTGACCCCCTAGCCTTGGTCAGGGGGTCACAGAAGAACCCCCAAGGGAGAAAAAAACAAATTTCTTTTTTTTTTAAATCGCGAGGTGCGCGCACCGCGAACCGTGGGTGCTCGATTTAAAAAAAAAAACAAATTTCACGGTGCGCGCACGGTGAAAAACCTGAAAAAAAAAATTATAAATACATAACTTAGCATTTAAAAAAACGTACAAATTCACTGAAAAAACCATAGGTTTCACACACGTTATAGTTACGAATTAGCATTTAAAAAACCTTGCAAATTCACTTAAAAAACCATAGGTTTCACACATGTTATAGTTAGCTGGACATTTCACTCGTAAAAAACCAATGAAATTCCCCCGTTATAGTTAGTGCAGGCAACTATAACTCACGCGACCGCAATCCTCTGCTGATGACGTCAGATATTACATCACTGATGACATATGTGTCTTTATGAAAAATAAATATTTGTAATATATGTATAGCTAAAGATTAATGGAAGAAGACATGGGTAAATAAGTGTCTAAATACAGTGATGTAATATCTGACGTCATCAGCAGAGGATTGCGGTCGCGTGAGTTATAGTTGCCTGCACTAACTATAACGGGGGAATTTCATTGTTTTTTTACGAGTGAAATGTCCAAAGAGAACAATATATTTTGGATAAAAAGATTAAAACACTGATAGGATTGAATATGCACGCTTCATATAATGACATGATGGGAGATGGTTCAATAAACAGAGTGAAGTGGCACTGCCAGTCATATCAATATATGTGGAAATGTTGATACAATTTCTATTAAAAAAAATTACTATGACTTATTTATATGCACAAGATCATGGCTAATAACCTAAATTTTTGTGTATATTCTTGCGTATTTTCTCAGGTTGTACCATGATCGTGAGAAGCAGGTAGAGGTTTCAGTTTCGAAGGATCTTCTTATAAGACTGGAGTAATTAGGATTTTGGTTCGTTATTTTTTTAATTCACACAGAAGAGCAATAATCATCAGAGATAGCCCTTCTCTAAACTAGACATGACAAGTCGATACGCAATCATTTAATCAGTTAAGTGCTCCAGTGAAAGCAGGGTTTCAATACACATTCACACTCACTCAAATCCACATATAAACGCAAACGTAATGTGTATTTTGTCAAAATGTTCCCATTTATAATTAAATGAACTTTGGGCTCACATAAACAGTGGTCATTAGAGTTATACATCGCCGAATTGTAAGAATTGGGATTAATAATGTGGCAACACATATTTGTACATGTTTGCAAAAAACGCTGCTAGTAAATTAATTTACCCATGTGTATGTATTAGTGGGTTTCATACTCACATAAATCATGGAACATTAGCATTCAGGGTCACTCAATAGGTATGATTTGTATCGAGACAGAGTATTTCATTTTCAAAATATGGCCACTGAAAATTTAACAAGCGCATTAAGATCCAATGCTCATGAGCTATCGTCTACATCCATGGAAATTAGCCACACATGACTATTTATTTATTCATCTATTTAAAATGATCCATCTGTTAAACAATTTTAGTTTGAGCCCTGCATGATTAGCAGCATACTGGTTATTTTTTAGGTATTTTACACAGCTACAGTATGGCTACGTTTAAGGAGTCTGATTGAGTAACCGCAATGAGTCCTACCTCATGATTTACTACCTCAAGGCATTTAACAGCGTTGCAGTAAGCATAGCAGTAATGAACACATCAGACGAGGTTCCCGATATCACTGAATAATTGGTAAGTTTTCGTTTAGGCATTCTTTTAGAAACACTTCTTTTGGAGAAGCGCTTATTACTAATGACAGTTGCTAGTATATATATATATATATATATTATCTACTGGCGGTCGCCAGTAGATAGTTATAGTTACAACCTAGTTTCCATAGGAAATCTCAAAATTCTATTTTGAATAACTTTGGCGCCGGTTGACGAATCCTCGCGAAATTTTCAAAACTAATGGGGCGCTCCGCTCAGCTCCTACCCTGAAAATCTCGGGGTGATTCGTCAAGCGGGGGCCGAGAAAAAGGGGGGGTCCCAAAACGCGTTTTCCCCATGCATTTTTCCATAGGACCTTTAGTCGCAGCTACAGCCCGAACGGCTGAACAGAATTACGTGAAATTTGGCAGAGAGGTAGCCATAAGGTCAAGGAAGTGCCTTTTGCAGGTCTGGTGTACATCTGTTCAGTATTTCCTGAGAAAATAGCATTTAAAAGCATATCAATATCTATACGCGCGCACCGTGCGCGCACTGTGCGCGCACCCTGCCGTGCGCGAGCGCAATTCTGATTGGTTGTTAGATGTCGGTAAACATTCGAATCGGTCGAAACCAGGAAGTGTCGGCCGCCATTTTGTCTCTCGCAGTCTAAGGGGGTGAAAAAAAAAGGTGGAGAACGTGAGAAGGGGGCAGAGTGGCCAGTTCCTAACCCCCTAGCCTTGGTCAGGGGGTCACAGAAGAACCCCCAAGGGAGAAAAAAACAAATTTCTTTTTTTTTAAATCGCGAGGTGCGCGCACCGCGAACCGCGGGTGCTCGATTTAAAAAAAAAAAAATAATTTCACGGTGCGCGCACGGTGAAAAACCTGAAAAAAAAAATTATAAATACATAACTTAGCATTTAAAAAACCGTACAAATTCACTGAAAAAACCATACGTTTCACACACGTTATAGTTACGAATTAGCATTTAAAAAACCTTGCAAATTCACTTAAAAAACCATAGGTTTCACACATGTTATAGTTAGCTGGACATTTCACTCGTAAAAAACCAATGAAATTCCCCCGTTATAGTTAGTGCAGGCAACTATAACTCACGCGACCGCAATCCTCTGCTGATGACGTCAGATATTACATCACTGATGACATATGTGTCTTTATGAAAAATAAATATTTGTAATATATGTATAGCTAAAGATTAATGGAAGAAGACATGGGTAAATAAGTGTCTAAATACAGTGATGTAATATCTGACGTCATCAGCTGAGGATTGCGGTCGCGTGAGTTATAGTTGCCTGCACTAACTATAACGGGGGAATTTCATTGTTTTTTTACGAGTGAAATGTCCAAAGAGAACAATATATTTTGGATAAAAAGATTAAAACACTGATAGGATTGAATATGCACGCTTCATATAATGACATGATGGGAGATGGTTCAATAAACAGAGTGAAGTGGCACTGCCAGTCATATCAATATATGTGGAAATGTTGATACAATTTCTATTAAAAAAAAATTACTATGACTTATTTATATGCACAAGATCATGGCTAATAACCTAAATTTTTGTGTATATTCTTGCGTATTTTCTCAGTTTGTACCATGATTGTGAGAAGCAGGTAGAGGTTTCAGTTTCGAAGGATCTTCTTATAAGACTGGAGTAATTAGGATTTTGGTTCGTTATTTTTTTAATTCACACAGAAGAGCAATAATCATCAGAGATAGCCCTTCTCTAAACTAGACATGACAAGTCGATACGCAATCATTTAATCAGTTAAGTGCTCCAGTGAAAGCAGGGTTTCAATACACATTCACACTCACTCAAATCCACATATAAACGCAAACGTAATGTGTATTTTGTCAAAATGTTCCCATTTATAATTAAATGAACTTTGGGCTCACATAAACAGTGGTCATTAGAGTTATACATCGCCGAATTGTAAGAATTGGGATTAATAATGTGGCAACACATATTTGTACATGTTTGCAAAAAACGCTGCTAGTAAATTAATTTACCCATGTGTATGTATTAGTGGGTTTCATACTCACATAAATCATGGAACATTAGCATTCAGGGTCACTCAATAGGTATGATTTGTATCGAGACAGAGTATTTCATTTTCAAAATATGGCCACTAAAAATTTAACAAGCGCATTAAGATCCAATGCTCATGAGCTATCGTCTACATCCATGGCAATTAGCCACACATGACTATTTATTTATTCATCTATTTAAAATGATCCATCTGTTAAACAATTTTAGTTTGAGCCCTGCATGATTAGCAGCATACTGGTTATTTTTTAGGTATTTTACACAGCTACAGTATGGCTACGTTTAAGGAGTCTGATTGAGTAACCGCAATGAGTCCTACCTCATGATTTACTACCTCAAGGCATTTAACAGCGTTGCAGTAAGCATAGCAGTAATGAACACATCAGACGAGGTTCCCGATATCACTGAATAATTGGTAAGTTTTCGTTTAGGCATTCTTTTAGAAACACTTCTTTTGGAGAAGCGCTTATTACTAATGACAGTTGCTAGTATATATATATATATATATTATCTACTGGCGGTCGCCAGTAGATAGTTATAGTTACAACCTAGTTTCCATAGGAAATCTCAAAATTCTATTTTGAATAACTTTGGCGCCGGTTGACGAATCCTCGCGAAATTTTCAAAACTAATGGGGCGCTCCGCTCAGCTCCTACCCTGAAAATCTCGGGGTGATTCGTCAAGCGGGGGCCGAGAAAAAGGGGGGGTCCCAAAACGCGTTTTCCCCATGCATTTTTCCATAGGACCTTTAGTCGCAGCTACAGCCCGAACGGCTGAACAGAATTACGTGAAATTTGGCAGAGAGGTAGCCATAAGGTCAAGGAAGTGCCTTTTGCAGGTCTGGTGTACATCTGTTCAGTATTTCCTGAGAAAATAGCATTTAAAAGCATATCAATATCTATACGCGCGCACCGTGCGCGCACTGTGCGCGCACCCTGCCGTGCGCGAGCGCAATTCTGATTGGTTGTTAGATGTCGGTAAACATTCGAATCGGTCGAAACCAGGAAGTGTCGGCCGCCATTTTGTCTCTCGCAGTCTAAGGGGGTGAAAAAAAAAGGTGGAGAACGTGAGAAGGGGGCAGAGTGGCCAGTTCCTGACCCCCTAGCCTTGGTCAGGGGGTCACAGAAGAACCCCCAAGGGAGAAAAAAACAAATTTCTTTTTTTTTTAAATCGCGAGGTGCGCGCACCGCGAACCGCGGGTGCTCGATTTAAAAAAAAAAAAAAAATTCACGGTGCGCGCACGGTGAAAAACCTGAAAAAAAAAATTATAAATACATAACTTAGCATTTAAAAAACCGTACAAATTCACTGAAAAAACCATACGTTTCACACACGTTATAGTTACGAATTAGCATTTAAAAAACCTTGCAAATTCACTTAAAAAACCATAGGTTTCACACATGTTATAGTTAGCTGGACATTTCACTCGTAAAAAACCAATGAAATTCCCCCGTTATAGTTAGTGCAGGCAACTATAACTCACGCGACCGCAATCCTCTGCTGATGACGTCAGATATTACATCACTGATGACATATGTGTCTTTATGAAAAATAAATATTTGTAATATATGTATAGCTAAAGATTAATGGAAGAAGACATGGGTAAATAAGTGTCTAAATACAGTGATGTAATATCTGACGTCATCAGCAGAGGATTGCGGTCGCGTGAGTTATAGTTGCCTGCACTAACTATAACGGGGGAATTTCATTGTTTTTTTACGAGTGAAATGTCCAAAGAGAACAATATATTTTGGATAAAAAGATTAAAACACTGATAGGATTGAATATGCACGCTTCATATAATGACATGATGGGAGATGGTTCAATAAACAGAGTGAAGTGGCACTGCCAGTCAAATCAATATATGTGGAAATGTTGATACAATTTCTATAAAAAAAAATTACTATGACTTATTTATATGCACAAGATCATGGCTAATAACCTAAATTGTTGTGTATATTCTTGCGTATTTTCTCAGTTTGTACCATGATCGTGAGAAGCAGGTAGAGGTTTCAGTTTCGAAGGATCTTCTTATAAGACTGGAGTAATTAGGATTTTGGTTAGTTATTTTTTTAATTCACACAGAAGAGCAATAATCATCAGAGATAGCCCTTCTCTAAACTAGACATGACAAGTCGATACGCAATCATTTAATCAGTTAAGTGCTCCAGTGAAAGCAGGGTTTCAATACACATTCACACTCACTCAAATCTACATATAAACGCAAACGTAATGTGTATTTTGTCAAAATGTTCCCATTTATAATTAAATGAACTTTGGGCTCACATAAACAGTGGACATTAGAGTTATACATCGCCGAATTGTAAGAATTGGGATTAATAATGTGGCAACACATATTTGAACATGTTTGCAAAAAACGCTGCTAGTAAATTAATTTACCCATGTGTATGTATTAGTGGGTTTCATACTCACATAAATCATGGAACATTAGCATTCAGGGTCACTCATTAGGTATGATTTGTATCGAGACAGAGTATTTCATTTTCAAAATATGGCCACTGAAAATTTAACAAGCGCATTAAGATCCAATGCTCATGAGCTATCGTCTACATCCATGGAAATTAGCCACACATGACTATTTATTTATTCATCTATTTAAAATGATCCATCTGTTAAACAATTTTAGTTTGAGCCCTGCATGATTAGCAGCATACTGGTTATTTTTTAGGTATTTTACACAGCTACAGTATGGCTACGTTTAAGGAGTCTGATTGAGTAACCGCAATGAGTCCTACCTCATGATTTACTACCTCAAGGCATTTAACAGCGTTGCAGTAAGCATAGCAGTAATGAACACATCAGACGAGGTTCCCGATAGCTGCCTCGCTGCCTGTCGCGCTGCCGCTGACCACGCCCCCTCCTCCGAGAGGCGCGGTCCGTGCCTGCCTGCCGGCTGATCGTTTTTGGTGCTAATTGTATTCCCTTGACTGTGTGACCTGTGCTTCTCCTTTCAGTGTAACCGTGCCCGTGTTTTTGTTTATTTTTCTGGTAACTGTGCCCGTGTCTCGCTGTCTCCTCCCTGTCTGCCCGCCTACCTCGCCGATCCTCGCTCACCCTCCCCGCTTCCCGCCACCGCCGCTTAGCCCCGCCCCTTTTTCCTTCTGTATCCCTCCCCGCTTCCCGCCACCGCCGCTTAGCCCCGCCCCTTTTTCCTTCTGTATCCCTCCCCGCTCCCGCCTCCCAGCTGCCCCGCCCACCCGCGCACTTGGCCTTATATGGCGACCGTGCGACGCAGGTGAGTGTGACCCACTTGTGGGACACCCCCGCGCCGCACGGCCACCAGCTGCTGCGTGTGCTCCTCTGCCCTGCCTAGCTGCCTCGCTGCCTGTCGCGCTGCCGCTGACCACGCCCCCTCCTCCGAGAGGCGCGGTCCGTGCCTGCCTGCCGGCTGATCGTTTTTGGTGCTAATTGTATTCCCTTGACTGTGTGACCTGTGCTTCTCCTTTCAGTGTAACCGTGCCCGTGTTTTTGTTTATTTTTCTGGTAACTGTGCCCGTGTCTCGCTGTCTCCTCCCTGTCTGCCCGCCTACCTCGCCGATCCTCGCTCACCCTCCCCTCTTCCCGCCACCGCCGCTTAGCCCCGCCCCTTTTTCCTTCTGTATCCCTCCCCGCTTCCCGCCACCGCCGCTTAGCCCCGCCCCTTTTTCCTTCTGTATCCCTCCCCGCTCCCGCCTCCCAGCTGCCCCGCCCACCCGCGCACTTGGCCTTATATGGCGACCGTGCGACGCAGGTGAGTGTGACCCACTTGTGGGACACCCCCGCGCCGCACGGCCACCAGCTGCTGCGTGTGCTCCTCTGCCCTGCCTAGCTGCCTCGCTGCCTGTCGCGCTGCCGCTGACCACGCCCCCTCCTCCGAGAGGCGCGGTCCGTGCCTGCCTGCCGGCTGATCGTTTTTGGTGCTAATTGTATTCCCTTGACTGTGTGACCTGTGCTTCTCCTTTCAGTGTAACCGTGCCCGTGTTTTTGTTTATTTTTCTGGTAACTGTGCCCGTGTCTCGCTGTCTCCTCCCTGTCTGCCCGCCTACCTCGCCGATCCTCGCTCACCCTCCCCGCTTCCCGCCACCGCCGCTTAGCCCCGCCCCTTTTTCCTTCTGTATCCCTCCCCGCTTCCCGCCACCGCCGCTTAGCCCCGCCCCTTTTTCCTTCTGTATCCCTCCCCGCTCCCGCCTCCCAGCTGCCCCGCCCACCCGCGCACTTGGCCTTATATGGCGACCGTGCGACGCAGGTGAGTGTGACCCACTTGTGGGACACCCCCGCGCCGCACGGCCACCAGCTGCTGCGTGTGCTCCTCTGCCCTGCCTAGCTGCCTCGCTGCCTGTCGCGCTGCCGCTGACCACGCCCCCTCCTCCGAGAGGCGCGGTCCGTGCCTGCCTGCCGGCTGATCGTTTTTGGTGCTAATTGTATTCCCTTGACTGTGTGACCTGTGCTTCTCCTTTCAGTGTAACCGTGCCCGTGTTTTTGTTTATTTTTCTGGTAACTGTGCCCGTGTCTCGCTGTCTCCTCCCTGTCTGCCCGCCTACCTCGCCGATCCTCGCTCACCCTCCCCGCTTCCCGCCACCGCCGCTTAGCCCCGCCCCTTTTTCCTTCTGTATCCCTCCCCGCTTCCTGCCACCGCCGCTTAGCCCCGCCCCTTTTTCCTTCTGTATCCCTCCCCGCTCCCGCCTCCCAGCTGCCCCGCCCACCCGCGCACTTGGCCTTATATGGCGACCGTGCGACGCAGGTGAGTGTGACCCACTTGTGGGACACCCCCGCGCCGCACGGCCACCAGCTGCTGCGTGTGCTCCTCTGCCCTGCCTAGCTGCCTCGCTGCCTGCCGCGCTGCCGCTGACCACGCCCCCTCCTCCGAGAGGCGCGGTCCGTGCCTGCCTGCCGGCTGATCGTTTTTGGTGCTAATTGTATTCCCTTGACTGTGTGACCTGTGCTTCTCCTTTCAGTGTAACCGTGCCCGTGTTTTTGTTTATTTTTCTGGTAACTGTGCCCGTGTCTCGCTGTCTTCTCCCTGTTTGCCCGCCTACCTCGCCGATCCTCGCTCACCCTCCCCGCTTCCCGCCACCGCCGCTTAGCCCCGCCCCTTTTTCCTTCTGTATCCCTCCCCGCTTCCCGCCACCGCCGCTTAGCCCCGCCCCTTTTTCCTTCTGTATCCCTCCCCGCTCCCGCCTCCCAGCTGCCCCGCCCACCCGCGCACTTGGCCTTATATGGCGACCGTGCGACGCAGGTGAGTGTGACCCACTTGTGGGACACCCCCGCGCCGCACGGCCACCAGCTGCTGCGTGTGCTCCTCTGCCCTGCCTAGCTGCCTCGCTGCCTGTCGCGCGGCCGCTGACCACGCCCCCTCCTCCGAGAGGCGCGGTCCGTGCCTGCCTGCCGGCTGATCGTTTTTGGTGCTAATTGTATTCCCTTGACTGTGTGACCTGTGCTTCTCCTGTCAGTGTAACCGTGCCCGTGTTTTTGTTTATTTTTATGGTAACTGTGCCCGTGTCTCGCTGTCTCCTCCCTGTCTGCCCGCCTACCTCGCCGATCCTCGCTCACCCTCCCCGCTTCCCGCCACCGCCGCTTAGCCCCGCCCCTTTTTCCTTCTGTATCCCTCCCCGCTTCCCGCCACCGCCGCTTAGCCCCGCCCCTTTTCCCTTCTGTATCCCTCCCCGCTCCCGCCTCCCAGCTGCCCCGCCCACCCGCGCACTTCGCCTTATATGGCGACCGTGCGAACGCGCAGCGGTCACGCGCAGCGGGCGCGCCGATTGTGCGCCGAAGGCGCGCCAAAGGTAAGCCCGTCTGCGCCCGTCCGCGACCGGATCGCGACCAGCGCCAGGACCCCTGGCCCACGAAGACCCCGACCTACCCGCCTGACGTACTCCGCCGCCACCCTCATCGCACTCAACACCGGCCGACTCCCAGACTGCCACCAAGCCACACCACGACTCACCCACGGACCTTTCAGCTGCCACGCCTGCAAGTTCTCCTGCATCCGGACCTGCCCCGCACCAGCAGCCGCCAAGCCAAACACCAGCAGCACCCACCTCAAGTGCATCCTGCTCAACACCCGCTCCGTCCACAGACACGCCGTGGAACTCTGGAACCTCCTAGACGCCACAGCCCCTGACGTTGCCTTCCTCACGGAGACCTGGATGAACGCCTCTTCAGCTCCCGACATCGCCATCGCCATCCCGGAGGGCTACAAGATCGTCCGGAGGGACCGCAACGCCAACCAGATGGGAGGAGGCGTCGCCATCATCCACAGGAACACCATCCGTCTTACGACCAGCACCGACAACTCCCTGACCACCGCCGAACACCTGCACTTCCAGATCCACACCGACCCAAACACCACCCTCAGAGGCACCCTGATCTACCGACCCCCGGGACCACGCACACAATTCAGCGAGGACATCGCCGACTTCGTCAGCCCGCATGCCCTCCCCTCCGCCGACTACATCCTCCTGGGGGACCTTAACTTCCACCTGGAGAACAACAACGACTGCAACACCAGCACCCTGCTCGACAACCTCGCCAATCTTGGACTCAAGCAGCTGGTATCCACCCCCACCCACCTCGCCGGACACACACTCGACGCCGTCTTCTCATCCTGCAAAGACATCGTCTTCAGCCACGCCACAGAGCTCCAATGGACGGACCACAGCTGCGTCCACTTCACCTTCAAGAGAACGACGACCCACCACCACCAGCAACAGGCCGCCCGCAGAAGCTGGAACAAGATCACAGCAGACCAGCTCGCCACCTCCCTGAGCCAGCACCCCCCTGCCAGCTCAGCGAACCCCAGCCAGGCCGCCAACAACCTCACACAGTGGATCAGCAACTGCGCGGACGAACTCGCCCCGCTGAGGACCCCGCCCAGCAGACCCGGCAGCAAGAAAGCCCCGTGGTTCACCGACGAACTCAAGAGCTCCAAGAAGAACTGCCGAGCCCTCGAGAAAGTCTGGAGAAGGGATCCCACACCGGACAACAGGACCACCTTCAAGCTGGCCACCCGGAAACACCACCAGCTGATCCGCGCCGCCAAGAAAACTGCTTTCAAGGACCGGCTGGACAACAACGCACACAACTGCAAGGAACTCTTCAACATCGTGAAAGAGCTCTCCAACCCCAGCGCAGAAAACAACGACATCACCCCATCGCAAGACCTCTGCAACTCCCTTGCCTCATACTTCCACAACAAGATCGCGGACATACACAACAGCTTCAGCAACCAACCAACGCACACCAAGACCGAACAACCACCCCTCACCACCACCCTCCAAGCCTGGACTCCGATCAGCACCGAAGACACCATCCGCACGATGAACTCCATCCACTCCGGATCACCGACCGACCCCTGCCCTCATCACGTCTTCAACAAGGCTGACGCTGTCATCGCACCCCACCTGCGAGACATCATCAACACATCCTTCGACACCGCCACCTTCCCTGAGAGCTGGAAGCACGCCGAACTCAGCGCGCTACTCAAGAAACCCACAGCGGACCCCACCGAACTCAAGAACTACCGCCCCATCTCGCTCCTCCCGTTTCCAGCCAAAGTCATCGAGAAGACCGTCAACAAGCAGATGGCCGCCTTCCTCGAAACGAATGGATCCCTCGACCCCTCACAGTCCGGCTTCCGAGCCAATCACAGCACCGAGACCGCCCTCATCGCCGCCACCGATGACATTCGAGCCCTGATGGACAACGGAGAAACAGCGGCCCTCATCCTCCTAGACCTCTCCGCAGCATTCGACACTGTCTGCCACCGCACCCTAGTACAGCGCCTCAGCAACGTCGGAATCCAGGACAAGGCGCTGGAATGGATCATCTCCTTCCTCGACGGAAGAACACAGAAAGTCCGTCTACCACCGTACAAGTCAGAGGCCACCGATGTCATCTGCGGCGTCCCTCAAGGATCCTCGCTGAGCCCCACCCTCTTCAACGTCTACATGAGCCCCCTCGCGGCCATCGCACGGCAACACCACCTCAACATAATCTCCTACGCCGACGACACCCAGCTGATCCTCTCCCTGACCAACGACCCCGCCGCCGCCAGAGCCAACCTACACGAAGGGATGAAGGACGTAGCCGAGTGGATGACGACCAGCCGCCTGAAGCTGAACTCGGACAAGACGGAGGTCCTCATCCTGGGCTCCTCACCCTCCGCCTGGGACGACTCCTGGTGGCCTCCCGCCCTGGGCACCGCACTCAAACCGACAGACCATGCACGCAACCTGGGCTTCATCCTGGACTCCTCCCTCTCCATGACCAGGCAAGTCAACGCCGTCTCCTCGGCGTGCTTCAACATCCTACGCATGCTACGGAAGATCTTCTGGTGGATCCCCACCGAGACCAGGAGGACCGTCACCCAGGCCCTCGTCACCAGCCGACTGGACTACGGCAACGCCCTCTACGCCGGTACCACCGCCAAGCTCCAGAAGAGACTCCAGCGGATCCAGAACGCCTCAGCCAGACTCATCCTCGACATCCCACGAACCAGCCACATCTCCGGACATCTGAGAGACCTTCACTGGCTCCCCGTCAACAAAAGAATCACCTTCCGCCTCCTCACCCACGCACACAAAGCGCTACACGACCAAGGCCCGAGCTACCTCAACAGCCGAGTCAACTTCTACGCTCCCAAACGCCACCTCCGATCAGCCAACCTCGCCCTCGCCGCCGTCCCCCGCATCCGAAGAGCGACCACAGGAGGAAGGTCCTTCTCCTACCTGGCCGCCAAGACCTGGAACTCCCTCCCGACCGACCTGCGCCTGACCCAAGACCACCTCTCCTTCAGGAAGAAGCTGAAGACATGGCTGTTCGAGCAGTAGCGGCACCCCCCCACCCCCAGCGCCTTGAGACCCTACGGGTATGTAGTGCGCTCTATAAATGTCACTGATTGATTATCACTGAATAATTGGTAAGTTTTCGTTTAGGCATTCTTTTAGAAACACTTCTTTTGGAGAAGCGCTTATTACTAATGACAGTTGCTAGTGTATATATATATATATATATTATCTACTGGCGGTCGCCAGTAGACAGTTATAGTTACAACCTAGTTTCCATAGGAAATCTCAAAATTCTATTTTGAATAACTTTGGCGCCGGTTGACGAATCCTCGCAAAATTTTCAAAACTAATGGGGCGCTCCGCTCAGCTCCTACCCTGAAAGTCTCGGGGTGATTCGTCAAGCGGGGGCCGAGAAAAAGGGGGGGTCCCAAAACGCGTTTTCCCCATGCATTTTTCCATAGGACCTTTAGTCGCAGCTACAGCCCGAACGGCTGAACAGAATAACGTGAAATTTGGCAGAGAGGTAGCCATAAGGTCAAGGAAGTGCCTTTTGCAGGTCTGGTGTACATCTGTTCAGTATTTCCTGAGAAAATAGCATTTAAAAGCATATCAATATCTATACGCGCGCACCGTGCGCGCACTGTGCGCGCACCCTGCCGTGCGCGAGCGCAATTCTGATTGGTTGTTAGATGTCGGTAAACATTCGAATCGGTCGAAACCAGGAAGTGTCGGCCGCCATTTTGTCTCTCGCAGTCTAAGGGGGTGAAAAAAAAAGGTGGAGAACGTGAGAAGGGGGCAGAGTGGCCAGTTCCTGACCCCCTAGCCTTGGTCAGGGGGTCACAGAAGAACCCCCAAGGGAGAAAAAAACAAATTTCTTTTTTTTTTAAATCGCGAGGTGCGCGCATCGCGAACCGTGGGTGCTCGATTTAAAAAAAAAAAAAATTCACGGTGCGCGCACGGTGAAAAACCTGAAAAAAAAAATTATAAATACATAACTTAGCATTTAAAAAACCGTACAAATTCACTGAAAAAACCATAGGTTTCACACACGTTATAGTTACGAATTAGCATTTAAAAAACCTTGCAAATTCACTTAAAAAACCATAGGTTTCACACATGTTATAGTTAGCTGGACATTTCACTCGTAAAAAACCAATGAAATTCCCCTGTTATAGTTAGTGCAGGCAACTATAACTCACGCGACCGCAATCCTCTGCTGATGACGTCAGATATTACATCACTGATGACATATGTGTCTTTATGAAAAATAAATATTTGTAATATATGTATAGCTAAAGATTAATGGAAGAAGACATGGGTAAATAAGTGTCTAAATACAGTGATGTAATATCTGACGTCATCAGCAGAGGATTGCGGTCGCGTGAGTTATAGTTGCCTGCACTAACTATAACGGGGGAATTTCATTGTTTTTTTACGAATGAAATGTCCAGCTAACGTGTGTGAAACCTATGGTTTTTTAAGTGAATTTGCAAGGTTTTTTAAATGCTAATTCCTAACTATAACGTGTGTGAAACCTATGGTTTTTTCAGTGAAGATATATATATATATATATATATATATATATATATATATATATATATATATATATATATATATATATATATATATATTCACTTAAAAAACCATAGGTTTCACACACGTTATAGTTAGGAATAAGCATTTAAAAAACCTTGCAAATTCACTGAAAAAACCATAGGTTTCACACATGTTATAGTTAGCTGGACATTTCACCCGTAAAAAACCATTGAAATTCCCCCGTTATAGTTAGTTCAGCTAAATATAACTCGCGCGACCGCAATCCACTGCTGATGACGTCACATATTACATCACTGTATTCACTAAGATACTGTTAATAAGTCAGTTATACAATTAATTTTACAAAAAAAAACATGCATTTAGACACTTATTTACCCATTTATTCTTCCATTAACCTCTAGATATACATATATAAAAAATATTTATTTTTCAGAAAGACACATATTCACTGGATAATGTCATCAGTGATGTAATATGTGACATCATCAGCAGTGGATTGCGGTCGCGCGACTTATATTTAGCTGAACCAACTATAACGGGGCAATTTCAATGGTTTTTTACGAGTGAAATGTCCAGCTAACTATAACATGTGTGAAACCTATGGTTTTTTCAGTGAATTTTCAAGGTTTTTTAAATGCTAATTCCTAACTATAACGTGTGTGAAACCTATGGTTTTTTAAGTGAATTTGCAAGGTTTTTTAATTGCTAATTTCTAACTATAACGTGTGTGAAACCTATGTTTATTTTTTGTGAATTTGTAAGGTTTTTTAAATGCTAATTTATGTATGTAGTATTATATTTTTTCTATATTTATTTTACAATAATCTACCTATGTATATAGTTATAGATTGACTGTATCCTGTAATATGGAATGGCTCGTTACATTTTTTGTTGTTGTTTATTTAAGGGTTTTTCACCGTGCGTGCACCTCGCGATTTTTAAAAATAAAATATTTTTTTCACCCTTCGGGGTCCTTCAGGGACCCCCTGACAAAGGCTAGGAGGTCAGGAACTCTCTACCCTGCCCCCTTTTCACGTTCTCCACCTTCCTTTTTCACTACCACACACCAAATGGCGTCCGACACTTCCTGATTTCGACCGATTCGAATGTTGACTGACATCTAACCACCAATCAGAAATACGCTCGCGCACGGCACGGTGCGTGCACGGTGCGCGCATATAGATATTTATGTACTTTTAACTGCAATTTTCTCAGGAACTACTGAACAGATTGACACCATATATGCAAAAGGCACATCCCTGACCTGAGGACTACCTCATTGACAAATTTCAAGTAATTTTGTTCAGCCGTTCGGGCTGTACCTTCGACTAAAGGTCCTATGGGAAAATGCATGGGGAAAACGCGTTTTGGGACCCCCTTTTTTCTCAGCCCCCGCTTGACGAATCACCCCGAGACTTTCAGGGTAGGAGCTGAGCAGAGCGCCCCATTAGTTTTGAAAATTTCGCGAGGATTCGTCAACCGGCGCCAAAGTTATTCCAAATAGAACTTTCAGATTTCCTATGGGAACTCGGTCCTAAGTATAACTATCTACTGGCGACCGCCAGTAGATAATATATATAAATATATATATATATATATATATATATATATATATATATATATATATATATATATATATATATATATATAAATATATGTATATGTATATATGTACTGCCGGCTACTTTGAATTATATGGAAGAAACGGACTGAAAGTTCCTTTCCAAGAATGGGAGTTCGATTCAAGTGACTGGTGAGAGTCCGGAATAAAAGTTTATTGGTGAGCATAACTTCACAATACTTTTTAGGTTATGAAGTAGACATAATTTGAGGACATTTAAAGCGATTCATACCTGAATATAGGTCTGTATGGCCAGGTCATTTTTACAAATCACCCAAAACACTATTTGCCTTAAACATATTTTTAAAAATGTATTCAGCAAGATCAACATAGAATATTTTAACACATGGGTAAGTATAATTTACATATGCTCAATCATGAGCTCATTTACATGCAAAACTTGAAAGCATGAATGTATTTAACTGCATTATTTTCTTTTGTTTTGTAACACAAATAACGTCCTGATCAGCCTCTGCTCGTGCAGGTAAGAGCGGAGGGCCAGGCTAGGTGGAGGTGGGTGGTTGATTGGGGCCTTCGAAAGACGACCATAAGGGAAAATTAAAAAAATATTTAATTTTCCCTTGTTGTTGTCTGTCAAAATCCCCTACCCCACTGCTCTTACCTGCTCCACTGTGGCTACTCCTGATGAAGGACCTAGGGTCCGAAATGCATTGAGTATTTTTTCCACCTAGGATCATTTTATGTTTAGTTTACACGTGGTACAGGATCGCAAAACTGAAAATTATTGAAAGAAAAAGATCATTGAAATGAATGAGATTGAGTGAATAAAATTGAGACAAGCATTTTGAATATCATTTGTTCAACAAGTCTTTATTTCTGAAGGATTGATAACGAGTAGGTAGAACCTATAAGGAACCATCTGAAGTTTGTGGGGGTGGAGAACTATACTAAATATGATACATTGCATTAATGGATATTTGAGGTCACCTGTGATCAGTGTGTGACACCCCACCGGCACCCAAGTTTTTTCCATTGCTGATTGCATACAGTTGAACCAGGAGTGCACAGATTGCTTTACTTTAACTATATGCAAATTTGCCTTGGTCCTACTATGGTAGGAACAGTCCAGCCCAAGCAGCCAAACCAGATCCTTTCTAAACACAAACACAAGACCAGTTACGGCCTATTTGGGCCATGTCAAGTAGGGTGCAGTTGAACTCTGTGGCACAGTGAGTACAGGACCCAAGCCTGGGCATACCTAATGCAAGTAGGGCATTATACTGAAGAAGACACGAAGGTAATAGGTGGAATTTGTATAAAATTTCTTTATGAAATCCCTTACATTGAGGTAAAGGCATGCTATATTATGAGAAGATCCTGGAAGAGGTGGTGTTCCACCTACATTTGAACATGGGTTTTGCTGATGGTTCTCTTGTTTCCACTTCATGTGATGACTTTCCAGAAAATGTTTATTCCACGCTACCATCTTGAAGAGTCGCAGGGGCTACCACTGCATCAGGGTGTTCAACAGTAGATTGTGCAGGAGTGGAAGGGTCCTGAAAAAGCTTCTGCACCCAAGATATTGGTCAAAGATATATATTTTAGTAGACTTTGTCCAATATTTGGCAAATGCCCTCAAAGTGGACTGCCATCTCCCATACCTTTTAGGCTTATCCATCATGGCCTATGAGGACACTACACCATCTAATCCCCCTGCTAGTGGGTTCAAGTCGACTGTAGTTCTCTGTCAGATATAATTGAAAAACAGTTACAGCTTGTAATTGGCATTGCCTTGGATGCTCTCAAGGCCACTCCTCTGTTTCTCCTGAGCTGTTTCTTCACCTGCTGCTTCAAGAAATTTCTGGCTTAGGACATGGAGCCAAGAACCAACTCAAAAGTACCTTCTTTTAAAACTCCCATTTTGGTGTCAATTCCCCTTAGTCTGCTATTGAAGAAGTTGGTCAACCAGGCGAGTGAAGATCTACTGACTCCTCCAGCTGCCTGACATTCACCTTCCCATGCTCCTTAACGTCCTGTAGTGTCTTGATGCAGATTCTTCATCGGGCAATGGTGTGATTGTTGTCACGCAAGTCCCGAGGGACACCCAGTCAGAACTTCCACAGGAGCGAAGACCTGGTCCCCGAGACTTTCAGAAGACAATTCTCAGAGAAAGACAGAATAACCTCCTCTTGAGTTATTGTAAGCTAAAAGTGAGGGGAATAACCCATGAGTGACCACCACTCTTCCCCTAAGGTTTGTAGCAGGCAATGGTGGTAGTTGATTGTGCAATTGCTGAAAAAGAATACAGGTGAGATTTCAGATGGTCCACTGGAAAGACATAAAACATTAATGCATGTCCACTCTCCCCATATAATCCACTTACTGATGGCGTGTCTCAGTGGGGCACAAAGCAAGATTCTTCCTAAGAAGGCAGTCTAGATTGCCAACTGAGTCTTTAGGTTTCACGAGGCAGCATTGGGGAGTTGATGTGATAGTCTCCAAAATTTAGGCAAAGAGGGGCTCTTCCACATTCACAATCATGCACACCTGGATTAGAGTAAGGGCGAAGGACTCTAGAGGGGAATGGGAAAGGACTTAGGACCTCAGGGTTGTTCAATAGCGTGGCGTTTTGGCATGCTCTATAGCGAGGTAAGCTAGATTCATATGCACACGCTTAGATAAAAACAACTAAAGACAATTCCTGCTGGCCGGCTCTACAAATGGCCAAGAAAGAGCGGAGCAGCCAAGATCTTGTCCGTACTGATAATGGTGGTGTCGCGCTGACCGGCTCTTTTCTAATGTTGGAAGAGCGGAGCAACCACGAACACCTGCGCTAAACTTTCCAGACGGGAGCGGAGCAGCGGAGACTTCCCCACCTCCCAGGCAACGCGCTGCGCTGACCGGCTCCGAAGGAAAAATGAGAGCGGAGCAGCAACAAATGCTTACCTGCGAAAAGGGTGCACCACACTGGCCGGCTTTGGTCGGGAAACAGTAGGCAATGAAGCAAACGCTCCCGGGGGGTATCAAAAGAATGTCGGAAGCCGCGGTAGTAGACAACTGCAGCGTGGCCAGGCTCTAGCGGAGCAGACGGGACAGATACTCGAAAGGGAGTGAGTCTCAGGATAAATGTCCAAAAACAACACGAAGCAGGAACGGGACTAAACTGGGCTGGAGTAAATCCGTAGTTCAGGGATTCAAAAGCGACGAGCTGAGAATAGGGGGCGTGGTCACCTGTCGAAAGACAGATCAGTAAGCCAAGCACTGATTCGTGTATGTGACGTCATTTTAAGGAAGTTAGAGGACGTCTCTAAAGTGCTTCCTTTCATGGTTGTCTAGGGATCCTCTCAAAAGTAGGTGTTTTTGTGAACGAATAAGGAAGTGGAACATGCCTCAATGTTGCAACTCGTCTCAGGACTCAGTGTTAGGAAGGGGAATCCTAACAGTTCTCTCACCCAAAGACACCCTCCCGGGCGAGGTTTAGATGGATGGAGGGCATGAAATCTACAGATCAGGACAGAGGCATGAATGTTTTCCACAGGTTCCCAAGATCTGTCCTCTGGTGAATAACCCGCCCAATATACAAGGTACTGGAGTCTCCCCTTGCGTTTACGGGAGTCTAAAATCTTGCTCACTTCGAATTATTCTTCCCCTTTAACTATTGTGGGGGGGTGGGGGTTTTCAGGGCTCAGAGGAGGAATATACCTCTTAAGTAAGGAACAATGAAAGACGGGATGTACCTGCATGTCATCGGGTAACTGCAGTTTAAGTATAACCGGGGTGATCACTTTATCAATTACAAAGGTGCCTATGTATCGAGGTTGTAGTTTTCTGGGTCCTGCTAATCGGAGATTTTTGGTTGATAACCAGACTTTATCCCCTTTTTGATAGGCGGGTTCTGGACATCTGTGTTTATTTGCCTGTTTTTTAATATTTTCTTTGTTTTTTTGTAATTCAGTTATGGCTTTTTCCCACACAGATGACAAGATTTTATGGTGTTCTTTAAGTGCAGGTATACTATCCAGTTCCTTGGGGAAGGACATAGGTAGGAATTTGGGGTGATGGGCTAATGTAAAATAGAATGGAGAAACTCCTGTTGAGGCATGTATGGTGTTGTTATAGGCGTATTCTGCCAAAGGGAGAGCACTAACCCAACTGCTTGTGATTGTGGAAAGTAGGCATCTTAAGTATTGCTCTAAGGTATGGTTCATGCGTTCTGTTTGTCCATCCGTTTTGGGGATGATAGGCAGTGGATAACCGGTGGTCTATACCCAGAGCCGTACACATGCCTTGCCAATATTTTGATACGAACTGGGCCCCTCTATCTGAGACTATCACAGAGGGTAATCCATGCAATCGAAGGATGTTAGCTATAAACACCTGCACTAATTCTTTGGAAGTGGGTAATTTCTTCAAGGGAATAAAATGTGCCATTTTAGTTAACATATCTACTACCACCAGGATAGTATTATACCCTTGGCTTTGAGGTAAATCAGTGATAAAATCCATACTGATGGAATGCCAGGGTGACGGGGGTATTGTAAGTGGTTTCAATAGGCCGGTGGGCGCACAATGAGAAGCTTTTTGTCGTGCACAGGTAGAACAGGAATTTACAAAAGTGGTAACATCTTTGGACATTTCTTGCCACCAAAACCATCGCTGACATGCTTTGAGCGTTTTAACACTACCTGGATGCCCAGCCAGAGCGCTTTTGTGACACCATTGTAGCAATTGTTGCTGCACTTCAGATGTGGGCAAGTACAGTTTATTGTCATGATAATAAAGCCCTTCTTGGATGTGGTTCAGCGGATCTTTATTCCAGTCTTCTGGTGGGATTTCTAGATATAATTCTTTCAGTCTCTCCAGAAAATCTTGGGAACTAGTGTTCTTTTGATATTCCGCCCCTATGATCTTGTCATTGGGAATGATGGGGAAGGTCTCGTTTTGTATAAGGGTCTTCTCATGACCTAGTCTCAAAAGATCATCTGCCTTACCCTGCTGCGAACCAGGACGATAGGTGATCACGAAATCGTACTCACTAAAAAATGCTACCCACCGCATTTGTCGAGGGGTAAGTGCTCTGGCTGTTCTAAAAAATTGGAGGGTCCTATGGTCAGAATAAATGGTAATCACATGGGGGGACCCTAATTGGTAGTGTCTCCATGCTTGGAAGGCTAGTTTAATGGCCAACAATTCTCTTTCCCCGATGGTATAATTTTGTTCTGCGGGTAAGAGAGTTCTGGAGAAAAAGGCAACGGGGTGTAAACATCCTGAAGTCTTGTTGCGTTGTGAGAGAACTCCCCCCACTGCCACTTGTGAAGCGTCTGCTTCCATGTAATACGGCTGTGTGTTGTCTGCATGTTTAATAATGGGAGCCTTGGTGAATCTTTGTTTCAGGAGACAGAAGGCGAGTTCTGCTTCTTTTGTCCAGTTGAAGGATGTTCCTTTCCGCACAAGTCGTGTTATTGGTTTCACTAATTCAGAAAAGTGATGTATGAATCGCCGATAAAAGTTGGCAAAACCAATAACAGACTGTACGTCATTTACTGAACTAGGGCTAGGCCACTTAAGTAAGGCTTCTACCTTCTTTGGGTCCATATGCACCCTTTCAGGAGAGATCACGAATCCAAGGAATTCCACACGAGTGGTATGGAACATACTTTTATCGAGTTTGGCGAATAACTGATTCTCTGTGAGTTTCTGAAGGATCTTCTTCACATGTATCACATGCTCCTGCTCATTTTGTGAGTATATCAAGATGTCATCGATATATACAATCACTAAAATGTCTAGATACTCCCGCAGTATATCGTTAACAAAGAACTGAAAAGCCGCAGGAGCATTGCAAAGGCCAGACGGCATTACACAATACTCGCATAGTCAGAATTTGGTACGAAAAGCTGTCTTCCATTCATCTCCTTGTTTAATACGAATAAGATGGTAGGCCCCTCGCAGATCTATTTTAGTGAATACTTTGGCTCCTCTTACCTGGTCTAAGAGGACAGGTATAAGCGAGGGAGGGTATTTGTTTTTGATGGTTACTTTGTTAAGAGCGCGATAATCCGAACATGCCCGTAAACCCCCTTCTCGCTTCGGGATAAAAAAAAGAGGAGAAGAACCCGGGGATGTGGAATGTCTAATGAACCCCTTTTTTAACATATCTTTGATGTACTCTTGTAAGTATTCTGTTTCAGGGGCCGTCAACGAATAAATGCGACTGACGGGTAATTCTGCTCCCGGAATCAAATCAATGCGGCAGTCATAAGACCTGTGAGGGGGTAGAATGGTGGCTTTGGCTTCATCAATAACGGAGCTGTACTCTTCATAGATAGCAGGAAGACTCGGTACTAGAGACTCCACACTTGTGGCACAACATAGAGAAGTATCCCAGTCTCTTGCTTCTTGGTAGCAGTTCAGCATACAATAATGGGATTTTAGCGTCACGGTATGGGAGATCCAATCTATTTGCGGGTTGTGTTTCTGCAACCAAGGAACCCCTAGTATTGCTCCAAAGTTAGGGGCGTCTATGAGATCAAAGATGATAGATTCGGAGTGGCCATTACTACAAATCATGTCCATCTGAGGCGTTTGGTAAGTGATCAGCCCAGATGATAATTCGGACCCATCTACCGCTCTTACAGGTTCTGGTTGGGGTTTGCGCAGAAAAGGAATACCAACGGTTTTAGCTAGGTGAATATCCAAGAAATTGCCTGTGGCTCCCGAGTCTAACAAAATATACATATTTTTACGGCATTGTGGTGATAGGACCAGGGTGACAGACATAGTAAAATGTTTAGGTATCAAGGGTGTGCTCTTTTTGGAGGGGGAGACCTTAAAAAACCCCACACTTGAAGAATCGGTCTCTACCTTCTCCAAGCTTTCTAGTTTCCCTCTTCAGTAGTAGGCAATTGGCTACTTGCAAGAGTCTTTGAAGGGGTACGATGACGGATTGGACATTCCCGGGCATAGTGTCCACCCTATCCACAATAGAGGCAGAGGTTGTGTTTTTCGTCTTTTATCCTTCTTTTCCGAGGAGAGAGGATTCCGTACTCCACCGATCTGCATGGGTTCTGGTATGTCTTTCCTCTCTGTTTTTACCATAAGGTATCTGGGAGGATTTATACACGACTTCTCGCCTTTCCTTTCATGAAGTTGGTGATCCAATTTCACTGTTAGATCAATAAACGCGGCGCAATCCTCTGGTGGATTGACTATCTGGGAGAGTAGATCCTTCAATTCATCACCTAACCCACGATAGAATAAGGAAGTTCTTTTTTCCTCAGGCCAGTGCGTTTCCGCGACTAATGTATTAAAATTGGTAATGTATGAAAGCAGATCTTTGTTTCCTTGTTTAAGGTTGAGGAGGGCATTGTCACTTGCTTGCATAAAAGTGTGTTTAGAAAAAAGACTTTTCATCTTGTCTTGAAATAAAGAATAATCATATAACAAGGGATCGTTGTTCTCTACTAAAGGAACAGCCCAGTCTGCTGCATTGCCCACTAAATAGGATATGACAAAGGCTACCTTAGCTGCATCATCAGGGAACGCTGAGGCTTTACAGAGAAACTGTAGTTGGCACTGATTCATAAAAATGCTGTATTTGGAGCTGTCTCCGTTAAATCTCTCTGGCATAGCTAAGGGTACTGGATTAGGTGTATGTACAGTCAGATGAACCAGAGAGACGGAACCATCTCCTCTGGTAGGGGAACTAGCACTTGTGGAGGGGACAGAGAAATGAGCCGGCTGTATGTAGTTTCTTCCACTTTTGGGAAATGCACCAGGGTCTCTAATTTCTGTGGGGGCTTGTGTTTTTAGTTGCATTACTTCGGCCTGTAACCTCTGGTTCTCAGTCCTTAATCTTCCCACCTCTGATTGTAGGTCTACCAATGCTACGGCTAGGTTGTCTATAGATGGGCTCTGCAAGGCATTAACTAGAGAGGGATTTAAAGGGGCCCCAGCCCCTTCTGGATTCATCTTCGCTCAGGTGGAAATATTTAGTGGGCTTGGCTTTCTGTCACGCAAGTCCCGAGGGACACCCAGTCAAAACTTCCACAGGAGCGAAGACCTGGTCCCCCAGACTTTCAGAAGACAATTCTCAGAGAAAGACAGAATAACCTCCTCTTGAGTTATTGTTCGCTAAAAGTGAGCTAGGTAAGCTGGATTCTTATGCACACGCTTAGATAAAAACAACTAAAGACAATTCCTGCTGGCCAGCTCTACAAATGGCCAAGAAAGAGCGGAGCAGCCAAGAACTTGTCCGTACTGATAATGGTGGTGTCGCGCTGACCGGCTCTTTTCTAATGTTGGAAGAGCGGAGCAACCATGAACACCTGCGCTGCACTAAACTTTCCAGACGGGAACGGAGCAGCGGAGACTTTCCCACCTCCCAGGCTGCGCTGACCGGCTCCGAAGGAAAAACGAGAGCGGAGCAGCAACAAACGCTTACCTGCGAAGAGGGTGCACCACACTGGCCGGCTACGGTCGGGAAACGGCTGGCAATGAAGCAAACGCTCCCGGGGGGTATCAAAGGAATGTCGGAAGCCGTGGTAGTAGACAACTGCAGCGTGGCCATGCTCTAGCGGAGCAGACGGGACAGATACTCGAAAGGGAGTGAGTCTCAGGATGAATGTCCAAAAACAACACAAAGCAGGAACGGGACTGAACTGGGCTGGAGTAAATCCGTAGTTCAGGGATTCAAAAGCGACGAGCTGAGAATAGGGGGCGTGGTCACCAGTCGAAAGACGGATCAGTAAGCCAAGCACTGATTCGTGTATGTGATGTCATTTTAAGGAAGTTAGAGGACGTCTCTAAAGTGCTTCCTTTCATGGTTGTCTAGGGATCCTCTCAAAAGTAGGTGTTTTTGTGAACGAATAAGGAAGTGGAACATGCCTCAATGTTGCAACTCGTCTTAGGACTCAATGTTAGGAAGGGGAATCCTAGCAATTGTGATGTGATGCTTCTTCTGATCTCACATGATGCACTTCTCCTTTTAAAGAAACTCTCCTATACTGATTATACATACATATTGCCTATTCCTCCTACTCTAACTCAGTCATTATGTTTTCCATTAGTACATGGACTCTGAAGGCATTGAATCATTGGGTGATGACTATCATAAAGAAATGCCTATCAACTGATTGTTTTCTTTTCTCCAAAAACGTCCACCTCCTCTATTTCAGACCATCCCCGAGCTGAAGAATCCTATGCAGGCAGGCCAACTTGAGCAAAGGTTTTCAGGACATTCTACTGAAGGGAGCTGTCATCCATGTTCTGCAGCGAGGAGTAGGGACTGGGAGTGTACTCCATCCTATTTTTGGTCCTTAAAAAGTTCAGAGAGTTTCCCCATTATAGATATCATCAAAGTAAATGTAGTTGTAGGCACTGTCCCATTAAGGATCAGCTCTATTTAGTCCATCATTGCAACTGTGTCTTCTGGAGAGTTCATGGCATCCATGGATTTATAGGATCCTACTTTCATGTTCACATCAAAGATGTTCACCAACACGCCCAGCATTTTACTGTACAAAGCAAACATGTCTAGTTTCATGTACTTTCTTTTGACCTGTTATCTGCAACTCAAGTGTTTATAAAGGTGCTTGGCCTTTTGATGGATCCATGTCACAAGGCAGGAATCATCATTCATCCCTACCTGGATGACTGGTTAGTCCATGTCCCTCTTAAGAAAAGACTGTTCAAAACACCATTTATGTTAGTTCTTTTGTCAGTATAACAGGTGGCTGCTCAATCTAAAACAATCCCACCTCAGACCACGCAAATGTCTAGCATTGGTATGGGGATCTACTTGACACATCTGCTGGCAAGGATTTTCTTCCTCCTCCTCAAACGTCGAAGTTAAAGGTTCTCATACAGTTCCTTCTGGGCTGACATGCAGCTACAGCGCGTCAATTGGTACACCTGCAGGAGGCCATGTTTGCATCAGTGTGGCACTGTGGGCTCGCTATCACATGAAGGCTCTGGTTTGTCACATTCTATTCCACTGGCATCCATGATGCCTGAATCTCTGAACTGTTAATTCCTGTCTGCGGGCTAGTCATCAAGTTTTTACAGCTGTGGCTTCCATTAGAGAATCTCTTTGCGGGAATGATTCTAACCCCTCTTGCCCCATTGATTTTGCCGCAATTTGAATGATTAGGAAGCAGTCCGGGACTGGATGTCTTGCCAAGGTCTATGAACTTGCACATAAGTAGTGCAGTGCTCGAAATGTAAAAAACAGTTAGCCATGCTGAGGTCTCGTCTACACTTTAATGCCCTTTTGGAGGTTCAGGTTGTTCTTGTATGAACAGACAATCAAGTTGCTTAATTTTATGAGAACTGCCACTGGGGAGATGCAGGGGGAATTCAGTTGCATTCCCTGGATGTAGTGCTCACAAGATATGTAATTGGGCAGAATCTCACTTATGTGCATTCACAGTTACATGCTAGGGGAGGAGAATGTGGCAGCAGATACTCTTAGCAGAATCCTCTTATCATCGACAGAAAACTCTGTGTGAATCTATTTCAAGGCATTTATCAACAGTTCGGAGATCCTCAGGTGGAACTTTTGCAAGCCATCTAAGCTTCCAACTTCCCACATTCTTCTACAGTAGAAGGGATTTAGTTGCAGGAGGGATGGTTGACTTATCATTCACTTAGCTAAAGGGTCTACTATCCGGAGGGAGGGGTCTTAGGTGATTCTAGTAGCTCTGTCTTAGAAATTGAGGTTCTTGGGTTTCTCCTACTCGGGTGATTGGCATTTTGTCTGACATCTTTTTTCTATTTGGCCACTCTCCCCTTCGTTAGCCACTTGTTCCCAGGCCCTGTACCACTTAAGCTTGGCAGTTTGCCTTCTGAAAGCATAGGTTATTCAATAACCATGCAAACCATCTACTTTCTGCTCATTTAATAAATGTTGAGGTTTGTTTGTTAAATGAGGTTCTACTTGGAATTAAACCTCGTATTTCTGGAATGTTGTGGCTATAATGGCTGTACTTTATGCTCACTAAATGCAATTGTTTCCAAGCTAACCTTGCCTCCGCGTTTTTCACTTGCTCAGCTTAACATCACCTCTACTTGTAAAATAAGGAACACTGGTGCTCGTCTTCTGATACCTTTCTCCTCTTCCTGGTGGACTGATATTATGCCTGTCTTATGATTTCTTGCCAAAAGTATTTCCAGAGTTCACTTAGATCAGTAAATTGCTCTACCATGTTTGTTTCCTTATCCATTTTCACTGATAATGTCACCTTATATTTATTGAAAGTAAGGAAGTTTGCACTGTCTTTCTATATAAAACTCACAAATAGCTAAATACATCCTTCATTGACCATGACACGTCTTGATGTGGATTCTGTCATCAACTCATGTAACTTATGCCACCCTCCTGCTTTGCGAATTACATTGCACATGACATCAATGAAGATATCACATGTGAGAACATTGATGACATAATTTATGACCTCACCAAAGGTTTTGGGCAGCAGGGGTTAGCTGACCAAGAGAAGCAAGGCCCTGTGTACAAAGGCCACTCTGCAATCCCTCTCAGTCACTTCCTTACTTTCATCACTCTATCACTAACACTCTCATGCACTCACTCATTCTCATTCAGTTTCATATATATAGAATCCTGTAAGTCGGACAATTCAGTACTTGCAGCTTTTAAGAAGATTCTGTCAAAGAAGAACAAAGATTACAGGTAATTAACATTTCCGTTTAGATCACTGTGATGAAATATGACCACGAATAAGCATTGCAGTGGCATTCTTATTTGGATGCCAAATTGGAAATTGTAGCAATATTTAAACGTCATAGTTTCACACTCCTTGGCAGTTGATTCTCATTAGTCCACTTATCATAGTGTCTTAAGATCTGTGTCCCAAGCTAACCTTCTTACTAAAAATATCTTTGTAGATTTTGAGCCAGCCCTGGCAACGGAGAAGAAAAGAACTGTTTACCAAATGGCACTAAGTAAGAAATTAATCTGTTTGTTCGTCATTTGATATGTGGAAAGAGCGAGAACATGTTGCCAATCGCTGATCTGAATCTAATGTACCATGGCCCTCTACCTTCTCATTACATGCAAATGGAAGAGACAAGCTACAAGCAGTAGACTAAAAATACAAATAGGATTTATTTTTAATCCAAAAATCATCTTAAAAATATGAGAAACATCTGTAACTTTAGCTACAAATTCATCCACCTCCACTGTAACTAAAGGGTCATAGGTAGAACTTGCTTTCTCTCTACCACCTCCTGACATGACCACGTGATGCATCTAGTTGAGTTGGATTGCCTCCTAAATCATTTTCTCTATGTCTATAGCCTAAGAGCTACACACCCTGACTTCTTGCCTCATCAGCCGATCAGCAATTCTTCTTGCGTAGGTAGAAAAGGACATTATAGTGACTGTCTCATTGTGTTCCAACGAATTGCATTAGACAGCACTTGCACCCTTTCTTACTCCATCTAATTGACATGCACTCAGCCCCACCCCTGCTCACTATGGGCCTTCCTAATTCTTAATGATTGAGCTCCACGATCTTACAATGTTAACACTCTTTTCATTGTCACCAGGACTTGATACATAATGACTCTGCCGCCATATTCAGGCTATAACATCAATTATCTTCCCACCAATGAAGTATTACCGACACCCAGTATAAGACCAATTGGAGCTTCCACACATACTCTTCATCTAATCATTACCAATTTACTTTTCTCATCCAATTTTTTATCTCTGGTCAAACAACAATAGTCCTTCCTGATATAGTGATATTTTCATAAATGCATCCAAGCTTTTCAAGTTACGATGAGCACACTGTATCTAACACCACTAATATATCTTTTAATAATAAAACCTTTAACCGCTATTCTACCCCTCTTCTTTGCCAGCTTGGACCCAGGTGTTCACCTTTTCCCACCTAATTCCATTTACCCTTTGTTCTGCTTCCCACAATAATACAAAACCAGACATTGTTTCTTTCTCTCATGGTTGAGATGTTGCCAATCTTATGTAACACAGAATACGAACATCTGTGTTACCTCAGTAAAAAAAAACTCAAATTTCACGATACTGATTTTCCTAAAGAAGAAATATCTAAATCTGTAATACAGTAGCTGCAGAATGCGGGATAAGAGCTGATCTCTAAAACCCATTCCAGAAATGTGCTAACATGTTCAAATAGAGGATCTGCTACTTAGATCACATGGCCATTGTTTTATCCACAAATCATTATTATTATTCTAAATTTATGCCCTTGCATTCATTTAAGTATACCTGCTTCTGATGGATACATCTGCCAGTGGATTCTTCACCTTGTGAATATCCCCTGCGCCAGCATTCCACTGAACTTTTTTTTCCCCAGCACTCCACGTCGACGTGGGCGACGTCATAATGCATCGGCTCCGCTCGTGACTCCGTATGACGTCACCGGAGCCACGAAAGGCCCACGTCGGCGTGATGACGTTAGTTCCCTTTTTTCCGCGCCGTCGACGCGCAACGGTTTTTCCAGTACTCTCCTGCTACTTTGTAGTTGTAAGGTGTAACTGTTGTAAAATCTGTAATGTCTTCGACGAGAAAGTCGGGCTTTAAGCCCTGTAGGGAATGTGGCGGTCAGATGTCGATGACGGATCCACATGAGGACTGCTTGTGGTGTCTTTCGTCGGACCACGATGTTGAAGATTGTGTATGCTGTAGGAGGATGAATCCGAAGGCATTGAAAGAAAGGAAGGCTAAGCTGTTTATGGCGAAGATCGGTAAGGAGAAGAGAGGGAGAAAGAAGGAGAAGTCGAGGCCGGAGTCGTCGACTTCGAGGTCGTCGAAGAAACATCACAAAAAAAGGAAACATTCTTCACGACGCCGGTCTTCGAAGAGCCGGAAGTCGAGGTTGACTTCGCCCCGACGACGTCGAAGTAAGGACTTGTCACCTTCTCCTTCTAAGTCTCCGGGAGGATCTCCTTCTCCGAAGCGGGCTCCAGCGCGACCACCGGCGCAGTCCCCGGCGCAGTCACCGGCGCCGTCACCGGCTTCGTCTCCGGTTCCAGTAGAGTCACCTGTTTCTGATGAGGATCAAGGGGAAGAGCCTACTCCGGTGCCTGAAGATTCTACGGCTCCAGTGGAGGACACTGCGGCGCCGCTGCCAGGTACTCCGCAGAGGGATACAGGTTCAGTGCCTTATACTTAGTTCCCGGCTCCAGGTACTGATTCTACACAATTCTTGAATGCCATGTATGGCATCTTTAATAGGGCGGCCTTCCCATCCGGAGCACCAACAGGTCCCGTGGGTCCCATGGCGTATACGCTAGGGGTGCCGCAGCATTATGCTCAGGCCCCCTTTATGCCCTTTCTGGCGATGGCGCCTTCGCGGCAGTTTCCGGCGCCGTCTGGGGATCCGTCACGACTTCGGCTGGATCGTCCTGCGTCGGAGCCTTCCTCGACGCCGTTGCCAACTCCCTCGGCGCCGCGTCCCGTGCCGCCGACTCAGTCTATGGTGCCGCCGACTCCGATACCTCTGGCTCCACCGACGCCGCGTACGACGATGATGACTCCGGCTCCCCGGATTCGATCAAGAAGGGAGGCCCAAAGAGTATTGGAAGAAGGAAGGTATAGAGCAGAGGTAGAGGAAGGTGAAGTAGACACGTCCTCTGATGAATTTGAGGGGATACAAGAGGCTAGTGGCCTGGATACGACCCCAGAGTGGGAGCACACATCATCAAGATCCTCTCCACCACAAGAATTGGCACCCTACCATGTGGTTATTAAAAAGGCCGCAGAGCTGTTAGACTTACAGTTACCCTCTGCAGAGTATAAGTCTAACTTGTTGACGGAAGTGCTGCACTCTCCTACGTCGACTTCAGAGCCTTTACTGCCTTTTAATGAGGCCATCTTGGAGCCTGTTTTGGAGGTATGGAGAAAACCACTTTCTTCTCCGGCGGTTTCCAGGCAGGTGGCGAGAAGATACAGGGTGGCGCCTGGGGATCCGTATTTTCTATCTACACACCCGTCTCCAGAGAGCCTAGTTGTGCAGGCATCCTGTTCAAAGCACGCTTCGGGGGCTTTCCCTCAGTCTCCTGCAGATAGGGAGTCCAAAAAGGTCGACCTAGCGGCTAAAAAGACTTTCTCTTCAGGAAGTATGGCACTAAAGTCTTCCAATGCCACGTGCTTGCTGGGTCGTTACGTGCATGCCTTAATGAACTCAATTAAGTCTTTAGCCCCTAAGCTGCCTGAGGGTGATAAGGCGTCCTTCTTGGAGGTAGTTGCAGACACTCAAGCCGCTGCCAGACAGGTGATCCAATCAGGGCTTGATACGGCAGATTCGGTGGCGAGGATAATGGGCTCATCCATAGCCACAAGAAGGCAGGCGTGGCTCCGTTGATCTGGATTCTCCGTGGATGTTCAGGCCACATTAGTGGATTTGCCGTTTGATGGGCAGAAGTTATTTGGAGAAAAGGCAGACTCTGCCCTACAAAGATTTAAAGACAGCAGGTTAACGGCTAAGTCTTTGGGTCTGCAAGCACCTGCCAAGGGATCTGTTTTTAAGAAGTTTAGGGGTTTCGGAAGATCATCCTTTCGCTCCTTCCGACAGCCTCAACAGCAACAGCAGCAGCAGCAACAGCCGAATCCCCTCTATAGGTCCTATAGAGGGAGACAAAGGGGTCGGAGAGGTTCTGGACGCAACCCCTCTTCTTCTTCCTCCTCCTCTGCTCCCAATGAGGCTTCAGGGAAGCAGCCCTAGATCCCCCATCCCGGATCATGTAAGACCTGTGGGGGGTCGGGTGTCCTACTTTCTACGGGGTTGGAAATCTGTTACGACAGACCTTTGGGTTTTGAACCTCGTAGAGACTGGGTACGCCCTTCCCTTTCGGGAGTTTCCTCCCCCTTACCCTCCTTGCCAAGGTTACTGCTCAGAGGACCATCTGCTTCTCCTGCAGAAAGAGGTTCTAGCATTGCTTCAAAAGGGTACAATAGAGGTGGTTCCGGAGCAGGAAAAGGGTCAGGGATGCTACTCCCGGTATTTTCTGATTCCCAAAAAGGACAGCAGATTGCGTCCGATACTGGACCTCAGAATCTTGAACTTTTACCTGAAACAGGAGAAATTCAAGATGCTGACCCTTGCGCAGGTTCTTCAAGCGTTGCAGCAAGGAGACTGGATGGTGTCGCTCGACTTGCAGGATGCATACTTTCATGTCCCAATCCTGAGGTCGCACAGGAAGTATCTCCGTTTTACGGTTGGGTCGCAACACTACCAGTTTGCGGTCCTCCCGTTTGGTCTTACTACCGCACCTCGAGTCTTCACAAAGGTGATGGCAGTGGTGGCTGCTCGTCTCAGGAGGTCGGGGATTCCGGTTTTCCCCTACCTGGACGACTGGCTTATGAAGGCAGGGTCCCCAGAGATGGTGCAGCGTCATCTGCAGGTAACATCTCAGCTGTTATTCGACTTGGGTTTTTCGATCAATGTGCCCAAATCTCACCTGGTGCCCTCTCAACGCAACCTGTTCATAGGGGCAGTACTGGACACTACTGTGTGTCGAGCATTTCCTCCTCCACAAAGAATTCTCGACATTCAGGAGATGGTCCCTTTATTCCACAATGGAGCGGTTGTTCCAGTTCTGAAGGTCCTTCACCTGCTCGGTCTATTCGCCTCCTGCATTCTGTTGGTCAACCATGCACGCTGGCACATGAAGGCGCTCCAGTGGTGCCTCCGCAAGCAGTGGTATCAGCACAACGGGGATCTCAGGGAGTCGATCGGGGTCTCCAGAGAAGCTGCTGCGGATCTATCTTGGTGAAGGGCAATCTGTCGCAAGGAAAGCCCTTCCATCTGACTCCGTCGGTGGCCACAGTGATAACGGATGCCTCCACCCTAGGGTGGGGTGCTCATCTGGGGGATCTGGAGATCAAGGGTCTTTGGTCTCCAGAGGAAAGGTTGCTTCACATCAACCTTCTGGAATTGCGGGCGATTCGTTTGGCACTCAAGGCCTTCCTCCCTTCCCTTCGCGGTCAGTCTGTGCAAGTCCTGACGGACAACACTACCGCGATGTGGTATGTCAACAAGCAGGGAGGAGTGGGGTTGCATTGTCTCTGCAGAGAGGCTCTGCGTCTATGGTCCTGGGCTCAGGACCATCGGATTTGTCTGATAGCAAATCATCTGGCCGGGGTACTGAACGTACGTGCGGACAGTCTCAGTCGGCAATTCTCCGCCGACCACGAGAGGAGGCTCCATCCAGAGGTGGTTCGTTATGTCTTTCGGACGTGGGGAACCCCTCGGGTGGACCTGTTCGCCACCTGCGAGAACGCGCACTGCCCGTCGTTTTGCAGTCTCCAGTATCCGATGCAGGGGGCATTGGGGGACGCGTTTCAGTTGAGTTGGGGCTCACAACTCCTTTATGCGTTTCCTCCCATTCCCTTGATTCCTCGAGTTCTGAGGAAGATTCGCCAAGACCGGGCCCAAGTTATATTGGGCGCCCCGGATTGGCCGCGAAGGGTGTGGTATACAGATCTTCTCCACCTCTCCTCGTGCCATCCGCTCCGTCTCCCTCTGAGGGCAGACCTCCTCTCGCAGTCGGAGGGGCAGGTTCTACACTACCACCTCCAGAGCTTACACCTTCATGCCTGGAGATTGAACGGGGCAACCTGAGTTCGTTCTCTCTCCCTCCTGATGTGGTGGATGTTATTTTATCGGCCAGGCGACACTCCACCAAGTCCATTTACTCCTACAGGTGGTCGAAATTTGTTAATTGGTGTGGGGAGAGATCCATTGACCCTTTAAAAGCCCATCTTTCAGAAGTGCTCCAGTTTGCTCTTTCCTTGGCTCAGCAGGGCTGTGCTGTGGCCACGGTTAAGGGCTATCTTTCGGCCTTATCGGCTTTTCTATGCCTTCCAGATCAACCGTCACTATTTAAATCTCCGGTTGTTCTGAAGTTTATCAAGGGCCTTACAAACATGTTTCCTCCCACTCCATTTGTAATGCCACAGTGGGACCTTAATCTTGTTTTAACTTTTCTGATGGGGTCTCCGTTTGAGCCTCTTCAAAGTTGTCCTTTGAGGCTGTTGTCCTTTAAGACGGTCTTTCTTGTAGCCATAACCTCGGCAAGGAGGGTGAGTGAGCTTCAAGCTCTTAGTTCCAAACCCCCTTTTCTAACATTACATGCTGAAAGGATGGTACTCAGGACCAGGGCTGCTTTCCTGCCAAAAGTTGTTACTCCGTTTCTTTTGGGGCAGTCTATTACTCTCCCTGTTTTTTATCCACCTCCTCATCCCTCCAAAGAGGTGGAAAGACTCCATCGCCTGGATCCGAAGAGGGCTGTGAGTTTTTATCTGAACAGGACTAAAGACTTTCGTCTAGATGATCAACTCTTCATTGGCTATGTTGGTCATTCGAAGGGGAGAGCGGTGCACAAGCGCACTTTATCGAGATGGATTATCCTTGCCATCAAGATCTGCTATGCCCTGGCTGGTAAGACTCCTCCTGAGGGTATTAGAGCTCATTCGACTAGAGTAAAATCATCTACATCTGCTTTGGGCCGGGGTCTTCCTGTGGCAGATATTTGTAAAGCCGCGACTTGGGCCTCCCTCCATACTTTCGCAAAGCATTATTGCTTGGGCTCTGAGATGAGGAGGGAGGGCCACTTTGCGCGCTCTGTCTTGCAAGACTTTTTGGTATAGGAAGGTGGACACCCTCCTCCAGGAGTGGGGACTGCTGTGGGAATCAATTCACAAGGTGAGGAATCCTCTGGTAGATGTATCCATCAGAAGAACAAGTTACTTACCTTCGGTAACGCTTTTTCTGGTGGATACAGTATCTGCCTGTGGATTCCTCACTGGCCCTCCCCGTTGTCCACCTTTGTATACCATGAAGGAGGTCTTGTTGAAATGTTTTTATACTTTCTTGTATATTTGTAGGAAATGCTTGTTTTATTTAGCTTTCCTTTTCCTTGTATACTTTGTGTATATGATTGTATATTGTATACTGTGTATACTTTGTATCTGTCGTTGGTCCACCTCAGCGCCTCAGAGGCACGGAAAAAATGGGTGGAGCTGACGTCATCACGCCGACGTGGGCCTCTTGTGGCTCCGGTGACGTCATACGGAGTCGCGAGCGGACCCGATGCATTATGACGTCGCCCACGTCGACGTGGAGTGCTGGGGAAAAAAAAGTTCAGTGGAATGCTGGCGCAGGGGATATTCACAAGGTGAGGAATCCACAGGCAGATACTGTATCCACCAGAAAAACGTTACCGAAGGTAAGTAACTTGTTCAATAGTCGAACTAATTTCAGATCATACTTTGCCTTCTTTGCTCCATGCCCAAATTCCATATCAACTGAGCCCAATAGTCAGTGCTGGCATAAATAATGAAATGTTCCTTTTGACAGTTAAATTGTTTACTGACCCTCCCAACTCCCATGAGAGACGATGAGTCAACTGAAACCTTCTTTTCTTGCATCTTCTCAGGCACATCCACCAAGTGCATTTTTTAAATGTATTTATTAAACGAAGGGGGCTCAAAGGCGCCATCCAATGTACCCTTACCACTCTCCTTATAAAGATGTTTCCTCCCCTCTAAATTATTTTGCAGTTCTAAACTGTTCGATCCACCTCCCTGCCCATTAATCCCTCTAAACCAGTCTGTTTGTTCAGACTCTCTAACCAGTAGCTCCCTCTGGACTAGCTCGTCCACATCGATGATTCTTGCAGCAACCGCTCAAGTCTTCAGGCTTCCTCCAGCAGCCAGGCTCTTCACAGCACCTCGCCTCTGAGCCTTTTTGTAGCAAGTTCCTACAGCAGCCATACTGTTCTCAGGAGAGGGAACAAAAGGTCTGTATGGTCCCCAGCTGGAAAGTGGCTCAATCAATTCTGTAACACAATCCAAGAGACAGAAAAATAAAACGCCAGGAAGGAGTCCTATCTCCTTGTTCTCTAGTAGCCATGTGGGGATCTGTGTTGGAGGCAATCAGGAAAGTCATCCTTCCTAAGCTCCAAACTAGTTATCTTTATTGGAACAAACACTGTGCCTAATGCATATATTTAGTTTGTCTTTGATGGTTATTCTTAAACCAGTCCTAATTAATTTCCCACACTTGCACTCATAACTTGGTAGTAGGATGATGTGTTTCCAGTAATGGGAAAGCACTTTTCTCTTACCATATAACATCCCACCACCCCGATTCAACAACAGAGAGCTCTTGCCTGTATCTCACCTCCACCTATGAGCTTCTTGGTTCCGCCTCCTCAACTACAAAGACAAAACACTATCTTTACAGAAGTTTCAAACCTTGTGCTGAGTTGGATTATTGAAGGTGTGTAATATTGAGCTTACCAGTCAGGAGTGTATAGCCTACATAAAAAGGACTGGTTCCGTCAGAGTTTCATATCCCAAAACTGCTACAACCATACTTCATAACTAAAGTGTGACATTACATTTCTCAGTCCAAACTTACAAATTAAATGTCTCATTATTTTCATTAAGCAGGGGGTAGTAGTAGTAGTAAATTACTTTATTTCTGCAACATGTGCCATAAAAGTTTTAAACACACAGTACAATAAAAATACACTTTATTCTCAGAAACATTTGCTAAAATTCCATCTATAAAAAAGAAATGGTCATCATTACATATATATGGATGATGTAAGTATTAACATAGTTCATGATAAGACAGTATTAAGTGACCTTCATTTAAGATCATAAAGTACAGCATCTAGAAAGTGCAAGAAATAAAGTGCAAGTGTAAATACGGGGCCCCGAAAGTAAAACCAGGTGCCTCTCAAAGGGAAGCTATGCAGGAAATAAAATCCAATGGCTTTGCGCCTGGGTTATTGAAGCCTTCCTCCTTGCCACAGACATATAGAAGGCTTGGGTTGAATCTCAATATTATTAGGGCAAACCTGCTTATTCCAAGTAGATCGATATCGGGAAAAAGGCCCACAGGCCAATAGAACATATTCCACAGTTTGGGTTTGTTATTGTTTCTACAACATTGACATAACAAAGATGTTGGTGAAGATGTGGACCAAATAGCTGTGAATGTTTTGAGAGGAAATGAGTCCGCCCTAAATTAGCTGTAGAGCTTCCTATCCATTGGATTTGTAATCCTGTCTAGATATTGCTTGAGTGCACTGACTGGTGTGAAATCTACAATCTGAAAGGGACTATTAGTTATGGATTCCTTACCTTAGAATTACCCCCAGGTGTCATCGTGAATCCGTAGAATTTTTCTTCAGCAGTACATCTGCATGTCGGTAGCTGGCGTCGGTCGACTCTGCGTTCGTCGTTGGTGTCGTGATCGCCGGAATGACGACGTGCTATCTACTTAGACGCTGCCCCTTCGCGCTGACGTCAGTTCTTTCTTTTTCCACGCCACCCTGCGCAGATCCGGAGAGAGCAGTACCCTTAGTCTTTTTTGACTACAGTTTTTTCGACTTTTTGTCGAATTCTTTTTTCGAGTTGTTATTCTCCTGGTGCAAGAGATGTCACATCAACGGACCGGCTTCAAATCTTGTGACTCCTGTCGCAAGTTGATATCTGAAAGAAACACGCTAGTTATAGAATCCTTACCTTTTCCCACCTAATTCCATTTACCCTTTGTTCTGCTTCCCACAATAATACAAAACCAGACATTGTTTCTTTCTCTCATGGTTGAGATGTTGCCAATCTTACGTAACACAGAATACAAACATCTGTGCTACCTAAGTACAAAAAAACTCAAATTTCACGATACTGATTTTCCTAAAGAAATATCTAAATCTGTAATACAGTAGCTGCAGAATGCGGGATAAGAGCTGATCTCTAAAACCCATTCCAGAAATGTGCTAACATGTTCACATAGAGGATCTGCTACTTATATCACATGGCCATTGTTTTACCCACAAATCATTATTATTATTCTAAATGCATGCCCTTGCATTCATTTAAGTATACCTGCAATAGTCAAACAACTAATTTCAGATCATACTTTGCCTTCTTTGCTCCATGCCCAAATTTCATATCAACTGAGCCCAATAGTCAGTACTGGTGTTAGAAATGGGATTTCTGGTTGGCTAGGGTTTGCGCCAAAGCCAGTCAGAAACCACCACTCTAGTCAGGGCAAGGAAGTTACACGCCAAAGATAACCCCTGCTCACCCCCTTGGTAGCTTGGCACGAGCAGTCAGGCTTATCCCGGAGGCAATGTGTAAAGCGTTTGCGCGCGCACCCAGCAACAACCCCCCAGTCCCACCACAAAGGAAACTCCACACAAGGTATTATATAAAAATAGCCTTTGTATTATACCAAACACATTAGATAAAAACACACACTTTACAATGTGCCAACAGGCACGGGCAGAATTTACAAGAGATTACATGTACAGGGGACAGGGCCACATGGACCACTGTCAGGAATTAGCACTTTTAGAACTTAGGAGATAAAATACTGGAGATAGAATACTGTAGCACAAAATAACACGTGTAGCACACAACCAGTAACTACTGGTAACAGGTAAGTACCACCTACGCAACCCTAACCACCTTAGGAAAATATTGCGCAGGGAATCAGGACCTCACTAATACCACCTGTACTAGGAGAAAACAACCACCTAAGTATCACAATACCTGTAGGGGTCTAAGCACATTACACATGATGCATCGCAACACAGTCAGAGGTGTAGGGAAGGAAAACACATGATGCATAGAATACATTCAGCGGTGTAAAACAGGGCACATGACGCATAAACACACATTCAGAGGTGCAGGTTAAGAACAAATAGCGCAAAACTCACATTAGCCACCACCTGTGGCAGTCCCTAGGCCAACAGGCCTTGAAGGGGCAAGAACGCCCTGTGTCCCAATGTCAGGGGGGGGGGGGGCCTAAACGTGGCAGCTGCCCACTAAGTGCTGGGCAGCTGTAGGGGCTGAGGCCTGGGCACCTCTGGGCCCTTAGAACAATTATGGCCTCCGTTGGAGCCTCGCTGGGCTCTGAGAAATCACTCGTGGCCCCCTGAGCCCCTCTGGGCTTACAACCAGAAATGCCCCGTGAGCCTCGCAGGCTCTAAACGATCATGCGCCCCTTCGTTGGGGCCTCTAATCGGGGCTCTGTCCACCACTGTCACGCGTTGGAGCCTCACAGGCTCGCGAAGCACTGCCCAAGCCGGTGGAGCCTCCCGGGACTCGTGAGAAACAAATGCAGCCCTTGTTGGAGCGCACGCGCGCTCGTGGGAACCTACTCGGTCCCCCACACCTCTGCCCACTGTCAGGCGGGGCAGCGAAAAAGAGAAATGAGCACTGCCCCCGCAGTGCTTTGAACGCGGTACGGGGCGGGCACCGAAGCTGTGCCCCGACACTCCCCCCACCACCTCACGCAGAGCCTTACTCACCGGGACTCCGGCGGCGCTTCTCGTGGAGCCTCCGAGGCTCCAGGCTCACAGGACTCGTCGGGGTCAGGGCAGCCGGCACTAGAGAGCTTCCGCTCCTCGGGGGCTCTCTCTCTCTTTCCCGGCGGCCTCTTCTCTCCTTCAGGGAGCCGTCCAGTGCGGAGTGGGCTCCCGCCTGGACTTCCGTTCCAAGCCGAGGCCCCGCCCCCGCCCTACGAGACGTTGCCTGACTTCCTGTTTGAGAACCGGGCCGCCGCGGTGATTTCTCCGATGATAAGAGGGGTGGGCTCCCTCGGTATGCAGTATACAGCGGGGTGGGCACCCGCCGTAGGAATACTTAAATAAGCGGGGTGGGCACCCGCCAACAAGCACACAATGCGGGGTGGGCACCCGCTTCGAATATCGCAAAATAGCAGGGAATCCCTACGTCGGGGTTCCCTCGCTGTTAATTGCAGCGCCGCGCTGCTGGCCCCAATTAAAGCGCTCCTAGCGCTATAAGTGAATGAAAGGCGCTTCCAGGCGCCCTAGGGGGAAAATAAAGCGCTCCCAGCACCTAAAGGAGGATCCCAACAAAGTCCAGCAAAGTTCTCCCCTGCATGCAGCAGGGCAGGGGTGGGGGGCAAGGTTGGACCCAGAGCCAGTTCACTGGGCCTCCAGGCAGGGAGGTAGTCCAAGTGGCGGTCCTCTGTTCCAGCAGCAGCAGCCCCCCTCAGGTAGGATCCTGGAAGAGAACAGTTTCTGTGGGGACACAGCCCCATTTTTATACAGTAAAACCCTTTGTCTCAGGGTGCAGGGAAGGGGCGAACCAGTTACAACTGGTTCCTGAGCACTTTGTTTTGCTCAGCCCCTCTCCCTATTCAGAGTGCAGGCCAGGGTCATCAGTCGCACCACAGGGGGCGGAGCCAGCATTGTGTGGGGAAAACCCAGCCCTATTCAGGACCCAGGTGGACTCCTCCCACCCATCTAGGTGCTGATCTCCCTATTCACCACTGGGTGACTCCTCCTGACTCTGGGGATTCCCTAGCCCGTCACATGACCTCACTCAGCCAATCACGCGACAGGCAGTCACTGCACATTTTACACTAATATGCCAACTCCTAGAAGTGGCATTTCCGCACATGACATAATCACGCATCATACATCATTGCGAAGCATTCAATCACACGAGTCCGCACATACCAAACTCGAGCCTGCACACCCCACGCATCAGGAACTACCAGGGACACATACATTCCCCATGCATTCCTATGGGAGGGCAGGCCTATCTCACCAAATGCACTCAGAGTGCACACGCACTTTACTCTGGGACACAGGGAAAGTGCGCAGGAACCAAAAATCACTACCACCAGGTCACCAGTAAAAGCAAAAAGTTTAGGGGTGAACCTGCCAGAAGGGCCAAGTCCAACACAACCCCCTTCCAGCCAAAAACGCAGGGCAGACCAATCACCACCGTGATGGACTTCCCTGCTTTGGGCGATAGAACACGGACGCGGGCCCGCAACTGCAGGGACACCCTCCTGTTCTACGCCACGGTGAACCCAATGGATTCCTTCTAAAACCACTGTCCGGACCAACTGGGCTACCCCACTGGTACTCCCAAGCTGTCCGCGGCCAAGACCAGGCCCTAGGCCACCCAGGTGCCACCGGTCTTTGCCTAATCACAGAGTGGGGGGTAGTAACCCCTGGCACATAGCGGCCATCCTCCACTCTTCCTGTCTGCAAGACCGGACTAGACTGCCACTGGTTCTTCAGCCTAGGGTCTACAACCTCAGGCGGACCAGGAGTCTCAGGGAAGGCTCTCCTCCCCCTACCTCTTCTCCTAGGGTTCCTCCTCCTCTGGCGAGGGGTACACCTAGAACGCCATTCCAACCCAGGGTTTAACCCCTCAGGTTGTACCGGGGCCAGAGGTGGGCTCTCCCACCCTCTGCACCCCCTTCCAGAGCCCTGCTCCCTACCAACTGGGGCGGTACCTCTGGAAGAAGAACCGGTTAGGACACTGGTTACAGTCGTCCTACCCTTCAGGTCAGGCTGACCCTGAACCTGGCCTTCCAACCTCCGGCCTAGAACCTTTGGTGGAATAATCGCCTGGCACTCCAGGACTTCTGGGGATTTACACTCCATCCCCCTGAGGCTAACAAACGACACATAAGCTGGGTGACTGTCTGTCTGGCGCGGATCTCCCGTCCCCTGTCCACCTGACAGTGCGCAGAGATCCCTCAGAACAGAAGTGGTGTCACCATGGTCACTACACGGGATCCTAGCCCAACTGGGTAGTCCCTGACCCACTGGCTCTTCCACTGGGGAACTCATCCCCCAATCACTCCTCACGCTGGACTCCTGTACCCTCCCTACCGGAGCGGCACTGCCAGACTCTAGAACCACAGGAGCCCTGGTTACAGGTGCTCCAGGTCCTCTACTCACTAAGAGATCTTCCTCAAGTGGAGTAACAGGACAGCCTAGGTCCCCAACTTGGTGTTCCCTCATGAAACCATCCAAGTCCTGAGGCAGGGCTTCGTACGTCTGGGGACCCTCGGTCACCCTCTCACTCCTGCTCCACTGAGCCAGGCAATGAGCTCCTACACCCTCCTCGCTATCCTGGGACCTAGCTGGGCTACACTGAGCCTCTTCCACCACGCTGGGCTGGAAGATCTCTGAAACACTACTTTTGGAGTCACTCCCTAATGACTCTAGAGAACCTCTAGCACTTTCCCAGCGCTCTGCTTCATCTCCAAGCTCAAATGGCCCGGACAATCCACACCTCAACAGGTGCTGGCGCAACCCCGGCACACAACAACTGAGCAGGTGTTCTTTGAGAACCAGACCACACAGTTTATCATAATCATATCCTGCGGGAACTCTTATCCAATCAAACAGTGCATTCTCACACTCATCCACAAACTCCTCCCAAGACTGGTTAGACAGTTTCCTACTGCCCCTGAATTTCAACCTTAACTCCTCCTCCTGGGAAACAGGTACCAGACTGGGGCAACTGGGACTGGGATTTCCTACACTGGAATCTATCTGGCCGCCACCACTGGACTCAACCCTCCCTGGGGAGCCCAGAAAATTAAAACTGCGCGCCGGGGATAGTCTACCCTCCAGAGCTACTTTGCCTGTGGTGGAGGCCCTCTCGGCCTCCTCTATCCTCTCCTGCGCCAAGACCCACTCAGTCTCTAGCTGTTGCTTCTTGACCTCCAGCTGCGCCATAGCCTGTGCATGCTCTAACCTGAGCTTTTCTAACGCCAGCTGGTGCTCCCTTTCTTTCCTCCTATCTTCCCACTCCTCTGGGGACAGGGAAAGGGATGAGGCGCTGCCTCCTACGCTGGACCCAGCAAGGGACTCCATACCTATGGGGTCTTCACTCTCTACTGGCGTCCAGGTACTGTCATCTTCTTCCTCCTCTTCCTCCTCTTCAGGGCTCCCCACAGATCCACCACCCTCCAGGTGTGAGGCCTGGGCCCTTTCCCTACTGCGCTCAAGATCCCTTTGCCTCTTAACCCACTGGATCATGTGGCCCCTAAGTTCACACAGAGTGTCTGACTCTCTCACCTCTATGTCTCTCTCTCTACAGAACCTTTCCAAATCCTGCATATTGTACCACACTAGATCACTGAGATCAAAAGCAGGCTCCATTCTGGCGGACGTTCTGGTGAAAAGATTACACAGGGAACCTAGGGATCTGAGCTTCACAGGAGCACACAATTCACAAAAAGGTTCAGCAAGCTCTCTATCCCAGAGAACTCACACTCACTTGTCTAGTGCCACACACCCTTCATCCACACACAACCCTCCCCTCGGACTGGTAAGGCAGTTTCTACCACCCCTGATTCCTCAACCTGACCACAAGTGACACAGGTACCAAACTCTGGGCGCAGGGCGGGGGACAAATGTACTGGACACTATTACGCTGCCACCACTGGATCCCACCCTATTGGTGAATCCAGAAACACATTTCCACAGAAATGACACTTAAGAACAATTTAGCACAATAATCCCTACACCATGTGATTATCTAAATGCAGAGTTTTGTGGTGCAGCCAGTTGCTGCTGCGGTACAGCGCAAACGCAAGTCCAAATCCCACCGCTGATCACCAATGTTAGAAATGGGATTTCTGGTTGGCTAGGGCTTGCGCCAAAGCCAGGCAGAAACCACCACTCTAGTCAGGGCAAGGAAGTTACACGCCAAAGATAACCCCTGCTCACCCCCTTGGTAGCTTGGCATGAGCAGTCAGGCTTATCCCGGAGGCAATGTGTAAAGCGTTTGCGCGCGCACCCAGCAACAACACCCAAGGCCCACCACAAAGGAAACTCCACACAAGGTATTATATAAAAATAGCCTTTGTATTATACCAAACACATTAGATAAAAACACACACTTTACAATGTGCCAACAGGCACGGGCAGAATTTACAAGGGATTACTTGTACAGGGGACAGGGCCACATGGACCACTGTCAGGAATTAGCACTTTTAGAACTTAGGAGATAAAATACTGGAGATAGAATACTGTAGCACAAAATAACACGTGTAGCACACAACCAGTAACTACTGGTAACAGGTAAGTACCACCTACGCAACCCTAACCACCTTAGGAAAATATTGCGCAGGGAATCAGGACCTCACTAGTACCACCTGTACTAGGAGAAAACAACCACCTAAGTATCACAATACCTGTAGGGGTCTAAGCACATTACACATGATGCATCGCAACACATTCAGAGGTGTAGGGAAGGAAAACACATGATGCATAGAATACATTCAGCGGTGTAAAACAAGGCACATGACGCATAAACACACATTCAGAGGTGCAGGTTAAGAACAAATAGCGCAAAACTCACATTAGCCACCACCTGTGGCAGTCCCTAGGCCAACTGGCCTTGAAGGGGCAAGAACGCCCTGTGTCCCAATGTCAGGGGGGGGGGCCTAAACGTGGCAGCTGCCCACTAAGTGCTGGGCAGCTGTAGGGGCTGAGGCCTGGGCACCTCTGGGCCCTTAGAACAATTATGGCCTCCGTTGGAGCCTCGCTGGGCTCTGAGAAATCACTCGTGGCCCCCTGAGCCCCTCTGGGCTTACAACCAGAAATGCCCCCTGAGCCTCGCAGGCTCTAAACGATCATGCGCCCCTTCGTTGGGGCCTCTAATCGGGGCTCTGTCCACCACTGTCACGCGTCGGAGCCTCACAGGCTCGCGAAGCACTGCCCCAGCCGGTGGAGCCTCCCGGGACTTTTCGAGAAACAAATGCGGCCCTTGTTGGAGCGCACGCGCGCTCGTGGGAACCTACTCGGTCCCCCACACCGCTGCCGCTGCCCACTGTCAGGCGGGGCAGCGGAAAAGAGAAATGAGCACTGCCCCCGCAGTGCTTTGAACGCGGTACGGGGCGGGCACCGAAGCTGTGCCCCGACACTCCCCCCACCACCTCACGCAGAGCCTTACTCACCGGGACTCCGGCAGCGCTTCTCGTGGAGCCTCCGAGGCTCCAGGCTCACAGGACTCGTCGGGGTCAGGGCGGCCGGCACTAGAGAGCTCCCGCTCCTCGGGGGCTCTCTCTCTCTTACCCGGCGGCCTCTTCTCTCCTTCAGGGAGCCGTCCAGTGCGGAGTGGGCTCCCGCCTGGACATCCGTTCCAAGCCGAGGCACCGCCCCCGTCCTACGAGACGTTGCCTGACTTCCTGTTTGAGAACCAGGCCGCTGCGGTGATTTCTCCGGTGATAAGAGGGGTGGGCTCCCTCGGTATGCAGTATACGGCGGGGTGGGCACCCGCCGTAGGAATACTTAAATAAGCGGGGTGGGCACCCGCCAACAAGCACTCAATGCGGGGTGGGCACCCGCTTCGAATATCGCAAAATAGCAGGGAATCCCTACGTCGGGGTTCCCTCGCTGATAATTGCAGCGCCGCGCTGCTGGCCCCAATTAAAGCGCTCCTAGCGCTATAAGTGAATGAAAGGCGCTTCCAGGCGCCCTAGGGGGAAAATAAAGCGCTCCCAGCGCCTAAAGCAGGATCCCAACAAAGTCCAGCAAAGTTCTCCCCTGCATGCAGCAGGGCAGGGGTGGGGGGCAAGGTTGGACCCAGAGCCAGCTCACTGGGCCTCCAGGCAGGGAGGTAGTCCAAGTGGCGGTCCTCTGGTCCAGCAGCAGCAGCCCCCCTCAGGTAGGATCCTGGAAGAGAACAGTTTGTGTGGGGACACAACCCCATTTTTATACAGTAAAACCCTTTGTCTCAGGGTGCAGGGAAGGGGCGAACCAGTTACAACTGGTTCCTGAGCACTTTGTTTTGCTCAGCCCCTCTCCCTATTCAGAGTGCAGGCCAGGGTCATCAGTCGCACCACAGGGGGCGGAGCCAGCATTGTGTGGGGAAAACCCAGCCCTATTCAGGACCCAGGTGGACTCCTCCCACCCATCTAGGTGCTGATCTCCCTATTCACCACTGGGTGACTCCTCCTGACTCTGGGGATTCCCTAGCCCGTCACATGACCTCACTCAGCCAATCACGCGACAGGCAGTCACTGCACATTTTACACTAATATGCCAACTCCTAGAAGTGGCATTTCCGCACATGACATAATCACGCATCATACATCATTGCGAAGCATTCAATCACACGAGTCCGCACATACCAAACTCGAGCCTGCACACCCCACGCATCAGGAACTACCAGGGACACATACATTCCCCATGCATTCCTATGGGAGGGCAGGCCTATCTCACCAAATGCACTCAGAGTGCAAACGCACTTTACTCTGGGACACAGGGAAAGTGCGCAGGAACCAAAAATCACTACCAAGAGGTCACCAGTAAAAGCAAAACGTTTAGGGGTGAACCTGCCAGAAGGGCCAAGTCCAACAGCTGGCATAATAATGAAATGCTCCTTTTGACAATTAAATTGTTTGCTGACCCTCCCAACTCCCATGAGAGACGATGAGTCAACTGAAACCTTATTTTCTTGCATCTTCTCAGGCACATCCACCAAGTGCATTTTTAAAATGTATTTATTAAACGAAGGGTGCTCAAAGGCGCCATCCAATGTACCCTTACCACTCTCCTTATAAAGATGTTTACTCCCCTCTAAATTATTTTGCAGTTCTAAACTGTTCGATCCACCTCCCTGCCCATTAATTCCTCTAAACCAGTCTGTTTGTTCAGACTCTCTAACCAGTAGCTCCCTATGTACTAGCTCGTCCACATCGATGATTCTTGTAGCAACCGCTCAAGTCTTCAGGCTTCCTCCAGCAGCCAGGCTCTTCACAGCACCTCGCCTCTGAGCCTTTTTGTAGCAAGTTCCTACAGCAGCCATACTGTTCTCAGGAGAGGGAACAAAAGGTCTGTATGGTCCCCAGCTGGAAAGTGGCTCAGTCAGTTCTGTAACACAATCCATGAGACAGAAAAATAAAGCGCCAGGAAGGAGTCCTATCTCCTTTTTCTCTAGTAGCCATGTGGGGATCTGTGTTGGAGGCAATCAGGAAAGTCATCCTTCCTAAGCCCCAATCCAAACTAGTTATCTTTATTGGAACAAACACTGTGCCTAATGCATATATTTAGTTTGTCTTTGATGGTTAGTCTTAAACCAGTCCTAATTAATTTCCCACACTTGCACTCATAACTTGGTAATAGGATGATGTGTTTCCTGTAATGGGAAAGCACTTTTCTCTTACCATATAACATCCCACCACCCCGGTTCAACAACAGAGAGCTCTTGCCTGTATCTCACCTCCACCTATGAGCTTCTTGGTTCTGCCTCCTCAACTTCAAAGGCAAAACACTATCTTTACAGAAGTTTCAAACCTTGTGCTGAGTTGGATTATTGAAGGTGTGTAATATTGAGCTTACCAGTCAGGAGTATATAGCCTACATAAAAAGGACTGGTTCCATCAGATTTTCATATCCCAAAACTGCTACAACCATACTTCATAACTAAAGTGTGACATTACTTTTCTCAGTCCAAACTTACAAATTAAATGTCTCATTATTTTCATTAAGCACGGGGTAGTAGTAGTAGTAAATTACTTTATTTCTGCAACATGTGCCATAAAAGTTTTAAACACACAGTACAATAAAAATACACTTCATTCTCAGAAACATTTGCTAAAATTCCATCTATAAAAAAGAAATGGTCATCATTACATATATATGGATGATGTAAGTATTAACATAGTTCATAATAAGACAGTATTAAGTGAGCTTCATTTAAGATCATAAAGAATAGCATCTAGAAAGTGCAAGAAACAAAGTGCAAGTGTAAATATGGGGCCCCGAAAGTGAAACCAGGTGCCTCTCAAAGGGAAGGTATGCAGGAAATAAAATCCAATGGCTTTGCACCTGGGTTATTGAAGCCTTCCTCCTTGCATTCCACATCTTACCCAGAAATTTTGCAACAGCACAGACATATAGAAGGCTCGGGTTGAATCTCAATATTATTAGGGCAACCTCATGATGGCAAGTACCCAGCTGCCTGCAAACCTGCTTATTCCAAGTAGATCGATATCGGGAAAAAGGCCCACAGGCCAATAGAACATATTCCACAGTTTGGGTTTGTTATAAGTTCTACAACCTTGACATAACAAATATGTTGGTGAAGATGTGGACCAAATAGCTGTGAATGTTTTGAGAGGAAATGAGTTCGCCCTAAATTGGATGTAGAGCTTCCTATCCATAGGATTTGTAATCCTGTCTAGATATTGCTTGAGTGCACTGACTGGTGTGAAATCTACAATCTGAAAGGGACTATTAGTTATGGATTCCTTACCTTAGAATTACCCCTAGGTGTCAGGCTGGATCCATAGAATTTTTCTTCAGCAGTACCTCTGCATGTCGGTAGCTGGCGTCGGTCGACTTCGCGTTCGTTGTTGGTGTCGTGATCGCCGGAATGACGACGTGCTATCTACTTAGACGCTGCCCCTTCGCGCTGACGTCAGTTCTTTTTCCACGCCACCCAGCGCAGATCCGGAGAGAGCAGTACCCTTAGTCTTTTTTGACTACAGTTTTTTCGACTTTTTGTCGAATTCTTTTTTCGAGTTGTTATTCTCCTGGTGCAAGAGATGTCACATCAACGGACCGGCTTAAAATCTTGTGACTCCTGTCGCAAGTTGATATCTGAAAGAAACACGTTAGTTATAGATTCCTTACCTTAGAATTACCCTCAGGCGGCAGACTGGATCTGGAAAGTTTTTTCGTCAGTGTTAGAAGGTGGTTCTGACCATCTGAGACGCCCAGATTTTTTCGCTTTTTGAACACCTAATTGTTGAGCTTTTACTGTCAGAGAGCCTCATAGGTTGGGACTCCCCCACAGTGAACTCATGATGAAAGAGACTGCATGTGGATTTTACCAGTGTCCCTCTGGGGAGAGTAGGCTGCTGCGCTGCAGCCAGAGTAAGGGGCACCGGGCTGGTTACATGCAGACACGTATGTACATGCGTGTGCACAAGTGTAAGGACTGCGCAGGGGAGATTCCTGGCGTGCGCAGCCCAGGAGCATCTACAAAGTAAATAGTGTGGCAGGACTTATGCAGAGCTGGGTGGTGACATGGAATAGGCTTTATGCAATGGGAAGAAACATGGAAGAGAAAGTCAGTATGCTTTAATGTTTTCACTGAAAGACCACGTCAGTATTCCACTATGAGGTGGGGGACCCCATGGGACAGTTTCACTTTCCTATGGCCTACAAATTCCAGACACGCACTAAAGTCTACTGTAACAGAGGTGAGAAGAAGTATTCTGTAGAGTCCAAAGTCATATCTGTACTGCTTTTGGGTCATCCAGAACTATCATATTTTTTTGAATCCGCTCATAACCAGAGCCTGGCTGGGGCTGACCCTACCAGGCTGGATTAATGACCTTCCTTCCCAAGCTGTAGTCTCAGTGGCCTAGCCCTTCACGATAAGCATTCCAAGGGCGAAGGCATCCTCTTCAAGAAGAGAAGATGGGTGGAGTCACAGGTTAATCCTTCAGCAGCTGTCACCTGGTGCCAGGCACCAAGCTGCTCTAGAGAGAAGGCAGCAAGGGGAAAGGGGCTTTTCAGATACCATGTGGCATGAGACCCCTGGACGACGCCATTTTGAACAAACCCAGAGACCTGGCCAGGAAGGAGGGAGCAGGGGCAGAGAAGTGAGGTGTCGCTGTTTGATAGGGCAAACAGAGACTTCCTGCTAGCTCCCTCCAAATTCTTAAAAAGAGTTTGCACAGGAAGAGGAGCTCTCTCTGGGGTGTGGTCTGCTGAGGACGACTGCTGCTGGAGCCTGGCACCATGGGCAGCTGGAAGGAAGAACCTCCAGACTGTCCCAGGACCCTGACTTGCGCCACAAGGGGAGACCAGGACCAGTGAGCAGAAGCCTGGGCCTCTGCACAAGAAGAGAGGCCCAGGAGGAGAGCCAGGTGAAAGGCTGACGCAGGGAGCCAGTGAAGACAGCTGTGTAAGGTTGAGTCATAAACAAAGGGGGTTATGTTGCTGGACACTCCTGCTAGGGTATCAGGCTGTATATGCTTAATCCTGTGATTCAACTGTGATGCCTTTTAGGGGCTTAATGTCAATACATTACACCTGTTATCAGCTATGCTGAGTACCTCATTTAAAGTGATGCCCAAACGTGTATTCTTGCTACTGCGTTAGGGGAATAACAGCCCAGACTGTTAGCCACTAAAGATGTAAAGGTACATACTGGATGGTCAGTATGAGATGCTCAGTCAGGGTTATGTGTCCCCAGGGCAGGATTACCCATTTTTAATGCTTGTTGAGATGGTGCCAGTTGGCAAGGCCCTCGCTCCAGGTTGAGTCAACCCTCTGCATTAGGGGGCAAGATGATGTGCATACATGGGAGTGGTGGTACTAGAACCCACCCCCCCCAGTGGGAGGGGTGGAGATGTTATGCAATGTCACAAAGTAATTCCAACAGCTTATGTATATTAGTACATTTTTGCATAGTATTGAGTAGTGTGTGTGTTTAATAAATGTACTCTTACTTTTATAAAGCAAAGTACACACCGGACAATCATGTTATTTCCGCCTACCTGCAATGGCGATTACTAGCCTACACCACCTCCCTTCAGTAATCCTTAGACTGCTCTGCAACGCTACCCTCTGAGAGTCAAGCGCTACAATAGGGTGTTTGGTTCCCAGTGAAGGACAAATGTGACATGTTATTTGTGCAGGCCTCACAGATACTGCCTCGTTTTCCAACAGTCAGCAGTACCTCTGCGCGTCAGAAGGTGGAGTCGTTCGGCTCCGCGTCCGTTGTCGGCGTCGCCGGTATGACGTTGCGGCAGGTACGTAGACGCCGCCCTCGCCCGCTGACGTCAGTTCTTTCTTTTTCTTCACCAGCCAGCGCAGATCTGGGAAGAGCGGAACCTCAGTAATTTTTTGACTAACTTTTTCTCAACTTTTGTATTCGACTCCGAAATGGTGCATGAGGGATGCCCGGTTTCAAGGCCTGCGGTTCCTGTCATTGCATGATGTCGGTGACGGATCCGCACAGCGCGTGTCTTTTTTGCCTGGAGTGCGACCATGACCCCAAGTCATGCTCCGACTGACAGTCGATGGCACCGAAGGCTTTGCGGGAGCGTTTCAGAAAGCTTCTTGAACACCGGCAGTCTGCTCCACGCTGTTCGAGGTCCCGGTTGAGAGGGAGGTTGAGGGACCGGTCGCGGAGCCACCATTATTCCGGTTTGAAATCATCTAAGTTTTCGCACTCGCGGTCGGGTAAGTCGAAGCATAAGAAGAAGTCGAAGAAGCATCGTCGCTCTTCGACTTCTCCTTGTCGGTCGGCTGATCCGATGAGGCACGCGGGTGGTGCCCCTCCCGCGGCTCCGCACACGGAGCCCGAAGGCTCGACTCTGAGTTTCCCTCCCTTTCTGGGAGCTGGAGCGACTCCCGCCCAGCTTCATACATTCTACGAGGCGATGCATGCCATCTTTGGGCGGACCAACCCTGCCAGCGCGCCTTCGTGCCCCGCGGACTCGGTTGGGGGACCTAGGTCTTTGCTGCCAGAGGCTCCGGCCCCGACACCGCAGGCCCCCCTTGGATCCAAGCCTGGATCCGGATCAGCGTTGGTTGACCTCGTTATGCCTCTGCCGGTGCCGCTCCCTAAGGCCCCACTACAGCGTTCAACGCCGGTTGGCCCCCCGGCCGGCGTCGACCCTGGCCTCCATCCCGACATGGACACGGAGCGGACCACTGTCGCCCCACGCCGGGTGGGATTTGTATACCCCTGTTCACTCCTGGGGTCCCTTTTCAACCACAATGGCACCTAGAGGATGAGGAGGAAGACTGGGAGGAGTCAGATGACCCTTTAACTAACCAGTTGGACAGTGAACAGGACTGGAGAGAGGAACTGGGGGATGCCAGTAGTTTGGACACCTCCCCTGACCTTGGCATGTAGTCTCCTCCTACCCTGGCTACGGAGGAGGGAGTGTCATACACAGTGGTGTTGCATAGGGAAGCTGAGGCTCTCAAACTCGAGCTTCCTACGGTGGCGGTCAGGACTAACCTCCTGACTGAGGTGCTTCAACCAGCTGCAAGCTCTTCGGAGCTCCTGCTGCCGTTTAACGAGGCCCTCACAGACGTCCTTTTCGGCACGTGGTCCAGACCCAACACGGGGGCTCCCGTGGACAGGATGATTGCCCGACGCCACCGCCCGGCCTCGGGCAACCCCACTTTCCTCTCCCAACATCCCACCCCGGAGAGCTTGGTAGTCCAAGCTTCCACGTCCATGAGTGCCTTCCCTACCACTCCACTGGAAAAAATTATCTCCTGCCAGCTTAGGACTGTGGTCCGTAAACACTGCATGTCTCTTGGGCCGTTATTCCCACTCAGTGTGGGATATGGTGGCGCAAGTGCTGGCTCAGTGTCCGGAGGAGGCCTGGGCAGTGCTCTCCCAGGCTGTCGCTGCTGGGAGGGATGCAGCAAAGTTTAAGATACGTTGTGGGCTGGACACCACCGACTCCCTGTGCAAGATCATTTCCAATGCTTTTCGCCCCTTTCGTGGCTACGGAAGGGGTGCCCCTCTTTGTCCCACCCAGAGCCACAGCCCGCAGCAAGTTACCCAACCTTCGCACGGAGGGGACATGTGAACCAATGCCGTGGTTCAGGGGGCTAGCGGGTGGACCAGTCCACCAACCCCCCTCTGCAGCAGCCTCCAAACCCTCCTTGTCCGTCTTTTCAGGCCCATCAACCGCCAGTGGGCGGCAGGATTCGCCATCACTTCTCCAACTGGAGCACCATCACGTCGTACCGGAGGGTTTTGCAAATAGTCCGAAGGGGCTACTCCCTCCCCTACGAGACTACCCCTCCAGCCATGAAACCGCGATACCACCGCATGTCGGAGGATCATCTGGCCTTTCTTCAGCAGGAAGTTACGGCTCTCTTGGCCAAGGGAGCCATCAAGCGCGTTCCTGTCCGAGAAGTAGATCGTGGTTGTTATTCCCACTACTTTCTGGTTCCCAAAAAGGACAAGGGCCTGCGTCCTATCATGGACCCCAGGAACATCAATCGTTTCCTCCCGAAGGAGAAGGTCAAGATGTTGACGCTTGCTCAGGTCTTGTCTGCCCTCAACCCGGAAGACTGGATGGTAGCATTGGACTTGCAGGACGCTTATTTTCACTTTCCCGTCCTGCCATCCCACCGGCGTTACCTACGGTTCATGGTAGGCCACAAGCACTTTCAGTTTAACGGGATCCCCTTTGGCCTTCCAGCACCACTCGGGCGTTCACCAAAGTGATGGCGATGGTCGCAGCTCATCTGCGCAGATCAGGGGTTTCAGTCTTCCCACTATCTCGACGACTGGCTGTTGAAGGCGGGCTCACCCCAGGCACTCATCTCCCACCTCCGGACTACGGCCGACCTCCTGCATTCGCTGGGGTTCTCCCTCAATGTGCCAAAGTCGACACCTGATTCCCTCTCAGAAGCTCCTCTTCATCGGAGCCGTTCTAAACACGATGCGGCTCTATCCTCCCGAACAGTGAGTTTGGCATATTCGGGCTATGATTCCTATCTTTCTGCCTCTATCCTGTGTTTCGGTCAGAATGACTCATGGCCACCTGCATCCTGCTGGTCGATTATGCCAGGTGGCATATGCAGGCTCTGTAGTGGGACCTGAAGTTCCAGTGGGCGCAGCATCGGGGGAATCTGTGCGATTTTGTCCAGCTCTCGGAGGTCATTGCACAACAACTGCAGTGGTGGCTCACGAACCAGGATTGGGTCAATGGCAGATCCCTCTCCCTTCCCCAACCAGACCACCTCTGTGGTGACAGATGCCTCCCTTCTGGGATGGGGTGGCCAGATGGGAGAGGCGGAGATCAGAGACCTCTGGTCTCCAGCGGAGTTCGGGCTTCACATCAACCTTCTACAGCTCCGGGCGATTTGTCGTGCACTGAAAGCATTCCTTCCCTCTGTCCGGGAAAGAGTAGTGCAGGTGTTCACGGACAACACCACCGCCATGTGGTACTGCAAGAAACAAGGCGGGGTGGGGTCGTGGACCCTCTGTCAGGAGGCCCTGCGCCTCTGGACATGGCAGGAACATCAGGGCATATCCCTGGTGGTTCAACACCCGGCAGGTTCTCTGAACGCCAGGGCGGACGAACTCAGCCGCAGGTGCATGATGGATCACGAATGGCATCTTCACTCGGAGGTGGTGCAAGGTCTCTTTCGATAGTAGGAAGAGCCTTGGTTAGATCTATTCACCACCGAAGAGAACGCGCAATGTCAGCAATTCTGCTTGTTGGAATTTCCAAGGTGGCACTCGCTCAGCGATGCTTTTCATCGCGAATGGAGTTGCGGTCTGTTGTACGCCTTTCCGCCTATACCACTTCTACCCAGAGTGCTGAAGAAGATCAGGCGCGACCGGGCTTAAGTCATTCTTGTGGCTCCGGATTGGGCACGAAGAGTCTGGTATCCCGAGCTGCTCAACATGGCCATCGATTCTCCGATCAGACTGCCTCTTCGGGAGGATCTTCTGTCGTAGCAGCAGGGGATGGTCCTCCACCCGAACCTGTCCAGGTTTCACCTCCTTGCGTGGAGATTGAGCAGCAGCAGTTGACGTCTTTCGCCCTGCCTCCCGAAGTCTGTGACGTAATCTTGGCAGCCAGGCGTCCCTCCACTAAGACGGAATACCCCTGACAGTGGAACAAATTTGTGGCATAGTGCACAGCAAAGGCTTTGGATCCCCTTTCTGCCCGTCTTTCTGAAGTAGTCTTGTTCCTTCTCTCTTTAGCCCAGCAGGGCTCTTCTCTGCGCACTATTAAGGGGTATCTTTCAGCCAACTTTGCCTTCCTTCGGCTGCCAGATCAACCTTCTCTTTTCAATTCCCCGACTCTTTTGGACATGCGCTTTGATGGCCGTCGCTTGTTTGGTGACAAGTTGGACAATGCGCTCGAGCGCTTCAAGGGCTCTATGGCTACGGCCAGATCCTTAGGCCTTGCTACCTCCTCTCGCCCCGCACAGTCTGCTTTTTGGCCCTTTCTTGGCTACGGAAGGGGCGCCCCTCCACGTTCTGCCCAGAGCCACAGGCCCGCCCTGGTTGTCCAGCCTCTGCGGGGCTGAGGACGTGGGACCCACTGCCCTGGGGTCCAGCGGGCGGGCTAGTCCAACAGTGCCCCCTCTGCAGCATGCTCCAAACCTTCCTAGTCCGACCTTTCAGGGCCACTAGTTGCCAGTGTGCAGCAGGATTTGCCATCACCTCCCCCACTAGCACAACATCATGTCGGACAGGTGGGTTTTGCAGATAGTCCGAAGGGGCTAATCCCTCCCCTTCAAGGCTACCCTTACCTCCATGCCACCTGCATTCCATTGCATGTCGGAGGATCACGTGGCCCTTCTCTGTCAGGAAGTTGCGGCTCTCTTGGCCAAGAGAGCCATTAAGCGATTCCCTGTGCCAGAAGTAGGTCGTGGCTGCAACTCCCACTACTTTCTGGTGCCCAAGAAGGACAAAGGCATGCCTCCTATCTTGGACCTCAGGGACGTCAACCGCTTCCTCCAGAAGCAGAAGTTAAAAATGTTGACATTGGCTCAGGTCCTGTCTGCCCTCGACCCTGGCAACTTGATGGTAGCGTTGGACTTGTAGGATGCTTATTTCCACATCCCCTTCCTGCAGGCTCACAGACTTTACCTACGGTTCGTGGTAGGCCAATAGCATTTTCAGTTTACCGTGCTCACGTTTGGCCTTACCAGTGCACCTCGGGTGTTAACGAAAGTGATGGCGGTGGTTGCAGTTCATCTGCGCAGATCAGAGGTTCCAGTCTTCCCCTATCTCAAATTCAAATTCAAAATATTCGATTTAAGACATAAATCATAAAAGCACAATTTTATCAAATATGGTTATAAAAATCTGTCACATCGATATTACATGATTAAGAATATAAAATCATCAATTGAAAACTAAATTCATATCCAGCGTTATATATCTTGACTTAATGCATGTTACAAAGATGTAACAATCGAGCTCTTAAACATTTCATAATGTAAGAATTTTCTGGGGAAAGAATCAAATTTACAGAATAAAAAAGTCTGCAATGTAGACTGTTGGGATAAATCATCTCATGGTCTAAGGGATTTAGACCAGTCGTTCATGACAGGAAAGCTAGTCAGTCTGTGGACAATACCCAGACGGAAACGAGTTAACAGCATCCTGTCATAGTCCCCGGTTACATACTTACGGTATGGTTGGATTCCAAAGCAAGACATTAACAGTTGGTTTTCCAAAACGGTGGGCATAACAATTTCATTTGAGAGTCTAATTGACTCTAGATGCATTAAGCATTCAGTCTTCAGTATTGTTTTTGGGATTGTTTTAATGCTATCCGGATTGGTGAAGTATTCTGGATGATCAATATCTGCCATAAAGCTTTTGATGTAATTTAACCAGGGAATACATAGCTCCCTGTCAAGCTTTAGGCAGTCAGTTATAATGTCCCGATTGAGACTGGTATGTTTTGTAGCCCATATTTTGTGCCATAATAAAATTGGCTCTATTTTAATTAGATCGGATATATGCGAAATCCCAAGCTCTGCATGGGACATGTAAGTAGCCGTGCTGTTGGGGACTGCCAGTAAGTATCTGGCAAAGGCGTTCTCCGCCAATTGCAGGGGCTGAGAGTCAACATATCCCCAAATGCCTGCGCCATACATGGCAGTTGTTACACACTTAGCCTTGTACATTTGTATTAGTTCCACGACCGGCCTTCTGCCCAGTTTGCTGGCGAAATGGGCGAGGGCGGTGGTGGCTTTAGAAAATAACACTTTCCTGGCTAAAACTGCATGTGACCAGATCCCTCCGTAATCAGAGTGAATACCAAGGTATGAAAATCTGTTTGTACACTCAACCTTGGTGTTGTTAATGATAATGTCACAACATTTGGTACTGTTCGTACCACATTTCATTATGAATGTTTTTTAAATGTTCCCTTGCAGGCCAAGATTTTGCATACATGTAGCAAAACTGGTCACTACTCTTTGGCGCCTTAGTTCTGTATGCGACATTAAGACTGCGTTGTCTGCGTACAATAACACTGGGATAGGGTGTTTATCTATAATTGAGAGATCCTGGCATTGACTGATTAAAAACTGGCCCAGGCCATTATTATATAAAGTAGAAACGAAGGGGGCAAGAACACAACCTTGTCTCACCCCCTTTCTTATTGGGAATTTAGCAGTGCATTCTCCCGTAATACCATGGCGGACCCTGGCACAAGCACCATGATACAGCTGCCTCATAAAATTAATAAGTGTTACTTCTACACCCATTTCCTCAAGTATAGTCCACAGTTTTTCGTGTCTGACACAATCAAAAATGAAGCTGAGGTCCACGAATGCCATACATAGCTTCCACTGCTTAGCTCGGGTATATTTGCTTAACAATAGGTTTAGGTTTAATCCCTGTTCTATTGTGCCTAAGCCCTGTCGGAAGCCATATTGAATCTCTGTATCGACCCCAGCATCTTCTGCCCATGACTGCAATCTGTTTAATAAAATACGGCCCGCCACTTTGAGAAAAGAATAAAGTAAGGAAATTGGTCGATAGCATGTTGGTATATTATGGTCACCCTTTTTAAAAATTGGAACCAGAACTGATTCAGACCAAGATGGAATGAAGCCTTGGTGACAACATGCTCCCAGGACCAAAGATAATAATAGACCCCAAAGAGAAATATTAGATTTATACACATCAGTGGGCACACCATCCGGCCTGGGGGCCTTACCTCCCACAGTAGCGTTTATGGCGTAATTCACTGCATCTAAATTGCAATGAATATCAAGTGGGAAGAGACTTAAAGGTTCTAAATCTGGGAGGGGGCTGGATGCAGCATGTGATGTCTTCCACTATCTCAACAAGTAGTTGTTGGAGGCGAGCTTACACAAGGCTGTCGTCGCCCACCTCCAGACTACGGCGGACCTCCTGAATTCGCTGGGGTTCACAGTCAACATGCTGAAGTCGCACCTGAACCCTTCTCTGAAGCTCCTTTTCATCGGAGCGGTTCTGGACACAGCGCAGTTTCAGGCCCATCCTCCAGAGCAGAGTAGAAACACTAGTTTCCTTAGGAACTTATGTTCTGCCCTCATCATAACTGTGATATTATAAAATCCCTAAAGTTCCGTACTGTACAGGGCTGAGCCCACAGCTTTTGAGTCGTAGATCTGTATTGCGGGTGCTGCTGGCTTACAGTAAGATGCACAATGCTCTTTCAGTAGAACAGCTACGACTTGTCTGTGTTTATCGACGTGGGGCTACCACAAATTGCTAGTTGTTAACTTAATACCCAGATATTTTAAAGTGTCCACCCTTTCAAGTTCGACTCCCTCCAAAAATATCTTCCTCTTATATGATTTGAGTTGATTTATTGCCATGATTTGGTCTTTGTTGTGTTAATCTCCAAACCATGGATGGCACAAAATCCCCTAAATTGGTTTAACAGCGTTTCAAACTTCCTGGTGTTTTGGCTACTAATAGCGTAACATCAGTGAAGAGGAGTGTGAATACTTTTTCCTTAGCAAGAGAGGGGGCATCCGTGGGACAAAGGGACAGGAAGTGGACAACTTCATTCAGATATAACGACAATAATGTCGGGCCTAGCACACATGCCTGGCGAACGGCCTTGCTTACAGGAATTTGGTCTGTTAGCTGCCCCTGCTCTCCTCAGCTGCTTTTAGCAAAATGTTCCTCGTGGATGTGTATGACTAAAGCTTAGATCTCCTGCGGCAGTCTCATATCTTGTAACACAAGCCAGAGCTTTTGCCGAGGCACCATATTGAACGCTGATTTCAAGTCTACAAAGGCCACATAAAGGTGGTCCCTGCCTGTTAGGACAGTTTTCCAGTACAAAAGAAGAAAATGGAGAACCTGATCTATAGTACTGTTTTTTTCTGGAGACAGACTGCAGGGGGGTTAGTATCTTTTTCATCAAGCCAATCCTGGATTTTAGTAAAGACTGCTCGACAAAATACCTCTTGGATAGATTCGATTAGACTAATTGGTCTATAGTTGGTAGGTGAATTTTCGCTCACCCTTCATATAGATGGATACCACCTTGGCTCTTTCCAAGATCCAGGAATCGACCCTAGCTATTGCATTTGACAGGGCAAGAATGTATTTAGACGAGCTTTCTTATTCATGGATGAAAATATTCCCTGGTATGCCATCAGGTCCTGGTGCTTTGCCATGTACTATGGAATCTAAGGAAACACAACTTAGATCAAACAAATCACCCTGCCGTGGAGGTATAGATGGAAAAAGAAGTCCATGTGCAGGAGTCTGCATTTCATCTGTATACAGGATTTTAAAATGATTAAACCAATCAGTCGGGGCAGCTGAGTTCAATGCATCCTACATTCCTTACTAAACCAGAAATTTGTGTTTTGTGCTTTCATTTTGGGGTGTAAGGAGGGCACTAGAAAATACAAGGAAATATGCCTAACAAAACGTGAGTATACAAGTTACTTAACATCGCCAACCCGTGGTTGGATACCATCTAGATTAGCTAAAGTTATTTGAAAGTCATGATGAATACAGGATACGGTGTCATGTTGTAACGCAAGATGACGCCACTTGAGCCGACGCTTGTTCTTAGTGGATTCAATATCCACTGTGGTACGACGTGGAAGGTAGTCAAATGGCCACTTTCCATATAATGACGACATACTAAGGCATAGTTGATTATGATTACTCTCAGGTCTTTTTCTGACTACCATGTCCTCAACATTATGCCATAGCCTTAGATCAACCAGAACGTAGTCAATATGACTCACACAATTTACTCTATTATAAGTTGAAGCCCCTAGTTTGTCAGACTTTGTTCTGTCATTGACTGCCATTAGCCCAAGTTCTAGTCTTAGGACTACTTTTTTATCAGGGCTAGATCTAGCTTGTAAATAGCCCATAGGTCATCTTCCTCACTAAAGTCTTCCCTATCCTTGAGTTTGAAGGTAGTATTAAAATTGCCTGCTAAGATAACATGGAAATGGCACTCCCACTTGTCCAGATGTTCCTCAAGGATTTGCAATGTTTTTGACTGCTTGCCTCCCCTCCCTTTGTACGTCTTGCATAGATGTTATATATGTCTAAAGTAGTGTTCTTATAGTCCCTGATTCGAATACTTATGATATCAGGACAATCTATGGCTAACTGCCTAATTGTGCAGTTGAGGGAGGCTTTAACCCACATTAACAGCCCAGCATATGGCCTTCCACATTAGTTAGAATTGGCAGGAATACAAAAATGTATATACCTTGTCCTGTAAACGGGTTCTAGACTCCATGTTTCCTAGTACAAGCATATATTGATTTTTTTCTATAAAATTATACCAATCAGGAAGAGAAATTTTAGACGTTAGTTCTGCCACGTTCCAGGAAACGGCAACAACCTCTGCAGTTGGTGCAATTGAAGGTACAAGTATAGTTGAAGAGGAATCCTCCAAAGTGTGGCTAATGGACAGGGGTCGCCCAGGAGAGCTTGGTAATAAATATTGGAGGCAATTTGCATGGTTATTACATGCCTCTGTTGGACCTTGGATACTTGGTAGAGTGGTGTTTAAACTAGCATCTATAGCTGCATTAGAGATAAAAGGTGTTAGTATTGGTGACTGGCTGTCTGAACTAGTCCAAGATTTACCACAGATGGGTTGTGGTGGGTAGGTGGTACGAACAGAATACTTGATCTAGGCAGTCAGTCGACTTCCCCCAGTTCAGAATCACAGATGCGACTGGTGCCTATTCATTGGTATTTGAACGGAATATTATAATGCAGTGGGGGACTGGTCCTAGCATCAAGAGCGACCAGATTGTCTGCTAACTTCCCATCAACTCAGGTTAATTCAATACAATCGAACTTTTGGTTATGATTGACATGTCTTTCCTGATAATTGACCTGCAACCCCTCACATGTCGTACCAATGGATGACCTTATTCTTAAGTGAGTCCGCCCCTTCATAACTTGCCTGAGAAGAAAGCTTAGGAACATTAACATATAGATCTTTTAGGCATGTGGAAGCCCCTTAAGATTGGCATGTTGTACTATCATATTAATATGCTGCAACTGTTATTGGTCCCTGTCAACCCAGCCCAGGGAGCCCCATTCCCTGTATTAGACAGGTAGGAGATCGCAGGCCTCCTCTTGGATCAGTGATCCCGAGTATAAACCTGATTCTGGATACCCTGGGCAGTTCCTCTATCATGCCTCTCAGAAATACCATTGGGCCCCCAGTAGGGAGCTGGATGTCATATGTATCCCTGACGACCTTCCCATAGAGCTTTTTGGTTTGTCACGTTTATTAGTGCTCGTTTCCACCTTATCGATGAGCAGTTGCTTAACCATGCTTATTAATTGATTTATCAAGGCGTAAAGAATCCCTATCACTGACCCCAACTCTTTGATTTGTGAGGTGGGATCAGTCTTTTGGGTGATTAAGTTATTTGCAGGACTATCAAACCAACCTCCTCAACCGAAGTCTTTGAAGCTGTTGGGGGTTCCTATTATATCGTATAGAAGCAAAAAATGGTTACTAAATGGTATACCTAGCACTTGGGGATGTTCTATGGAAGTCTCAGGGATCTCTAGGTTGTCGTCATTGCCAGTAGGCTGTGTAGGTCCTTCGAGACGGCTTCTTGGCAGCTTTCTGTCTGAAAAAAATCTGGAAGGGTTTGAGTGGAATACTTTGATTTTTCCAGCATAAACGTAACATAACTTTTATATTTATAAAGCGCACATTCACGCAAGGGTATCTTGGTGCTGAATAACAGATGTTTATTGTTGCCCAACTCAATGGCACTCATTTTTTCGACCTCAGATGTATGAAAGGCTGAGTGGACCTGCCGGGATTTGAACCTGTGACTATTAGGTCAATTACAGGCCCCTACAGTGGATGCATTAGTTCACTCATCCACCAGACAGGGGCCCCCTTATCATCATGTCGGCTATTTGTGCCTCTAATGGATTTAACCTCTTCAATCAGCATATCAATCTCACTTAGGGTACAATTGTTGGAATTCTTAAGTACCTTACTGTGTTTTGTTGCTACCCGCAATTGTTCGGTCGCTTTGTGCTTGCCCGTACTGAATGAGAGCTAGGGAAAAGTGAGGAATGTGTAAGTATAGACCCAGTTAAAAATTGAGATTACATAGAGGCAATAAAGCCACTATACTTTAATACTGTGGCCCTTGCAATACCTACAGGGCAAACAAAGTAATCAATTATATATCCTGGCGTACACTAACTTGCTAGAAATTTCAAAGAAAACTAAAATTAAAATATATTGAAAATAACAACTGTCCAAGTAATCCAGAATGCGGTTCAACGGGTGAGTTCTTCAAATAAAAATAAGCTGACCGCAGGTAGTACACCCACTCATGCAGTCAAAGATCTATCAGGGATAACATTAGTCCAAGACAGGATACATCCCAAGACATGCAGGATAATTCAATAGGCAGCAATCTGAAATTCTACAGATTAAGGAAAAACAGTACCTTTGCCACAGGGCTAAGAGGGTGGCCCTGCCTCTTCCTGTCGCTAATGCACTCAGGACGGTCCTTCCCTAGGCCCGGGTGTTGCCCAGGCGTTTCCCACATGGCGCGTAGCAGTCCTCACGCTTTCTAGTGCTGACAGGGCACAGGTGATGGTGTTGCAGGGCTCCTCCTGGACACCCCTCTGGATACTGGGACATATAGGGCCCGATTCACAGAACTAACTTAAGACAAAATCCTAAACTTACTACAATTTTCGTATTCACAGAAGGCACTTACTCATTTTGGTATTCACAGAAGACACTTACTCACTTCGGTATTCACAGAAGTTAGGAGTCCTAACTATACTACTACTAAACTGAGAAAAATCCTAATTGTAAGGCTTTCGGTATTCACAGAAGGCATTTAGGAGTCCTAAAGTTAGGACTCCTAACTTCTGTGAATTCCGAAATGAGTAAGTGCCTTCTGTGAATATCAAAATGAGTAAGTGCCTTCTGTGAATACCAAAATGGTAGTAAGTTTTAGGATTTTGTCTTAACTTAGTTCTGTGAATCGGGCCCATAGTCCCTGTAGGCCCTCTTCAAGAAAAACGGCGCACACGGCCGGAAACAGTCCTCCTGCTTTATAGCTCTAACAGGGCACAGGTGATGACTTTGATTGGGCTCCTTCTGGACGCCACACTGGATACTGGGACACATAATCCCTGTTGCCCCCTTAGAAGAAAAACTAGGAGGAGGTATAATCAAGTAGCGTGGCTGTCGCAATTACATCCTGACATCTTGTGTGCAAAGTCTCATAGAAATGACTCTTGACAATTTGGCAGGTAGTCTTAAGGACAAAGAATTATCTTACACGAAGGTTGATAGGTGACGATCACTCAAGACATCTGCAAACCAGCCTTCCAAATAAAAAATGAGAACTGGATGGCGTATAAAAGATGTAATTGCTCCGGAATGTGCTGTGTCTAAACATGTATCTAATCAAAGGACTTCGTCCTCAGTGACCTAAATGCCTCCAACTTTTAGATACCTCACGTGGGTTCATTAAGAGTTTACGATGAGGGCCACAGATGTCGTAAACTAAAAGGTTTAATAATGGGCTGTACCTTGAAGGTCGCAAAGAAGATGTCCCAAACCCCCAGACCGTAAACCACCAGGATACACCTGGGGCACAGAGATGTAGCAGATCCTTGGTATTTTGCAATGTCTCTGCTGACCTTATTGACACATTTGTTGGAACCACAAATGCTAATATAATTTTCCTCACCAAGCATGAAAGGTCCCCCTTCCTTTCTGAGGCAATCTTCCTCTTAAAAAAACATTCTTATTTTTTCGACCTTTGATTATCATGAAGGTTACAACTGAAGGTATTCATTAACCCCTTCTAAATCTTCCTTCATCATCTACATCTCTATGCTTGTGCTCATCAGATTTTACTTCGGTACTGCACCTTCACCACTATCTGATTAAGACTTCTACCTGCAGATTCCTTACCTTTGAATTCCCCAGGCGTCAGGCTGGATCCGAAAACTTTTGCTGAGCAATACCCCTTGCGCACGGCGTCGGGTGGCTCCATTCGGCTTTGTGTGACATCGGCGGCAGCGGTTATGACATCGGGTGCCTATATAGGCGCCACCAAGGTGCGCCGATGTCAGTTCTTTTCTTTCCGCTCCAGTTAAGCACTGATCCAGGAAGAGCTACCCCTCTGCCGCTTTTTGGCAGGTTTTCTTCTCGACTTTTGTCGAATTCAGATAATTTTTTCTACTTCGTGTGCAAAGGATGTCTTCGAGGAAGACAGGGTTCAAGCCGTGCGGTCCTTGCTACAGCATGATGTCGGTTACCGATCCCCACCTCGTCTGTCTCTGGTGTCTCGAGCGTGACCATGATTCGAAGTCGTGCTTGGCCTGCCAGGCCATGGCTCCGAAGGCCTTGAGGGAGCAAGCGATGAAGCAGGGTTACCTCTCTGCTCTGTCTGTTTTTTTAAAGCTGCCAGACCAACCCTCTCTCTTCAAATCTCCCATTGTCCATAGATTTCTGAAAGGGCTGGCTCACCTATTTCCACCCACGCCCTTTGTGATGCCGCAGAGGGACCTTAATTTGGTCCTCACCTATCTGATGTGCGCTCCCTTTGAGCCTTTACACAATTTCCACCCCCCTCACCCACCCTGCTGTTTACCATAAAACCAGCCTCAGGGGTGTAGAATTTAATAAAATATCTACTTGTCCAGGGGCAGGTTGCTTCATAAATCTACTTGTCCTGTAACAAAATCCACTTGTCCCTTTTGTGCCATGTAATGCGGCGACAAATTAAGACAGCAATCTCATTATGTAAGAGTTCTGATAAAGCCTCTCTAATTATGCCAGGGCTCGTACCATAGTAGGGTTTGAATACTACCAATTCCCTTATGTTGCTACGTTTCTGCAGGTCTATACTGGGGCTGAAGATAGTGGTAAGCAATAGTTCAAGGATTGGAATGCCCTTTTGAGTCTATGCAAACCTACTAACTTGCATGTTTTAAGGTTTTTTACCAACTCCTTTCTAATCTTTTCCCATACTGAAAAAAGTTGGAAATGTACTCTCGACAGTGGCAGACATAAAACTTCTTCCGGGGTTGGGAAAAAACTGGGTGGAGGGAAAGTGAACTTGAAACATTCAGATTTTTACATGAGCAAAATACACATGCACATTTACTCATGTTAAAAAGCAGTTCACAAATATTTTCTGGTAGTACTATTTCTTAGCCTACTTCTCTAAATTCTTGTGAATTCACGGAAACTGTATATATGCACTTAATGCAAGGATATATACCATGGATGCACTTTTGAGACTTTCTTTAATAATTGGGCCTCTAATTAAGCCTGGCGTTAACCATGACCTTTTGTGTTTAATAAAATTGTCTCTCTCTCTCTCTCCTTCTCTCGGTCTATCAGCTGGCTACACTGTGAGTGACAATATTCTGCTCATTTACAAAGAGCATATTGGCACACAACGTAGTTTTGTTCAGTCCTTGGAACTGCTGTGTCAATGTGTGCTTTTTGAGACCAAAACCAATTTTTGCTTTTGCCAATGCTTGTTAGAAGGGTGAGGGCCCTGCAGCTCCCACACCGATAAGGTTTTATAAAAACCATGCCAAAACAAGTCACGCATTGACAAAACCAAAAGCCTGTCCGCCAACTTCAGACCTACTGTCTTTGCCAATGCTTGTATATTTTTGTTTCCCACAATCATATTTTAACTGGTTACACTGATTTTCCATTATGAATATTTTGGGGAAATACAAGCATACAACAATATATTACTAAATTATGCTGCAAAGATATGGTACCTAAAATCTTACAGTAGTTTAGCAAAATGTGTTTTCCTACTTGCATTTTTTTGTGAACATTTTATTTTGAAAGCAAAGAATTATCACTGTTGCTTTCAAGCTTCTGCAAATATTTGCATATGATCAGAGAGCATTCTGGGAGCATTACCCATAGCCTCATATTACTAAACTTTGAAAACGTGTGTACACGTTTATACTGGAAACACCGTCGGTAGTGCAGGTCGAGCTTACAACATTTACTTTTAGTGCTCACCCTAATAATAAAGGCTTTGCATTACTGAACCATAAATACAGGTTTGAATAGTGTTAACACATGGACACAAATATTACCTTAACTGCAGACAATTCCCTTCCTTGATTCATAATGTGGTACTGTAAACTGGCAGCCAAAAGGTTTGTGCTGTAGGGGGTCGGGCCTACTTGTCCCAAGGACAAAATACACATGAAAACTTGTTGCCCTTGATCCCAAACAATATGCATCGGGCTATAGGAATTCCACATCCCTGCAGCCTTCTTGATAACGATTACAACAGCCTGGACGGTGGGTGAGCTACAAGCTGTATCTTTTTCACCTCCTTATCTTATTTCCTTTCTGGACAGAGTGGTGCTTCGCACCCGGGCATCCTTTTTACCAAAAGTTGTTACCCCTTTCCATCTGGGTCAGTCCATCACGTTGCCCACCTTCTTTGTTCTCCAGCATCTCTCTAAGGAAGAGGAGCAGCTCAACCGTCTGGACCCAAAAAGAGTGCTTTTGTTATACATTGACCGCACTAAAGAGTTCCGGGTAGACGACCAGCTCTTTGTGGGGTACGTGGGAGCGAAGAAGGGAAGGGCAGTGCAGAAAAGGACCATTTCTTGCAGGGTCGTTCTCTGCATCAAGATCTGTTATGCCCCGGCAAAGAAGCAGCCCCCTTAGGGATTAAGGGCCCATTCCACCAGGGGAATGGCTGCGACTATGGCCTTGGTTTGGAGTGTCTCGGTGCAAGTTATCTGTCAGGCAGCAACATTGAGATCTTTGCACAAGTTTGCAAAACACTACTGCCTGGATGCTCAGGGATGGGCACTTTGCTCTCTCGGTCCTGCAGGACTTCCTAGTATAGAATATTGGTCTGCTGCCCACCTCCAGGATGGCTTGTGTATCTAATTCAACGGTAAGGAATGTGCCTAGAAGTCTCTATCAGATGAACAAGTTACTTACCTTCGGTAACGCATAATCTGGTTGAGACTCCATCTAGCTGCAGATTCCTTACAGCCCTACCCATGCCTGCCCGCTTTGCGGACTAATATTGTAGAGCTAGGGTTACTCCCCTTCTCAGGGCCCTATTTTGCACACGACTATGTCAGTTACCTCGTGGCTCTGCACTTCTGCTTATATAAGCACCGCCACGTCATAACCGACGCTGCCAACGATGTCATGCAGAGCCGAATGCAGCCACCCGATGCCGCATGCAAGGGGTATTGCTGAGCAAAAGTTTCCGGATCTAGCCTGTCGCTTGGGGAATTCAAAGGTAAGGAATCTGCAGCTAGATAGAGTCTCTACCATATAATACGTTACTGAAGGTAAGTAACTTATTTGTTACTTCATCTGAGCAATTTTTCTTATGTGTGGGCACTGATCAGTAGGTGGCATCCTGTAATGTCTTGCTCTTGTAACTCCTAATTTGGTGTGAGTCATGGAACAGGGCATACCAGAAGTCAGTGTGGAGTGATCTCTGTCTCTGAACCAAGGCCTCACTGCCTGTTTTCCAGTACACCTTTGCTCACTGTCTCGAATAACTTCCATTTGCTAAGACTTGAGACACTCCCACTTTTGGCACCTTCCTACCTGTCTACCTCCAAGCTCTGACACCTACTTTCTGACTACCTTAGGCTACTATAAACTCCACACTCTTCTTCCTGGAGTGAGTATGTAATAATAGCGTAGTAGGTACTGCCCTACTCTCTTCCACACTTCTTTCTTTTGAAAGTTGTTTTGCCATAACTTCTGCACACATTTCCCATTGAACATGCCTCACTTTATACACTTTGTATGTTTACATCAGAGTCTGCCTCACTTTATACACTTTGTATGTTTACATCAGAGTCTGCCTGTTTTTTGTTATGTGTGTGGCAGTCAAACATATCATCTGCTGCTCTATGTTAAGGATTACATGGCCTTCAATGAACTGATCTAGTGCCTGCTCTATCTACTGCCTGTTCCAAAAGTTTCTCCCTGGCTCTCAGCTGTTCATCATCAGTTTCCATCTGAAGCCCTTTAAGTCTCCTTTCCCACCCATCTCTCTACGGGAGGTCAAATGGAGGGATATGGTACAATAGCTCTTCTGTATATTTCTGTGGTCAGCTTCTGATGGATACATCTGCCAGTGGATTCCTCACCTTGTGAATATCCCTGCGAGAGCAACATTCGGAAACATTTGTAGCAGTCCACGCCGATGAGGTCGAAGACGACGTCACAGAGGAACGGCACCGCTCGCGACTCCGCTGACGGCACCGGCTCCGTAAGAAGACCTCGTCGGCGTGATGACATCAGTTCCCTTTTTTCCGCGCCGTCGAAGCCAATGGATTTCGGGAATCGCTGTTGTTAGCGTCGTTGATACTTTGTGTATTCTGAGTATTATTCCAGTTCTCTGTCGAGGATGTCGACAAGAAAGTCTGGATTTAAGCCTTGCCGGGAGTGTGGCAAGCACATGTCCATCACAGATCCTCATGAGGACTGTGTGTGGTGTTTATCGTCGGACCACGATGTGGATGACTGTACCAGCTGCCGGAAGATGAGCACGAAGGCTCTTAAGGAACGGGAGGCAAAACTCTTCATAGCAAAAATGAAGAAGGAGAAGAGAGGGAGAAGAAGATCGAGAACGAGGTCGAGGTCTAGATCGAAGTCGGCGTCGAAGTCGACTTCGGGACATGCTTCTCATGCCAAGAAGTATAAGAAAAAGAGAAGGCACTCGTCTCGACGCCATTCTGATAAGAGCACGGCGCCGAAGCCGAAGTCACCTGCTCGGCGTCGGAAGGACTCTGTTTCTCCCTCTCCTGTGCCGGATTCGCCTGCTGGTCCTTCATCTCCGGTGGTCTCCTTGTCTCCGGCTTCACCGGTTCCAGCACGGACTCCGACGCCGGTTCCATCTCCGGCTCCGGCTCTGGCCCCGGATGATCTTCAAGCCCCGGGTGAGCCAACGACGCCGCTGATTCCACCGTCGGCGCCGGTTGGCCCGAGTCCGGTGAGACCTGACCAGTACCCTGCCTTCCCTGGACCAGGTCAGGACCCCTCGCATTACTTAAATGCGATGTATGGGGTGTTTGCTCGAGCCATGTACACCACTGGTGCACCTGCGTGTCCGATGGGTCCCTTGGCATTTAACTTGGGGTGCCGCATGTATATCCGCAGGCCCCTTTCATACCGTTCTTTCCAACGACGCCGTGTTGGAATCCTCCGGCTCCGAGGACGTCGACGCCGCTTCCATCCTCGCCGGCTCCGGCTCGACCTCGATCGACGCCAATGGCTGCAGCAGATCCCCGCTCGACGCCGGCACCGGCGCCATCGGATTCGAATACGGCGCCGCCGACGCCGATGATTCGGATTCGTTCCAGGAGGGATACTCAGAGGATAATTGAAGAGCAGAGGTACCTTCAGGAGGAAGCGGAAGAGGGAGAATTGGTGGAGTCGGATGAAATATTCGAGGAGCTTAAAGAAGCTAGTGGGTTGGATCTGTCTCCTGAGTGGGAGATTACTCCACCGTCGGGTGAGCCATCTAAGGACGTTGCTCCCTACCATTCAGTTATCAGGAAGGCGGCGGAGCTGCTTGATCTCCAGTTACCAACTACGGAGTTTAAGTCGAACATTTTAACTGAGGTGCTACATTCTCCCACGGCGGTATCGGAGCCTTTACTTCCCTTTAATGAGGCCATTGTGGAACCTGTATTAGAGGTGTGGCGCAAGCCCTTTTCTGCTCCTGCTGTCTCCAAGACAATTGCTAGGAGATATAGAGCAGCCCCAGGAGATCCGGAATTTTTGACGTCACATCCTTCACCTGAGAGCCTGGTGATTCAGGCAGCTTGTTCGGGAAAGTCTAAGGGGGCTTTTCCTGGGGACAGAGAGGCTAAAAGGCTGGACCAGTCTGCCAAAAAATTATTTTCATCGGCCAGCATGGCTTTGAAATCAACAAACGCCACTTGTCTTTTGGGACGCTATGTGCACGCACTGATGGATTTGGCTAAAAAACTGGTGCCTAAACTGCCTGAGGAGGAGAGGACTGAGTTCAGTGACATCTTGACTGATGCTCAGGCGGCAGCACGTCAGGTGATCCAGAGTGGGCTGGACACTGCAGATTCTGTTGCAAGGATCATGGGGTCTTCTGTCGCAACCAGAAGGAGTGCCTGGTTAAAATCTTCTGAGTTCTCACAGGATGTGCAGTCGACTCTATTGGACCTGCCATTTGACGGATCTGGCCTGTTTGGCAAGAAGGCAGATGCTGCTCTGGAGCGATTCAGGGACAGCAAGGTGACAGCTAAATCTCTGGGCCTGCAGTCTCAGTCGAGGGGGTCTTTTAAGAGATATAGAGGGTTCGGAAGGGCATCTTTTCGAACCTATAGGCAGACCCAGCAGCAGCAGCAGCAGCAGCAAAGTCCCTCGTCCAGGGGTTTCAGGGGAAGAATCAGGGGCCGCACTCGTGGCCGGCAACTCTCCTCCTCTTCTTCCTCTTCCTCAGCCCCTCCCACCACCGCAAAGCAGCCCTAGATTCGCCATTCCGGATCCTGCTGGTCCTGTGGGGGGCCGGCTTACCCATTTTCTACAAGATTGGGAATCTGTAACTACAGATCTCTGGGTTCTGGATCTTGTAGAAAATGGGTACGCCCTTCCCTTTCGCGAATTCCCTCCAAATTACCCTCCTTGTCAAGGGGCTTGCTCGGAGGACCACCGTCTCCTCCTGCAGGAGGAGGTCCTGAAGTTGTTTCAGAAAGGTGCGATAGAGGTGGTTCCAGAGCAGGAGAGGGGTCAGGGATGTTACTCCCGGTATTTTCTGATTCCGAAAAAGGACGGCAGATTGCGTCCGATATTGGACCTCAGAATCTTGAATCTCTTTCTAAAACAAGAAAAGTTCAAGATGCTCACCCTTGCTCAGGTTCTTCAAGCGCTGAATCAAGAGGACTGGATGGTGTCGATCGACTTGCAGGATGCGTATTTTCACATCCCAATCCTGAAGTCGCACAGAAAGTATCTCCGTTTCACGGTAGGGTCGCAACATTATCAGTTTGCGGTCCTACCGTTTGGTCTTACTTCTGCACCCCGAGTCTTCACGAAGGTGATGGCAGTGGTGGCAGCCCATCTCAGAAGGTCGGGGATTTCAGTTTTGCCCTATCTGGACGACTGGCTGATCAAAGCGGAGTCGCCAGAGAAGGTGCTACACCATCTGCAGGATACAACTCAGCTGTTGTACAGATTGGGCTTTTCGATAAACGTGCCCAAATCTCACCTGGTGCCCTCTCAGCGCAACCTGTTCATAGGTGCGGTACTGGACACTACTGTGTGTCGAGCATTCCCTCCTCCACAAAGGATTCTCGACATTCAGGAAATGATTCCTTTATTTTACAATGGAGCGGTCGTTCCGGTTCTGAAGGTCCTTCACCTGCTCGGTCTGTTCGCTTCCTGCATTCTGTTGGTCAACCATGCACGCTGGCATATGAGGGCGCTCCAGTGGTACCTCCGCAAGAAGTGGTATCAGCACAAGGGAGATCTCAGGGAGTCTGTGAGGATCTCCAGAGAAGCTGCAGCGGATCTGTCTTGGTGGAGCGTGGAGGGCAATCTGTCTCAAGGAAAGCCCTTTCATCTTCCTCCATCGGTGGCCACACTGATAACGGATGCATCCACCTTAGGGTGGGGTGCTCATCTGGGGGATCTAGAGATCAAGGGTCTTTGGTCTCCAGAGGAAAGGTTGCTTCATATCAACCTTCTGGAGTTACGGGCGATTCGTTTGGCACTCAAGGCCTTCCTCCCTTCCCTTCGCGGTCAGTCTGTTCAAGTCCTGACGGACAACACGACCGCGATGTGGTATATAAACAAACAGGGAGGAGTGGGGTCTCTTTGTCTATGCAGAGAGGCCCTGCGTCTATGGTCCTGGGCTCAGGACCATCAGATTTGTCTGATGGCAAATCATCTGGCCGGGGTTCTGAACGTTCGTGCAGACAGTCTCAGTCGGCAGTTCTCCGCCGATCACGAGTGGAAGCTTCATCCGGAGGTGGTTCGACACGTCTTTCGGATGTGGGGGGCTCCTCGGGTGGACCTGTTCACCACTCACGAGAATGCTCACTGCCCGTCTTTCTGCAGTCTCCAGTATCCGATGCAGGGAGCGTTGGGGGACGCGTTTCGGTTGAGTTGGGGCTCACGGCTCCTTTACGCGTTTCCTCCCATACCCTTGATTCCTCGGGTTCTGAGGAAGATTCGCCAAGACCGGGCCCAAGTTATATTGATCGCCCCGGATTGGCCAAGAAGGGTGTGGTACACAGATCTTCTCCACCTCTCCTCGTGCCCTCCGCTCCGTCTCCCTCTGAGGGCAGACCTCCTCTCGCAGTCGGAGGGGCAGGTTCTACACCCCCACCTCCAGAGCTTACACCTTCATGCCTGGAGATTGAACGGGGCAACCTGAATTCTTTCTCTCTCCCCCAGATGTGGTAGATGTCATTCTGTCTGCCAGGCGTAACTCGACCAAATCCATATATTCCTATAGATGGTCTAAATTTGTACTCTGGTGTGGGGAGAGGGCAATTGATCCTTTGAAGGCTCGTCTGTCTAACATTCTGCAGTTTGCCGTTTCTCTTGCTCAGCAAGGCTTTGCTGTGGCTACAGTAAAAGGATATTTATCGGCTTTGTCGGCTTTCCTTTGCCTGCCGGATCAGCCGTCATTATTTAAATCACCTATTGTGATTAGATTTCTCAAGGGCCTCACAAACAAATTTCCTCCTACTCCCTTTATTGTACCTCAATGGGACTTAAACCTTGTATTGACTTATCTTATGGGTTCTCCCTTCGAGCCCTTACATAAGTGTTCCTTGAGACTGTTGTCTTTCAAGACGGTTTTCCTCATTGCAATTACCTCGGCAAGGAGGGTAAGTGAGCTTCAAGCTCTTAGCTCAAAACCCCCATTTTTGACCATTCATGCTGAACGAATGGTACTCCGGACCAGGGCTGCATTTTTGCCTAAGGTGGTAACTCTTTTCCATCTGGGGCAATCCATTACCCTTCCTACCTTCTATCCTCCCCCTCACCCTTCCAAGGAGGAGGAGAGACTTCACCGTTTGGACCCTAGGAGGGCGGTGAGCTTTTACCTGGACAGGACAAAGGATTTCAGAATTGATGACCAGCTCTTCGTGTGCTTTATTGGCTGCAGGAAGGGTCGAGCGGTGCACAAGCGCACCCTTTCCAGGTGGATTGTCTTGTGCATCAAGATTTGCTACTCTTTGGCTGGTAAGGAACCTCCGGAGGGTTTAAAAGCTCATTCCACTATAGCAAAGTCTTCCACTTCTGCTTTGTCTAGGGGTGTTCCTGTGGAGGACATTTGTAGGGCGGCAACTTGGGCCTCCCTCCACACCTTCGCAAAACATTATTGCTTGGACAACGAGGTGAGGAGGGACGGTCACTTTGCTTGTTCCGTCCTTCAGGACTTTTTGGTATAGAAGGGTGGACACCCTCCTCCGGGAGTGGGGACTGCTGTGGAATCTATTCACAAATGTGAGGAATCCACTGGCAGATGTATCCATCAGAAGAACAAGTTACTTACCTTCGGTAACGCTTTTTCTGGTGGATACAGTATCTGCCTGTGGATTCCTCACTGACCCACCTGCCTCTCCGTTGTCCATCTTTCTATACCTAAGGTTCTATTAATAATGTTTCAATCTACTATTCCAATTATGGTATTTCAAAATGTATATGTTACTGTCAAAGGCATTGTGTCTTTCTTTTGCCTTTCTATTTCTTCTCCACACTATGTGTGTTGATCTGCATGCTGTGTACTGTGTATACTGTGTATATATTGCTGTCAGTCCATCCGTGTGCCTCGAAGGCACGGGACAAAAGGGGCGGATCTGACGTCATCATGCCGACGAGGTCTTCTTATGGAGCCGGTGACGTCAGCGGAGTCGCGAGCGGTGCCGTTCCTCTGTGACGTCGTCTTCGACCTCCTCGGCGTGGACTGCTACAAAAGTTTCCAAATGTTGCTGGCGCAGGGATATTCACATGGTGAGGAATCCACAGGCAGATACTGTATCCACCAGAAAAAGCGTTACCGAAGGTAAGTAACTTGTTCTTCTGGCCCAAGCTGCAAACCCTGCCCCGTATAGTTTCTTATTTCTTTTTGTTTGGGGAGTAATAGGTTTTTTGACCACGAGTACAGAACAGAGAGTTTGCCTGTTGTGCACCCATTTTGTTGCCCTCCATAAGTGCTTTCACCCTATACGGAGATCACTAAAGTCTTCACCCAACCAATGTACCCATAGATTTACTTAGCAGCGGATAGACCAATAGAAATGGCTCATCTTCTTTCTGGTGGACTCTCATAGAATATGGGAGGTGATTCTGGGTCTCATTATCATTTATCCCTGATGCTTGTAAACTGCTGTGCTATATTGTATTCCCTTATTTGTGTGTTACACATGTAGATATATATTTTAACTATTAAATCAATGTTAAATAAATATGTTTTCCTTGTGTGTGTATTTTGCGTAAGTCTGCTGAAGCTCGCATGTGATTAGACACATGTAATTTAAGTACTTCAATAGAAGTTAGACACCAGGGCTGGTGTAAAATTCCACATGCTATGACTGAAAAGGTTTCCAGATTCAGTATGTAAACAACTCACTTTGATTAGTTTCCAGAGAGTTATCGAACTGAGTATCGATCACTGAACTCGGAAGCATGGCTGTATTAAATAAGTGGGAGGCGTAAGCCAAAATTATTGCAGAATTAAATTAACTGTTTTCTTGTCTTGGAAGATAAACTGGACGAGATCTTGGCTGCTGCCCAGCAAACCATCAATGTGAATGAAGGTTCAAGTCCCAGTGGGCTTTCTTCTCTGGGAAAATCCCGTTCCACCACCGGGAAAGGCTTCTTTACCCCAGAGGTAGGAAAAGTTAAAATACCATCTCCTCTTGTGTGTATGTCCTCTTGTACTGTTGAAGGCTTTGATGTGGCTCCTCTTGGGAGCCCACCCTTCATCTTTCAATTTAGTGTCTGTACTCCAACTGTAATCCTTTTGTTATTTTTATAAAAAAGTATAAACTTGTTGGTCCACCATTAAACATGTTTTCCAAACGTGCAGTTATTTCAGTTGACCTGTCAAACACTGCAGGACTATCTATTGCAGTCCAGACTTTTACTTTGTTGTTTTAGCGGGGTATTCCAACACAATGCCTAATTGCACCCTATAACGTGTGATAAGACATCAAATAAGTAATCATAATAATAACATTGTATTGTTAGTCTGTAAAATTGAACTGTGCTGTCTTGGAGAATATATATAATGTTGGTCAGGGATTCCTAGGATTTGTCCTCTTGGGCAAGGAACTTATTTCCCCTAGCCCACTGCGTTGCGAGAATGCCCCAGAGTGTCTCTAAGACTTTTGGCTTAGCTTTATGTCCTCTCTCCCACCGGGTTTCTACAACTACTGAAGTAGGCCGAATATTTACTGCTTAGCCCTTAAGTCGGTGAGAAGTTAAAGCTAGCATGCTGGCTGCTGCTTGTCAGATGTTCTCTGAGGAGGCGAAAACATGTCAAATATGGCAGCAGCCATGTTGGATCCTGCAAGAATAGCGGAAGTCTGGCAAGATCATCTGGAACCAGGGTGGAAACCCACTTTAAACAGAACCGCGCCCATTGAGTCATCGCTGGTCAAGGCGGTAAGTGTCGCGAGGCAAGCAGCAGCCTGCCAGAGTTGTGGCACGCACCTTACTTTCTAGTTTCTTCACGTTAACGGGGGGAGGGGTTGGACCCCTTCTTGGGAACTTTTGGCGAACCTTGTCTTCATGGATAATAAAGACTTTTTGGATTGTAGACTGTGAATTGTTGGGCATTTTCAGTGTACTTTGGCTGCGCTTGAGCTGCATGACCCCTTGACTTCGATTTGTGACTTTTGGAATCACTGTTAGTTGCTAATTTAGCATTGCAAAGTAACTTTTGGCTAAAGACAATTATATTGTTTTGCATGGACCAGCAAACAATATTAAGGAATCTGGTTGTGATAGGTCCACCTTGTTTCAAGAGTGACTCATTGAACTTTTTTTTAAAAAACAATGGTGAGCCACAAACGATTCTGACTTGGAACAATAAACACTTATGAAGTGCTTTGTTGATTTGGTGGAAGGATGTTTTCTTGTGGTGCGTGAGGATTTGAGATGTGTTCTAGTCACGGTGTCGAGAACTCGTAGCTGTCATCAGAGATGCAGCAGAAAGGGGAGAATAGATGTGGTTACAGATACACGTATCTGTGTTAGCAGAGATCTGTAAAATAGAAATACCTGGATGACAATAGGTAGGATTTTCAATGCTTTCCAAAGATTTTCAGTGCTTTCCAAAATTTAAGGTGGTTGTCAATTCTTACTCTTGCAGAAATTGAGTTTCAGAGCTTGACCACTTGGAAAGATCTTTCACCAGTGAAATACTTTTTTGAAGAAGGGATGGAATAGAGTCATTTGAACCCACAAAGTAGCAATCTAGTATGCCAGCTGGTACAGATATTAATGTGAGGGAACAGTGTTACAGTTCTGCAAATTGCTCGATTTGCAGTTTACCTAGACATAAAAGGCGATATATCGAGGCATAGGCAACCAGTTCAAAGATTGGAGTGCTTTTGAGATGTGTATCTGGATATGTAGATTAATTACTTCACTAGTTGTTGCCTGCAGCCTACTGAGCACCTAGAGCAAGGCTTTGAAGTACAGTGCATTAGCACTAAGGAGATTGAAGCCTGAATTATTTGAGGGAAGTCTAGGTAAGCCAATGTTTGACATGGAGATCACATAGTGTTGGATATTTATATGGTAACATGTGCTACAATGAAGAGTTTACATAATCACTCCCTGTTTTGTTACTTAGTTCTTGAGGCCAGTTGTTTCTTATTTCTTGTAGCCTTTTGATGGAAGCTTGATATTTGGTCTTGTAGTTTCCCCCTTTAAGTCCTGACTCTAATGAGAATGGATGACATCATGGAATGTACAGGAGCTGGGAGACGGTTAGTTTTCCATGGAGCCAGCGAGAGATGATGTACAGCTGGTGGGTTTATTAATAAACCTACTTAAAATTACTATGTCTACATGTTGTAATACTGGCGACGAGGATGGGATGGGTGTATTAATAAACCTACTTAAAATTACGATGTCTACATGCTGTAATACAGTGTTCAAGTGTATCTTGAGCTGGTTAGTTACCATCTTGGAAACAATCACTTGGAGGCATTGACCGAGTACTGTTGAGTCTTCACGCTTTAACATTTAGAGCTTGAGCATGCCATCAGTGTAAATGTATTAGCAAAAGTTAAAGGATGAGATGCGGTCCACAAAAGAGCTGAGGTGCACATTGAAGAGGTTGGTGTGATGGTGGATCCTTTAGGGACACAACAGTGTATGAAAACAGTCCCAACATGAAGGAAGACAGTTGAATGATGAGAGATCTGCCAATGGGGAAGGAGACTATACGATTCACAGCAATATTCTAATTTCCTACTTTGTCAAGTTCCTATGGCAGTGTCTTGCAATGACCCGTTTGTAAAGCGGAGGGGACATCTGCAACTACTTTTGAGTCAACTGTAATATTTGTCATCTCATGTGCCAACCAGCCCGGATTTTGTGGTGCAACAAAGATGGAATCCAGCTTAGCATTATGTAAATTCTTACATTTGAAGAATATTTGTGTTTGGTTGGAGGCAGATCCTCCAATGATTTTGCCCAAGAAAGAATCAGTGGATATCGGTTGGAAATTAGTAGAGGGATCATTTGAGCTGTTAGGTTTGATATTGTGGTCTTGAGTTCATTCTGCAGTAATCTCAGTGTCAAAGGATTGCTGATGATAGCAATGATCCTGTGGAGGTGATAGTTAAAAAGCTCAGAACAATTGTATAGCAGGCAGGTGATTTTTATAATCTGATAACCATTTCACTGTCAGCTAGTGAAGCTGATGCAGGACCTGACCAATAGTAGAATCTTTGCACATGTGCAAGCTCCCAAAATCTGTTTTTCGAACATACACAATTTTAGCAGAAAGCACATCCGTAATAGGCAACATTGTCTGTCTTTATTTGTGAAGAAAACTGGTTTAAATCAAGCAATGGCAAATGCAATAGGTTTTGCCTTTGGGACCTGCTGGCTTTGCCAATGTTTTTTGGTGATGGTGAACAGCATAGATAAAAAGCAGTGCTTTTTGCCAGCGCTGTTTAGTATTGTCAAAGCTAAAGGTGCGATGACCTGCTGCTGTGGGCATTCGCATCATTCTATAGGCGAGTGTATGCATTATCATGCATGCTTACGCCTACAGAATGATATGGGAATCATTTTCTTTTATTTTTTATTGAGTGATATAAGATGATGAGCACTACGTTAATAAAATATAATAAATTGTGAATGCGCAAAAGCTCTTTTGTGAAGGTCCTGTAGCAATTTCTTTCATGCACCTCTAAATACAAATTAAAAAAATATATTAAAAAAAATAGCTGCAAGAGTAAGGAGGAACAAAGGAGCGGATGGGAGAGTGGGTTGGGAAAACAAATGGAAAGTTAGCGGGGGCAAAGAGGATGGGAGAAACATGGAGGGCTGTATAGATGCACAAGCCCTTGATGGAGACAGCAACATGATGCATGGGAGATTAAGAGAAAAAAGTATATTGAAGAGACGGAAAGCAGCCACGAGAGAGAAAGCAAACAGAGCAGAAGGGCCGGTCTTTTTGGACAAGGAAGAGAAACATAAGCGGATTAGAGCTCGAAAATGCATCCACTCTGTTGGAGTGTTTAACCAAAGAGAACAAGCATTGGCAATGCCAATAGGTCTTGCCATATAGTGGAGTTTAGTGGCATGGATAGGAGGGAGGAGGAGTGTTATGAAGTAGGTTAAAGCGTTGTGAAGTGTTGTGGAGGGAGTATAGTGTTGTAGAGTGGATTATTGTATTATAATTTAGTATAGTGTTGTAGAGTGTTTTGTTTTATAGTGTTGTCTAGCGGTGTAGAGTATATTATAGTGAAATCTGGTCTGCAATGGGAGCCCATGTTAATGGAGCCGATATTGCAAGAAACACAGTGACACCATGTGAGCTGTAGCACCACACAGAGGGAGAGAGACAGTCACTGAGACAGAAAAGAGAGCTGTGACCAACTGCCAAGGAAGGAAGAGAGAGGGGGCTGCTAGCTGTAGAGAGAAATAGTCACTGAAGAGAGAGAGACAGCTGTCAGTACTGGGAACAAAAACACCTGAAACCCAGATTGCAGGGAGAGACAGTCCCTGTGATAGAAAAGAGAGCTATGACTGGCCGCCAAGGGAGGAAGAGAGAGTGGCTGCTGGCTGTAGACTGAGGCAGTCTCTGTGATGAGTGAGAGGATGACAGCTATCAATACTGGGACAAGAGCAGTTCAAGTCCCACACAGAGTAAGAGACAGTTCCTGAGATGGAAAAGAGTGCAGTGACTACTGATAGAGGAGAGAGGAACTGGGCTGCAGGGAAGATGTTCATAGAGAGAGGGGTACCTGGTGAGAGGGAGTATCGGTGCTATCACTTTACGGAATAGCGACCTAACCAGAGTCGAAAAGAAGTGGGTCCATACGGTGAGGTCCTCTCACACCAGGGTGTTTATGGAGGACGGACGTTCTTGACATGGAAGAGAGTTCTACGTGTGACGAGACTCTGTAGATGGTAGGGTTGGACTCTAAACACTGCCCTTGGGGCCATCTGACCTATTCATCTACCTGTTGTCATTGTGCACTGCTGGTCAAGAAATAGGCCTGAGTATACCTTTTGATTATTTTGTTAATTACAATACACATATCTGTACAACAGAATGACAATACATTATGGTCCTGAACAATGCCTGGAACATCTAAGTCACACATGGCAGAAACATGTTGACCGTATACAGGGTTACCATCCATAACCCTGCTGCACTATGTTTTTAACCTCTATTCATGAGGACATAGGAATACAGTTGTTTTGTCCTAATTGAGATAGTTTTTAATCACTTTTCACTCGCACTCTGCCCCTCACTTTCACCCTTGAGGATTCCAAACTTAGGCGTGCTACCGAAACACTCCTGCTCCTTTCCTGTGGAAAGTTGTAGCCTACACTGGGTACCTTGCGGTCCCGGTGTGTGGAGGGACCCAATGATGAAGCATGTCACCCTCTGGTAAGTGAGGGTTCTCGTCCAAATTCTTGTAGTGCCTCCATCGTTTCTTTTCCTTTAGCTCTTTGTTCTTGCTACTTTTTTGCATCTGGCTACTCTATGCTCTGTGTGAGTTTATTAATCCATATGGTGAGAGACATGAGAGCAATAACTAAGTAAGTGAGGGTATCTAACAGAGAACCCCTGTGATCAGTGAGAAGCATTTTTTGTTAATTAAGAATCTATAATGTCTGACAAGCCCAGGCTGTAGGAATAGAGACAACAGAATGTGCAGTTCCTCGCATGGGGAAGGAGAAGGGGGAGAGCAAGTCTCTTATTGAATGCCCTCACACACCCAGCAAGGTGTCATGCTTCATCATTTGGGCAGTGCTCCTCATTGGGCCGGCGCAACAATGCCCGACGGGCTCCTACAAAGGGGCTCTGCCGTAGATCTTTTAAGAGACAGCCGTCTGGTGCAGGAGGGTAAGTGGTCAGTGTAGTGAATGAGTGTGTGTGGTGGTTTAAAATAAGCGTAGCACTGCCCTGAGGGAATGAATTTTATTCTTGGGGTGTGCTACCCTAATTAAAAAATGGTGAGCCCTGTCTGGAGTGATAATGATCCACAGGGTCTAGTGTATGTGCCTGGTCGACATGTTTCTTGCCTGCTGCCCCTAATGGGTCACTTGGCAATTCTTCAGGACCTATGTCTAATGAGTAATTACTCAAGAACTCTAACACTACTAAAGCACCGTTGCAGGGAACTTTCTAAATCACCAGCGTTGTCAATAGTCCAGGACGTGTGAGACCTGGATGGTGGAGACTCCTTCTGGTGGGGTCGTAGGTGAACGGGACAAGAAGGGGCCAATTCCGAGTCCGTTTGACATCGGTTAGGAACTGTAACCGACCAACCTACTGTCATCGGTTACGGACCTGCAAGTACGATGCGACAGAACCCGGTTCGGTCGCACTCGTATACTTCACAATGGGAACATGCATTCCGAACGGAATGCATGCTTGCATTGTGAAATGCAGGGGTGCAGTTCATCCATGCACCCTGTGGCAGGATCCTCAAGCTGCCTGCCACCGGGTGCAGGGATCAACGGGGGGCACCAAAGGTGCCCTCCAGGCCACCATTTGGCGGCCTCACACCCATAGGGGCCCTACTGGGGCCCCCCAAAGATAGTTTCTGACTGCCTTTTTATGCCGGAAAGAACGGCATGCAAAGGCAGTGGGAAACTGCCATCGTACTCCCTCGGTCGGAAATAGGCGGCCGGGGGAGGACTGAAGGGTTTCCGGATGGCGGACAGGCTCTCCCAACCCGTCGTAAGCCATCCGGATTCCTGTCCGACCGGACCCATCGGAATGGCTCGGTCAGAAAGGAATCCGAATGGCACATTCCGATGCGGGCTGAAGGGCTCCGCCCGTCAGTCGGAGCCCTTCTGTCCAACATTGGAATCGGCCCCTCAGTGTTTCTCTTAACCTCGAGGACCTCTTCATCATTAAGGGTGTTTCCTTCTTTGGCCTGAACAGCGAAACTCTATGCTCAAAATGAACTCTGTTTCGCTGTGGCACCTCTTCCACCATACACTACTCTGGGTACCTTGGAGGCTGCCTAATCCCACCTGAGGTGTGTGATACTTCAATTTAGCAGGTTCATACCTCTACTTCTGTCTACCACCATTTCAGCAGAAGAGGATGCTGATTGCACAGGACCAGCTGTTTACGAAATTCAATATTGCTTTTTGGAACATTACATGCACCCCCTAAAAAAGAACCTTGATTAATTTCTACATGCATTGAGAGATGAGCAATTTAATCAGCTAGGGGGATTCTGAGTGGAATATTGACTAAAGGAGAATCAATTTGAAGAATACGTTAATGATAATCAAAGATTTTGGTTTAAATAATGATTCAAAGTGTCTTCAGTTAAACAAACGAAGAAAACATTGAAATAATTGATTATTTCACTCTGCTGTGCAGTGAACAAACACGCACTACATATATTATTTACTATCCCCATGTCAAGTGGAGAGTCTTTGTTTTTCATCCTTTTCTTCAGTCTCGGTCCTCCTGGATCCTGAAAGAATAGCCTGTTGTCATCTCAGGCTCTTGAAGGGAAAAATTGAATTGTAAGAGTTGGCAATAAGTTGTAGTCAAGAATAGTTGGTGTAAGCTTCACTCTGCCCCTAGGTTTTGCATATCTGCCTTGAACTCAGTCCTGCTAAACAGGCCTCAGCCATGCTGTCGTGGCGCTCACTTGGTCCTCTCCTCGGGATGACGCTGATGTTATAGAGGGTTCCCCCTCCCATCCGTCCCCAGCCCGAATTGTGTGAATGACCCTCGGGCTCGGGAGACAGGTGGGCGAGGGACGGGGAGAGGCAGCCGGGATAGACACCTGAAAGAAGACAAGGAGAGAAGATTTAGATGCCACTCCTTCTCTCCCAGAGGCGCTAGATCTCCCCACCGGTGTCCCTTGTGTTACCTGCCTTGGTGTTTCTCTCCCCTAGTTGGGCGAAGCGGGATTCAGAGCTCTGGTCTAGTTCTCGGTCTTGAGGGACGAGGAGTTGGCTCCGCCCTCGTACTGGCGCTCAGGCCGTGAGGGACCCAAATGCGTCTTTTGAGTCTCTTCAAAGGCGCTACTACTCAAGACCCGGGAATCCGAGGGGTCGAGGAGCGCCTGGATGGAGGATGCCTGGCAAGGAAAACAAGGTGGGTTGTAGCCCCCCTCTAACCGCTGGCGGCGCTTCCACTCCAGACCCAGGAATCCTTGGGGTCGAGGAGCGCCGTGGTAGCGGTCCAGAGGGGTGCTTCCTGCTGTGGATGGAGGCTTCTACCGCAGGTAAACGGAGGGCACTCGTTACCCCTCTGTATATAGCGGAGCAAACCGGAGCGGGGTCCGGAACCTCCGAAGTCCGTTTGGACACAGGATATGGACAATGCTCTCACCTTTGGTGACGGGGTGCGCCCATGGAGAAGAGGGCGTTGCTGGAGGTGGAGAGCGCAGGACTAGGAACACAAGTTGTTATTTGCTTCGGGGAGCGTGGGTCGGTGATTCCGGTGATCCGGGTCGTCCGAGGATCAGGACGCTCGGCAGAGTTCTAGGAAGCGGGTCGAGGGCCGTTGGTCTGCATCTGGTGTCGGAAGCGAATCATTGGCGCCGCCTCCCTGCGTAGTTCCGGCTTTAAACCTGCCGCGCTCCCGATCACGTGGGGTGGCTCGGAGCCGCTATGCCTGACGGGAGCTGTAGTTCCCGCGTGCATCTCCCTCGGATCGTATTCCGCTCCGTTCTGTCCACGCGATCATGACAGCACATCCCCCTTCCCACCGCTGGGAGGGGGATGGGTTTGTCGGGACAGCGGCGGTGGAAGGCCGCCACTAAGCGATCCGCATGCACCGCCGTCGCGGGTTCCCAAGAGTTCTCTTCCGGACCATACCCAGCCCATGACAGGAGGTACCACAGCTTGCCCCTGACCAGTTTCGAATCGAGGACCTTCTTCACCACGTATTCCTGATTGTGGTGCACCCAGACAGGGGCAGGGGCTTTGCGGACCGGACAGAAAGAAGGTTTCAGCAGGGAGACGTGGAACACGGGGTGTATGCGCAGGTGGTTGGGCAGCCGCAGTTGCACGGCCACGGGGTTCACATGGCGCACCACCGGATACGGTCCGATGTATTTTGGTGTGAAAGCACTGGGTTTCTTGAATCGTATGTGTCTGGTGGACAACCACACCCTATCGCCCTTTCGGTATTCCGGAGGGGCTCGACGATGTTTGTCAGCCTGGGCCTTCTACCGTGTTTTGGCTAAGCGCAGGTTGTCCCGAGCTAGTTTGAGGGATGCGTGAATGGTCTTGATTCTGTCTTGCACCTCGGGAAGGTTACTACGTGCCCTCGGGAGAAGGAATGGGAGAAAACGGGGGTGGTGCCCTGAAGCAAGAAAAAATGGGGAATGGTGTGTTGAGGAGTGCCTAGAGTTGTTGTACGCTATCTCCGCTACCCAGAGCCAGTCCACCCATGAGTCCTCGGCCTGATCCACGTAACAGCGTAGATACTGCTTCAGGGTTTGGTTCAGTCTCTCCGTCTGGCCATCCGTTTGGGGATGGAAACTGGTGGACAATGCGGAGTGAATGCCCAATTCCTCACACCAGACTCTCCAAAAACGGGCTGTGAATTGCGATCCCCTGTCTGATATTATTCCTAGGGGAAGGCCGTGTAGCCTGACCACGTGGACCAACAGAAGTTTAGCCAGAGCTCCTGAATGAATGAATGAATGAAAGGTGAGCTTATATAGCGCAGCTGTCACTCCAGACGGAGCCTCCTGGCGCTGAAGATAACCGGGTTGACTGTACTGTACTAACTAGATAAGGGCAAGAGAGTGGGCGTCGGAAAGGCCAAATATCCAGGTCTTCAGGGCTCGTTTAAACGGATTAAGCTGTTGTATTGCCCTCAGTTCCTTAGGTAATTGGTTCCATGCCTTTGCTCCTAATATTGTGGCTGATTTTCCTCCCTTAGTTAATAGCTTAAACCTTCCCACTGCCAAAAGATTAGCCGAGCTTGAACGAAGAGTTCTGGTAGTAGTATATGGTTTAAATCTGGCGGAAAGATAAGCTGGGCCAACTCCTCGAACGGCTTTAAAAGTCATCAAAAGAAGTTTAAAAAGGATTCTTTTGGGGATTGAAAGCCAGTGTAGAGTCTTCAGAGCAGCTGAGGCCGATGATTTACGGGGAAGTCCCAAAGCCAGCCTAGCAGCAGCATGTTGGACCACCTGAAGCCGTCTTAGGGAAGATTTGTTAATCCCAGCAAGAAGGCTGTTACAGTAGTCCAACCTCGATAGTATAAGAGCTACTGTCACAGTTTTCCTTGCTGCCGCTGGAATAACATTGAAAAACTTTTTCAAAGTACGAATGTGACCAAATCAAGTGCCCGTTAATTTTGAGACATGAGGCTTGAAGGAAAGTGATGAGTCAAATAAAACTCCCAGATTTCTAGCCACCTCAACAGTGGATGGAGGGGCTGCTGTGTGCTCTGGCCACCAGTCTCTGGGTTGAAACGTATTATTTTTCCCAATAGGGAGAATTTCTGTTTTGTCGGTGTTACAACAGAGATGATTATTAGTCATCCATTTAATGATCTCAGCAAAACATGTTTTAAACTTCTCCTCAGCAGATGTTGATCTATCCTCCAGAGACAGAATGAGCTGTGTGTCGTCAGCGTAAGATGTGGTCTCAATTCCAAAGGAAGAGATCAGTGAAATCAGTGGGGCCATGTATATATTAAACAGCAGAGGGCTGATGGAGGCCCCCTGAGGGACACCCGTGGAGACAGTGCGTTCAGATGACACACAAGATCCCAAAGAGATGACTTGTTTCCTGTTGGACAAGAATGATTCAATCCATGGCAGGGCCGTGTTAGTGATGCCGCATGCTCTTAATCTGGCTAACAGGATATCATGGGAGATGGTATCAAACGCGGCAGATAGGTCCAAAAGAATCAAAACTGCCTTTCTGCCACTGTCTAGGATGAATTTTAGGGTGTCAGTAATCTCAAGTAAAGCTGATTCTGTTGAATGTCTAGGACGAAAGCCCGACTGTCGAGGATGAAGGATGGATGCAGCTTCGGTGAAAGTAGCAAGTTGTTGACATACTATTTTCTCTGTGATCTTACCCAGAATGGGGAGGAGCGAGATAGGCCTGTAATTAGATAGGATTGCGGATTCTATATTCTGTTTCTTCTTTAAAGGTTTGACAATCGCCAATTTCCAATCTGGTGGAACTTTACCCAAAGCGAGTGAGGAGTTTACTATGTCATTGATAACAGGATTAACCACATCAATGATATGATGTAGGAACGTCGGAGGACAGACGTCCAGTGGTGAACCAGATTTGCAAGCTAATATGGCTTCTTTAGTTTGGACTAAAGTGGCCGCTTGAAATGAAGCCAAGATAGGAGTATTGGTACTGGGGTCTGATTCACTAGTATCTTCCCGTTTCCAGGTTCCAAAATTCTTTTGGATGTTTTTAATTTTGTCCTCAAAGTAATCTGCAATTTCATTGCAGAGTGTCACAGACGACGGTATGGTGGTGATTAGGGCCTTAGGGTCAGTAAAAGATTTTACAATTTTAAAAATTTCTTTTGTGTTATTCTTAGCTGTAGAGATTTTGTTGCAGAAGTAATCCCTTTTTGCAGTGTTAATGGCCAATTTACAATTCTTCCTAAAGGCTTTGAAGATATGCAACTTGGATACTTCGTATCCTCTCCTCCATTTACGTTCTAGCTGCTTGCTCTGTAAGTGGAGATCTGCAAGGTCTTTGGAAAACCACGGGTCATTGTGGATCTTCCTTTTGGAGGTTCTGGTGGCTCTTCTGGGGGGTTCCAATGTGTTACCAATGGATGTAATCCATTTATTAAAGCTGACTGAATCCTCTTCAGGATCCCCTATGATTTCCGGTACCGTGTTGAAAGCTGTGGCTGTCAAGAGGTGATTAGAGGCCAACGAGAGCCACCTCTGTTTACTAGTATTAGTATGGTCACTGTTGTTTGTAGCTGAACTAGTTTTTAGGGGAATAAGAAAGCCGAAGGGGATAAGACTGTGGTCAGACCATACCTGTGGCAGTGGTTCACTAGTCTGTAAAGATTCTAGGTTGGAGCAGATGGTGTCAAGAGTGTGTCCACCACCATGAGATGGGCCTTGTACCAACTGTTTCAGTCCCAACATAGTAATAGTCTCTAGGAAGGATGTCACTCCCAAGTTACTCTGACATTCTAAATGAAGGTTAATGTCTCCAAGAAGGAGGGTACTTGCTTGCATGCGATAAAATGCCCCATTTTCGTGAGGTAGTCGATGACGACGACTATTGCCGTACAGCCCTGGTCTGTGGGCAGGCCTACAATGAAGTCAATGGAGATGTTTTCCCACGGATACTTCGGGGTCGGAAGAGGCATCAGGAGGCCTTGCGTTTTACGATGGTCGGCCTCCATTTGGGCGCAGACAGCGCAATTTCGTACCCAGGTCAGGATATCGGGGCGAACAGACGGCCACCAGCATTGTCTTAACACCAACTCCAGTGTTTTGGCCCCTCCCATGTGACCGGCACAGGGTGCGTTGTGACACCATTCAAAGATGATTTTGCGAAGGCGAAGAGTAGGGAGCAATACTCGAGAGCCACACATGGGAAGGCCATCGTGGAGGCGCCATTCTTGGTGTCGCTTCAGCCATGCCGACCAGGCAAACGTTTGTATCCCTTTCCTAATGTTATGTAGAAACGACTCGGTCTTCAGACTACCCACCACTTGTTCCGGCGACAAAATTGGTTGGTCGGGGGTCTCGGCCATGAGGTTGGGGACTTCCTGCCGAGACAAGGCGTCCGCCTTCCGGTTTTGTGCGCCTGGCCAAAAGGTAACGAGAAAGTGGTACTCCGCAAAAAAGAGCATCCATCTTTTTTGGCGGGGCGTGAGATGACGTGCAGAACGGAGGAACTGAAGATTGCGGTGATCGGTGAACACCGTCACTTGATGTTGCGCGCCCAGCAACCAGTGCCGCCATTCAAGGAACGCTTCTCGTATTGCGAGTAGTTCCTTTTCGGAGATGGTGTAGTTCAGTTCGGCCGGGCATAGCTTCCGAGACATGAAGGCGACCGGATGAAGCCGTCCCGTGTCGGGTTGTCGCTGGGACAAGATAGCGCCGACCGCTACGTCGGAGGCATCCGCTTCAACGATAAACGGGAGGTCGGGTTGGGCATGACGTAAGATGGGAGCGGAGGTGAATGCTTCCTTGAGCTGTTCGAATGCCGTTTGGGCCTCAGGAGACCAGACGAAGGGAACCCCCTTTCGTGTTAACCTGGTGAGGGGGGTTACCAACTGGGAGAAGTGGTGGATGAATCTCCGGTAGAAGTTCGAGAAGCCGAGAAAGCTTTGGACCTCCTTCACTGACCTTGGCTGGGGCCACTCCGCTACGGTTTGAACCTTGCGATGGGTCATCACCTGCCCTGCAGGGGTCAACATCACGCCAAGAAATTCCACCGATGTTACATGGAATTCACATTTCGTGAGTTTACAGAATAGTCGATGGTCTCTCAGGGCTTGTAGGACCGACGTCACGTGGTGTATATGGTCATGTAGGTTGGACGAAAATACGAGGATATCGTCAATATACACCACGACGTACTTATCCAAGAAGTCTCTCAGCACTTCGTTGAGGAAGAACTGGATGGCAGCCGGGGCGTTACAGAGCCCGAAGGGCATGACCAGGTATTCATACAGGCCGAACCGGGTTTTGAAGGCTGTCTTCCATTCATCCCCACTTCGGATGCGAACTAGGTGGTATGCTCCTCGGAGATCCAATTTGGTGTAAATGTTTGCTCCCCGTACCTGTTCCAGGAGCACCGGAATCAGAGGTAGTGGGTATTGATTCTTCACAGTCAGCGCATTGAGAGCACGATAGTCTATGCAACAGCGGAGTTCGCCGTTGGTCTTCGGGATAAAGAAGAGGGGGGACGCCGCTGGGGATCTGGATGGTCGGATGAAGCTCAGTTTCAGGAATTCGTCCAGGTATTCACGGAGATGTTGTGTTTCTGGGCCCGTGAGGGCGTAGATTCTGCTGCATGGGATGGTAGCCCCCGGTATCAGGTCGATGCGGCAATCGTATTGCCGATGAGGAGGTAATTCTTCGGCTCTTTGTTTATCGAAGACGTCCGAGTATGGGGAGTACCAGTGTGGGAGAGCGGTGTCTTTTTCGGCGGCCGTGGCCACTCGTTGTGGGGGTGAGACCTCGGTTTCCGGGCGCCCTCTCGACGCCTTGCACTGTCGATGACAGAAGGCGGAGTTGAACCGTATCGAGTTGGTTGCCCACGTTATTTGGGGTTCATGCTTTCTCAACCAGGGCAGCCCCAAGATGAGGTTGCAGCGCGGAGCGTGTATGACGTTGCAGGAGAGCCACTCGCCGTGGTCTTCCCCTATGGTGACCCACAGAGAAGGGGTTTGGTGTGTGATGGGACCTGCGTCCAGCTCTTTACCGTCCACCGCATAAACGAGTTCAGGTTGGTCCTTGAGCAGCAGCGGGATTTCCAGCCTTTCGGCTTCGGTTCTGTCGATGAAGCAACCGGTGGCTCCGGAGTCGACCATGGCGCGAACAAAACGGGGAACGTGGTTCACCTCTACGTACAAGGATACAAAAAAGTGGTTAGGCTCGTTGGTGACGTCGGATTCCGTAGAAGGGATCATCAGGCGGCTTGAAGGGGTCCCCTCCTGAACCTTCAAGCCCTTGGGTTTCCCGGCGTTTCGTCGTTGGTAAGGGCGGCCGCTTGGTTGGGGCGAAGGCGTCCGGTCTTGGGGCGTACGGGACATTCACGGAGGAAGTGGCCTTTCTTGCCACAATAGAGGCAGAGGCCCTGCTTGCGACGATGGTCTCGCTCACTGAGGGTCAGGGACGCTCTCACCGTCCCTATGTCCATGGGCTCGGGGCGAGTCGTTACGGGTTCGGAGGTACGAGGATTGTCGTACGATGCGAGGGGTTTCTCCTTGCGCCTGTGGTCCCCTTTTCCTTCCCTCAGCCGATATTCCAAGCGGGAGGCCAATTCGATCATGGCCACGCAGGTGCGGGGTTGGGGGTCGATTTGGGCGATCACGTCCTTCAGTTCTTCCGTAAGTCCTCGGTAGAAGATCGCTGCCTGCTTGGATTCGGGCCAGTCTGTTTCGGCTACCAGGCGTCGAAAGCTGTTAACGTAGCAGAGGAACCCGGTGTTGCCTTGCCGGAGGTCAAGGAGGTCGCCGTCGGCGGAGTAGGTGTCCGCCCGGCGATCAAAGGTCTTTTCGAACTCCATCCGAAAGGTGTTCCAGTCATACAAGAGGGCGTCATCCCTCCGGACTATCGGAACAGCCCATTGTGCTGCGTCTCCGGCCAGGTAGGAGATGAGGAATGCTACCCTCGCTTGGTTGGTTAGGAAAAGTTTAGGTCTGCATTGAAAGTGCAGAAGTACCTGGGTCAAGAACACTTGCACTTTCTGTATCTCCCCGTGATAACGCTCAGGGGGAGCTAAGGGCACGTGTGCTGGCATCTCTACTACCACTTGGGGCGTGGGTGAAGGGTGCGTGTTTCCCGCATCAAAGGGGTTTCTCTGAAGGCGGTCAAAGCGGGCATGTAACGCCGCCGTTTCCGCCCGAGACGAGGCCAACTCCACCTGGACTAAGGCCAGAGCGGCGACCACGTCGTCTAACGAGGCCATCTCTATCTCAGCGTTATCAGGAGGAGGAAAATCCGTGGGCCAATGATTCTGTCGTGGCGCTCACTTGGTCCTCTCCTCGGGATGACGCTGATGTTATAGAGGGTTCCCCCTCCCATCCGTCCCCAGCCCGGATTGTGTGAATGACCCTCGGGCTCGGGAGACAGATGGGCGAGGGACGGGGAGAGGCAGCCGGGATAGACACCTGAAAGAAGACAAGGAGAGAAGATTTAGATGCCACTCCTGCTCTCCCAGAGGCGCTAGATCTCCCCACCGGTGTCCCTTGTGTTACCTGCCTTGGTGTTTCTCTCCCCTGGTTGGGCGAAGCGGGATTCAGAGCTCTGGTCTAGTTCTCGGTCTCGAGGGACGAGGAGTTGGCTCCGCCCTCGTACTGGCGCTCAGGCCGTGAGGGACCCAAATGCGTCTTTTGAGTCTCTTCAAAGGCGCTACTACTCAAGACCCGGGAATCCGAGGGGTCGAGGAGCGCCTGGATGGAGGATGCCTGGCAAGGAAAACAAGGTGGGTTGTAGCCCCCCTCTAACCGCTAGCGGCGCTTCCACTCCAGACCCAGGAATCCTTGGGGTTGAGGAGCGCCGTGGTAGCGGTCCAGAGGGGTGCTTCCTGCTGTGGATGGAGGCTTCTACCGCAGGTAAACGGAGGGCACTCGTTACCCCTCCGTATATAGCGGAGCAAACCGGAGCGGGGTCCGGAACCTCCGAGGTCCGTTTGGACACAGGATATGGACAATGCTCTCACCTTTGGTGACGGGGTGCGCCCGTGGAGAAGAGGGCGTTGCTGGAGGTGGAGAGCGCAGGACTAGGAACACAAGTTGTTCTTTGCTGGGGAGCGTGGGTCGGTGGTTCCGGTGATCCGGGTCGTCCGAGGATCAGGACGCTCGGCAGAGTTCTAGGAAGCGGGTCGAGGGCCGTTGGTCTGCATCTGGTGTCGGAAGCGAATCGTTGGCGCCGCCTCCCTGCGTAGTTCCGGCTTTAAACCTGCCGCGCTCCCGATCACGTGGGGTGGCTCGGAGCCGCTATGCCTGACGGGAGCTGTAGTTCCCACGTGCATCTCCCTCGGATCGTATTCCGCTCCGTTCTGTCCACGCGATCATGACATGCATACTCACTGTAAATGACATTTCATTTCACCAAGTGCAGTCCCTTGTATTGTGAGACTGGCATTACATTGAATTGGAACATATTCGGAACACAAGGATGCGATTAGACGTTTAATATTAGGAGCTAGCGTAAGACATTGGGGTATTGGTTGAGGGAGGTACTTCTCCCAGACAAAGTGTTTGTGGGCCCAGACGGAGGGGCTTGGGGTGGAATGGCTCACCCCTGTCCCCTATTTAGCCTCAGGGTCCAGACTCTGGGTTGGAGAACCACTCTCAGGATGCCCCCCCCCAAATTAGTGGGAGGGAATGTGGTAGTAGGGTGCCTAATACCTGTGGGAGTTGCCCCCCCACTCTGAGAATCCTCAGAGGTCAGAGAACCCTCAGGAACAGTTAGGGAACTTTATGTCAGCCCCACGACTGAATATAAGGCATACCCAAAGCTGCCACTTGGAGCCTCCACCTGGCAGTGGATGGCCTGGGGCCTGGCTCTTAATAATGACAGATTTCTGATGGATACATCTGCCAGTGGATTCCTCACCTTGTGAATATCCCCTGCGCCAGCAACATTCGGAAACTTTTGTAGCAGTCCACGCCGATGGGGTCGAAGACGACGTCACAGAGACACGGCTCCGCTCGCGACTCCGCTGACGTCACCGGCTCCATAAGAAGACCTCGTCAGCGTGATGACGTCAGTTCCCTTTTTTCCGCGCTGACGACGCCAACGGATTTCGGGAATCGTTACTAGTAGCTTTATCTGTTACTTTGTGTATTTTCTGAAAATTTTCTGTCTTTCTTCGAAGATGTCGACAAGGAAATCGGGTTTCAAGCCCTGTCGAGAGTGTGGCAAGCACATGTCTATTACCGACCCACACGAGGACTGTGTTTGGTGCCTTTCATCTGACCACGATGTGGGTGGTTGTTCCAGCTGCCGCAAGATGAGCTCGAAGGCTCTTAAGGAAAGAGAAGCGAAGCTCTTTATCGCTTGAATGAAGAAGAAGGAAAAAAGAGGTAGGAGGAGGTCTGGATCCAGGTCGAGGTCAAGGTCAGCGTCCACGTCGACTTCGGGGCATGCTTCGAAAAGTAAGAAGCATAAGAAAAAGAGGAGGCATTCTTCACATCATCACTCCGACAAAGGTTCGGCTCCGAAGTCGAAGTCGCCTACTCGACGTCGGAGAGAGTCAGTGTCTCCTTCTCCGGTCCCGGCTTCACCTCCAGCTCCTTCTTCTCCGGTGACTTCACCGGCTCCTGCTGAATTTCCGGTGCCGGTATCATCCCCGACGCCGGTTCCATCTCCTGCTCCAGCTGATTCTCCGGCTCCGTCTCCGGCTCCGTCTCCGGCCCCGGGTGAGGATCTTCAGGCTCCGGGTGAGACTGTGACGCCACTTGACCACTGTCGGCGCCGCCAGGCCCGAGTCCGGTGCTGCCTGAGCAGTATCCTGCATTACCTGGTCCAGGTCAGGACCCCTCGCATTATCTTAATGTCATGTACGGGGTGTTTTCAAGGGCCATGTATACCTCTGGTGCACCTGTGGGTCCGATGGGTCCGATGGCTTTCAATTTGGGAGTGCCGCAGGTCTACCCTCAAGCTCCGTTCATGCCATTCTTTCCGGCGACGCCGTCTTGGCAGCTACCGGCGCCGAGAACATCGACGCCGCTTCCCTCTTCACTGGCGCCGACTCGACTTCGTTCGACGCCGGCTGCTCCAGCGGATCCGCGTTCGACGCCGGTGCCGACGCCGTCGGATTCGAACACGGCGCCGCCGACGCCGCTGGATCGGAATCGTTCCAGAAGGGAAGCACAGAAAGTGGTGGATGAGAGACGCTTTCTGTTGGAAGAGGCTGAAGAGGGAGAGTTAGTCGAATCTGATGAGGTGTTTGAAGAACTGAAGGAGGCAAGTGGTTTGGATTTGTCTCCAGAGTGGGAAATCACTCCACCATCAGATGAGCCCTCTAAAGATGCAGTGCCGTATCATGCGGTCATCAGAAAAGCTGCAGAGTTGTAGGACCTAAAGTTACCATCCACGGAGTTCAGGTCTAATATACTTACTGAGGTGCTGCATTCACCCACAGCGGTCTTGGAGCCTTTGTTACCCTTTAATGAGGCTATTATGGCACCTGTGCTGGAGGTATGGCGCAAGCCTTTTTCAGCTCCTGCGGTCTCCAGGGCAGTTGCAAGGAGATATAGAGTGGCTCCAGGGGATCCTGAATTCCTAACTTCGCACCCTTCGCCTGAGAGCTTGGTGGTCCAGGCGGCTTGTTCGGGAAGGTCAAAGGGAGCCTTTCCTCAGGTTCCAGGAGACAGAGAGGCCAAAAAGGTGGACCAATCGGCCAAAAAGGTCTTTTCATCAGCCAGCATGGCTCTCAAGTCCACTAATTCGACGTGTTTATTGGGGCGCTATGTCCATGCGCTAATGGATTCGGCAAAGAAGATTGCACCAAAGCTGTCGGAGGAGGATAGGGCTGGCTTCAATGAAGTTCTGACTGATGCCCAGGCAGCTGCTCGACAAGTCATTCAGAGTGGACTGGACATGGCAGACTCAGTTGCCAGAGTCATGGGGTCTTCTGTTGCCACCAGGAGGGGTGCATGGCTAAAGTCCTCTGAATTTTCCTCGGATGTGCAGTCGACCTTATTAGACTTGCCTTTTGATGGGTCTGGCTTGTTCGGGAAGAAGTCGGATGCTGGTCTCGAACGCTTCAAGGAGAGTAAGGCTACGGCTAGGTCGTTGGGCCTTCAATCCTAGCCGAGAGGTTCTTTTCAAAGGTATAGGGGCTTTAGAAAGGCGACTTTTCGCTCCTATAGACCAACCCAGCAGCAGCAAGGTTCCTCGTCGAGAGGTTACAGAGGAAGAATTAGGGGTCGCACACGTGGCCGTCAGCTCTCCTCCTCCTCTTCCTCCTCCTCTGCCCCACCCACCACTGCAAAGCAGCCCTAGATTCGACATTCTGGATCATGCTGGTCCTGTGGGGGGTCGGCTTACCCATTTTCTACAAGATTGGGAATCTGTAACTACAGATCTCTGGGTTCTAGATCTTGTAGAAAATGGGTATGCCCTTCCCTTTTGGGAATTCCCTCCAAATTACCCTCCTTGCCAAGAGGCTTGCTCGGAGGACCACCGTCTTCTCCTGCAGGAGGAAGTCCTGAAGTTGTTTCAGAAAGGTGCGATAGAGGTGGTTCCAGAGCAGGAAAGGGGTCAGGGATGCTACTCCCGGTATTTCCTGATTCCGAAAGAGGACGGCAGGTTGCGTCCGATATTGGACCTCAGAATTCTGAACTTTTACCTGAAACAGGAGAAGTTCAAGATGCTCACCCTTGCACAGGTTCTTCAGGCGCTGAATCAGGAGGACTGGATGGTGTCGCTCGACTTGCAGGATGCGTATTTTCACATCCCCATCCTGAAGTCACACAGAAAGTATCTCCGTTTCACGGTAGGGTCGCAACATTATCAGTTTGCGGTCCTACCGTTTGGTCTTACTTCAGCACCTCGAGTCTTCACGAAGGTGATGGCAGTGGTGGCAGCCCATCTCAGAAGAACGGGGATTTCAGTTTTCCCTTATTTGGACGACTGGCTGATAAAAGCGGAGTCGCCAGAGAAGGTGCTGCGTCACCTGCAGGATACAACTCGGCTGTTGTACAAATTGGGTTTTTCGATAAATGTACCCAAATCTCACCTGGTGCCCTCTCAGCGCAACCTGTTCATAGGTGCGGTACTGGACACTACTGTGTGTCGAGCATTCCCTCCTCCTCAAAGGATTCTCAACATACAGGAAATGATTCCTTTATTTTACAGCGGAGCGGTCGTTCCAGTTCTGAAGGTCCTTCACCTGCTCGGTCTGTTCGCTTCCTGCATCCTGTTGGTCAACCATGCACGCTGGCACATGAGGGCGCTCCAGTGGTGCCTCCGCAAGCAGTGGTATCAGCACAAAGGGGATCTCAGGGAGTCTGTGAGGATCTCCAGAGAAGCGGCAGCGGATCTATCTTGGTGGAGCGTGGAGGGCAATCTGTCCCAAGGGAAGCCCTTCCATCTACCTCCATCGGTGACAACTGTGATATCGGATGCCTCCACCTTAGGGTGGGGTGCTCATCTGGGGGATCTGGAGATCAAGGGTCTTTGGTCTCCAGAAGAAAGGTTGCTTCACATCAACCTTCTGGAATTGTGGGCGATACGTTTGCCACTCAAGGCATTCCTCCCTTCCCTTCGCGGTCAGTCTGTTCAAGTCCTGACGGACAATACGACCGCGATGTGGTATATAAACAAACAGGGAGGAGTGGGGTCTCTTTGTCTCTGCAGAGAGGCCCTGCGTCTATGGTCCTGGGCTCAGGTCCATCGGATTTGTCTAATGGCAAATCATCTGGCCGGGGTTCTGAACGTTCGTGCAGACAGTCTCAGTCGGCAGTTCTCCGCCGACCACGAGTGGAGGCTTCATCCAGAGGTAGTTTGTCACGTCTTTCGGACGTGGGGGACTCCTCGGGTGGACCTATTCGCCACTCAAGAGAATGCTCACTGCCCGTCTTTCTGCAGTCTCCAGTATCCGATGCAGGGAGCGTTGGGGGACGCGTTTCAGTTGAGTTGGGGTTCACGACTCCTTTACGCATTTCCTCCCATACCCTTGATTCCTCGAGTTCTGAGGAAGATTCGCCAAGACCGGGCCCAAGTTATATTGGTCGCCCCGGATTGGCCAAGAAGGGTGTGGTACACAGATCTTCTCCACCTCTCCTCTTGCCCTCCGCTCCTTCTCCCGCTGAGGGCAGACCTCCTCTCGCAGTCGGAGGGGCAGGTTCTACACCCCCACCTCCAGAGCTTACACCTTCATACCTGGAGATTGAACGGGGCAACCTGAATTCTTTCTCTCTCCCACCAGATGTGGTGGATGTTATTTTATCGGCCAGGCGACACTCCACCAAATCAATATACTCATATAGGTGGTCTAAATTTGTGCTTTGGTGCGGAGAGAGGTCCATTGATCCCTTGAAGGCTCGTCTGTCTAACATTCTACAGTTTGCCCTTTCTCTGGCTCAGCAAGGCTTTGCTGTGGCTACTGTGAAAGGATATTTATCGGCTTTGTCGGCTTTCCTTTGTTTGCCGGATCAGCCGTCATTATTCAAATCCCCTATTGTTCTTCGTTTTATAAAGGGTCTTACAAACAAGTTTCCTCCGTCTCCTTTTATTATGCCTCAATGGGACTTAAACCTTGTATTAACTTATCTTATGGGTTCTCCCTTCGAGCCCTTACACAAGTGTCCTTTGAGGCTGTTGTCCTTTAAGACGGTATTCCTCATTGCAATCACCTCGGCAAGGAGGGTAAGTGAGCTTCAAGCTCTAAGTTCAAAACCCCCATTCTTGACTGTGCATGCTGAACGAATGGTACTCAGGACCAGGGCTGCGTTTTTGCCTAAGGTGGTAACTCCTTTCCATCTGGGGCAATCCATTATCCTTCCTTCTTTCTATCCTCCCCCTCACCCTTCCAAGGAGGAGGAGAGACTTCACCGCTTGGACCCTAAGAGGGCGGTGAGCTTTTACCTGGACAGGACAAAGGACATCAGAGTTGATGACCAGCTCTTCGTGGGCTTTGCTGGCTGCAGGAAAGGTCGAGCGGTGCACAAGCGCACCCTTTCCAGGTGGATTGTCTTGTGCATCAAGATTTGCTACTCCCTGGCTGGTAAGGAACCACCGAAGGGTTTGAGGGCTCATTCCACTAGAGCAAAGTCTTCCACGTCTGCTTTGTCTAGGGGTGTTCTTGTGGAGGACATTTGTAGGGCGGCAACTTGGGCCTCCCTCCACACCTTTGCAAAACATTATTGCTTTGACACTGAGGTGAGGAGGGACGGACATTTTGCGCGATCCGTCCTTCAGGATTTTCTGGTATAGAAGGGTGGACACCCTCCTCCGGGAGTGGGGACTGCTATGGAATCTATTCACAAGGTGAGGAATCCACTGGCAGATGTATCCATCAGAAGAACAAGTTACTTACCTTCGGTAATGCTTTTTCTGGTGGATACAGTATCTGCCTGTGGATTCCTCACTGACTCACCCGCCTCCCCATTGTCCATCCTTCTATACCTGTAGTTCTATGCCTGTAATTCTATTGATGGTGTTTCAAATGTGTTTATTACTGTCAAAGCCATTTTGTTATTTCCACACTGGGTGTGTTGATATGCATATTGTGTACTGTGTATACTGTGTATATATATTGCTGTCAGTCTGTCCGTGTGCCTCGAAGGCACAGAAAAAAGGGGCGGAACTGACGTCATCACGCCGACGAGGTCTTCTTATGGAGCCGGTGACGTCAGCGGAGTCGCGAGCGGAGCCGTGTCTCTGTGACGTCGTCTTCGACCCCATCGGCGTGGACTGCTACAAAAGTTTCCGAATGTTGCTGGTGCAGGGGATATTCACAAGACGAGGAATCCACAGGCAGATACTGTATCCACCAGAAAAAGCGTTACCGGAGGTAAGTAACTTGTTCGTCAGTGGCCTCTGTTGATTGCTGTCCTTTTGTGCAGAGTTTTCCTGGGTTTGGGGGATACAGAAGTCTGATCCAAGGGGTGAAATGGGCAATATCACTGTATTGGCCATGGTGACTTAGATGTATATGTGAGCAAGTTAAGGCTACGTGCCTCACAGATGAGGTCCACATATACAGAGAAGGGTTCCCCATGGGTAAGTACAGTGTCTCAGAAGAGTAGTGACAGAGGGATCCAACTAAGTTCAGAAGGGCATAGAACTGACAAGTGCCACTGCAGAAGAGGCCCATTTTGTATGTTCTATCGCCTAAGCAGGGAAGCCCATCAGGGTAATGATTAGTCTACTCTGCGTTTTCTCTGGGGGTGGGGGGCTCATATTGGAATTGTGCCTTCACCACTCCTGTATCCTCAATTCAGTCTTGTTGGCACTAGGACATGTGCACTTCACCAATGCTACCCAGTGCTAAATTGATGTGTTCTCTCCCTAAAACATGGTCAAATTGCCCTACACTTGATTGCCGCATTTAATTTACTTACAAGTCCCTAGTATATGGTACTACATGCACCCAGAAACTGTAAATTAAATGCTATCAGGGACTTATAGCAATTATTATATCATCCACTAAAGTATACCTTTAAAACACGTCTCAGGTCTGCCACTTCATTCTGTAGTGCAGTTCTAAACTGCCAATTTGACCTGGCAAAATAATCCTTTTGCCAGGCATAAACTTTCTTTTTTAATGTTTAAAATTAATCCTAATGTAGGCCTTAAACAGCCCACAGGGTAGGGTACATTCTATCTAAAAAGTAGGAAATGTGTTTTTATGTTTTGCATGTCTTGGTAGTTAAAAACGCCTACATTTGTTTTCCACTACTCTAAGGCCTATCTCTCCTTAGAATAGCACTGGGTTGACTTATTATATTTAATAAGTACTAACGTTTGATTAGAAACAGGTAGAAATATCATGTGTGGACTCAAATGAATTGTAATTTGAAATCCTCTAATGTCGAATTTTAGATAACAATTTTGAAAGTGCCACTTTTCAAAAGATGTCATTTAGCCGCCTAAGAGCTTTTAAGTCCTCCTAGGACCTGTTAATGGCTCCCTCATTAATAATGTGTATTGGGCCCAGAGAGTGAACAATAGGGAACTAGATGTGAACAGGGTGGGCCATCTTGTCAGGATGGGGTGGAGCTGTTCCATGCCCCACTTACATTTCAAAGGCCTTGCCTCCAGGACACACAAAGGAACCTGACACTAGTGTTTTTTTTCACCCCAGATTTTCTTGGAGCCTTGGCAAGGGAAGTGAAGAACTTTCCAGAACCATATGAGGGGGGTAGCCTAGAATAATCTCCTACTTCAACGGATTTCACAAGGTATAACCTCCTGAGCTACTCTTCATTATACTCCTGGACATGTGTACATTACAGAGGAAGGGTGGCCTTGTTCCAAGGGAAATGCACTGCTGCTTGAGGATTGCCGGGTTCCTCAGAGGACTGCCTTGTTTTTCAGAGGACTGTCCTGCTGCTTGAGGCTTGTCTTGTTCTTCAGGGGACTACTCTACTGCTTAAGGCCTGCCTTGATTTTCACTGGCCTGTCCTGCTGCTTGAGGCTTGCCTTGTTCACCAGAGGACTGCCCTGCTGTCTATGAAGGAAGACTGGACCTTCTCCCTTCATCGCATGCTACTTGAGAGACTCCAAGGATCAGTTGGTTGACTTCCCGTTCTGAGCTACAGGCACACAACAAGCTCCAGTGACCTCACTGCAGCTGACCTGCTGCAACTGGACCTGCTTAGATCTGCAGCTCGACCTGCCTGAGCCCTGCTGGACTCTGCTAGGGTGAGTCCCTAATCCCCAAAAGGTGCCTTCCCAGGTCCTGGACCCCTGACTATACACATAGTGTACTCCTCTACAAGATAAGGAGAAGTCCAGAAGTTCTCGACTCTTCACACCGGACTTTGATCAGGTAACTTTTTCAATGGTACTAACCTGGTCCCTGTATCCAGCCAGTGCTCCATCACAATGAGCCTGAATTTGGGACTTACAACCTGTTAAGCACAATCAGATGACTACGAGTGGCGCATTGTGCTTTAAAATTGCGAATCTCAGGTTCTACTGTTTGAATTGTTGTTTTGGTCTCATTTTATTTATTAAAATGTATTCTATTTTTCTAAATTGGTTTGGAATTTTTCTTGTATTGTGTTTTTACTTTATTTCTGTTTGAGTGCTGCATAAATATTTTACACAGGGCCTCCAAGTTAAGCATGTCTGCTTTTGTGCCATGCCATTGGAGGGATAACCACAGAGTAATTTAGTGACGTTTGTGGTTCACCCTAACTAAAATTGTGGTTGTTGCTTGAGTATTCACCTCCCTCGATCAATAATCCAATTTCCTTCAATTAGCATACTGTGTGGTAATTAGCATATTGAATGTAACTTAAGGAGTACAGACTGCACAGTCTGTTTGCATGTATGCTTAGTTACGTTACTAAGCAGTAAGAAACTATCTAACGCAGTCCAGAGAAATTTACCCCTTTAGTTAGAATGGCGTACTGAAGGCTGAGTGCCATGCTTCAACTCTCCCTTAAGAAAAAGCATATCTGATAGAGACTTCCAGATGCAGATTCCCCTGGACGCCAGTAGGTGTTGTTGTTCAGCTTCGCCTGTTGGCGGCGTCCGCGCAGGAAGGGATGTGTGCAGTGCCTATTGTAGGCGCCCCGCAGCACATTGACGTCGGTTCTTTTCTTTGTGCGACATTCAGCTCAGATCCGAAGGGAGCAACCTCGTAGTCATGCTTTGATTAAACTTTATTGACTTTTTGTCATAGTGTTTTTTGAGATCTCCTCCTGGTGTGACAAGAATGTCATCTTGGAAGGTCGGGCTTCAAGCCCTGCAGCGCCTGTCAACGCTCGATGTCGGTGACAGAGCTGCATTTTGTATGGCTTTGGTGCCTCAAGGGTGGCCATGATGCGAAGGTCTGCTCTGATTACCTGCCATTAACCCGAAGGCCTTGATGGAGTGATCCCTCAAGCTCCTGGTGGCTCGTCATGGACTCCGCAACAATCTTGTTTCTGGTCGAGAGGAAGGTCCCAGAAGCAGTTGCTGAGTCCAAGATCCTCATCGCACTGAAAGTCGTCGGGTCACTCTTGTAAGTCACACCACAAGAAGAAGAGCAAGAAGTTGAAGAGGTCTTTGATTTCACTTGTCCATCAGCCAGTGAGACGAGGGAGCATTGGCATTTGATCCCTGGCTCCAAAGTTGAGCCAGCCCCTGGGTTGGGTCTGTGCCTCCCCGAGTTTCCGGGAACAAACCCTGGTCAACTCCAAGAAATTTATGAGGCCATGAGCTCCACTTTTGAGTGGACTGCTCCTGCTGGGGTGGCTTTGGGCCTCAAATGTTCAGAAGGGGTTGCTACCGGATCCACGCTGGCACCTCTGGCTCCAGCGCCAATCTGATGCCTTGGATCCACAGATGGATCTGGACTGGTTCTGGCCATGTTACCTCGACCTTCCGTGGTGCTGATCCTGATGCTTCAGGTACTGCTGGCACCTACTGGCAGGGCCGTCTCCATTCTGATCCCGTACTCTGGCGCCCACCGGAGCCATGCCTTCCAGGCATGAGCCTGAACCCAATTCTTATGGGCTATGACTCGCGAAGGCTTGGGAGAGGTGTCTGGACCCTGAGCATACCAGCCTTATGATAGCAATATGGACTGGTATGACAATTTGGCGGGAGCCAGAGACTGGACTCCTCTCCATACTGGCATGCTTTCTCTCCCTAATGTGGCTACGGAGGAAGTTGCATCCTTTGCAGTGGTGGTGAGGAGGGTGACCGAGTTCTTGGTCCTTAGCCTACCCTCTGTGACAGACAAGACAACGTCTTGACAGAGATGCTTCAGCAGGGAGTAACCCTTCAGAACTGCTAGTCCCATTTAATGAGTGACTTACCGATGTCCTGCTTGGAACCTGGTTCAAGCCCAGCGTAGTGGCTCCTGTGAACAGGACTATTGCCCACCTCTGCCGCCCTCACCCGAGGGGACCCAAACTTCCTCTCACAGCACCCTACCCCAGAGAGCTTGGTGGTCCAACTCTCCATGTCCAGTGGCAGCAGTTTGCGCCACCAAATCAGGAATCCAAGAGGCTGAACACCTATGGGAAGAATATTTCTTTCTTTCTCGAGCCTGGCACTGCAGTCAGAGAACACCACGTGCCTTTAGGGACACTATTTCCATGCTCTGTGGATACGGTTGTGCTGGTGCTGCCAACGGTTCCGAAGGAGGCAAGACCATACTTTCCAGGCTGTTGCCAACAGGAGGGACGTAGCAAAGCTCACAATAAGATGTGAACTGGACACCACCGACACAATGGGCAGACCAGTTTCATTGATAGTGCCCTTAATGTGCCAAACCTGGCTGTGGATGATTGGCTTTTCAGGAGATGTGCCCTTTGATGGCTCCCATCTCTGCGGAGACAAGGCAGATTCAGTGCTGGAGCTCTTTAAGGACAGCAGGGCTACGGCCAGGTTCTTGGGCCTTTCCATGGCTCCTCTTCACCTTCAATCCGCCTTTTGCCCCTTTTGTGGCCATGACAGAGCCTGCCAGCCACATCTATACCCTCCCAGCTTGCTTCCCAGCCTCTGCATTGTCGAGGACATAACACTCACAGACCCTGTAGTGCGGGCAGCCAGAGGTTGGGCAAGTCCACCACTCCCCCGGCAGCTGCAAACTCTAAACCCTTATGGTCTACCCTCTCACCATCATTGGCACTCAGTGGGAGCAGTGTCTGCCATCACCTGCCCCACTGGCGGTCTGTAACATTCCAGGCTTTGTAAGTGCGGTCAGCTATTTTAAGGCATAGTGTTTATCAATCATTACATGATGGCTGCACCGAACCTGGTCATGTTTGGTATCAAACATGTTGGAATGATACCCCAACACTGTTGCGGGTACTGGAAGTATGATCTCATGTACTGGGGGGCTCCTTGGGGGACCCCCATGTACTCCGATAACAGCCTTTTAGGGTCTGCCAGCAAGGTAGTGCTGCTGCTGACCACAGACACAATTCTGCTCTCTCTGGTGCAAAACTGGACAAAGGATAGGGGAGTATTCTCCCCTCTGTCCAGCCCCTCCTCTGGGAGCACAGAGTCATTCCAAACCCTTTCCCTAGGGTACTTAAGGGCTCCATTTTGGGTGGGTCCTTAGATACGTTGTGAAACAAGGCTCACCTCTGAAACTAGGACACTCTTTGACCATCTGGACTCTTGGATTTCCACTGGAACCGAGACTGCATCAAGGAAGACTCCTGCTGTTCCTGGTCTTGCTGTTGTTCACATCTTCTGCCTCGTCTGTGCTTCATGCAGGTTCCCCAGAGGACCTGTGGGCATCAAGAACATCCGAAGTAATCTCCCTTGGAATGAAGGAGTCACTCCCCTGCACCTGCAGGCACCGCAACGAAGCTGACCGGTCTGCTGCACCTGTCGCCCTACAGACTTCCTGATACCCACAAACACAGGTGGTGGTTCTGCAAGTCCCTAGAGAGCTTACCCGTCTTCTCTAACGTTTTGACAACAGTATCCTTCTTCAGAGCAGCTGGGACCAAGCCCCTGTGCATTGCGTTCACTTGCCGTTGCCAAGGGTTGTTAGCTCTGCCCTCCAGAGATCTTCAGGCTACAAGAAGCTCCAGCCTCCAGCACATCATCGGTTGAAAGTCAGCATCCTCACTGCATCCCTTGCACCGTGGGCCTCCATCTTTGGTGAGCTGCCTGAGGTCCACTTGCGACTCCTGTGCCTTTGCCCTGTGGGTCCTCCTGAGGGTCTTCATTTGTTTTAGTGCAGTCTCCTGCTTGACCGACTCCTGCTCTCACTCTATTGGAGGGATAACCACAGAGTAATTTAGTGACGTTTGTGGTTCACCCTAACTAGAATTGTGGTTGTTGCTTGAGTATTCACCTCCCACGATCAATAATCCAATTTCCTTCAGTTAGCATACTGTGTGATAATTAGCATATTGAATGTAACTTAAGGAGTACAGCTTGCACTGTCTGTTTGCATGTATGCTTAGTTACGTTACTAAGCAGTAAGAAACTATCTAACGCAGTCCAGAGAAATTTACCCCTTTAGTTAGAATGCCGTACTGAAGGCTGAGTGCCATGCTTCAACTCTCGCTTAAGAAAAAGCATATCTGATAGAGACTTCCAGATGCAGATTCCTTATGTTTGGAATAATGTCAAGGTGTCAGACGGAATCTAGACATTTTTCTTGTGCAGTACCCCTGGACGCCAGTAGGTGTTGTTGTTCTGCTTCGCCTGTTGGCGGCGTCCGCGCCGGAAGTGATGTGCGCAGTGCCTATTGTAGGCGCCCCGCAGCACATTGACGTCGGTTCTTTTCTTTGGGCGACATTCAGCTCAGATCCGAAGGGAGCAACCTCTTAGTCATGTTTTGATTAAACTTTATTGACTTTTTGTCAAAGTGTTTTTTGAGATCTCCTCCTGGTGTGGCAAGAATGTCATCTTGGAAGGTCGGGCTTCAAGCCCTGCAGCGCCTGTCAACGCTCGATGTCGGTGACAGAGCTGCATTTTGTGTGGCTTTGGTGCCTCAAGGTGACCATGATGCGAAGGTCTGCTCTGATTACCTGCCATTAACCCGAAGGCCTTGATGGAGCGATCCCTCAAGATCCTGGTGGCTCGTCATGGACTCCGCAACAATCTTGTTTCTGGTCGAGAGGAAGGTCCCAGAAGCAGTTGCTGAGTCCAAGATCCTCATCGCACTGAAAGTCGTCGGGTCACTCTGGTAAGTCACACCACAAGAAGAAGAGCAAGAAGTTGAAGAGGTCTTTGATTTCACTTGTCCATCAGCCAGTGAGACGAGGGAGCGTTGGCATTTGATCCCTGGCTCCAAAGTTGAGCCAGCCCCTGGGTTGGGTCTGTGCCTCCCCGAGTTTCCGGGAACAAACCCTGGTCAAGTCCAAGAAATTTATGAGGCCATGAGCTCCACTTTTGAGTGGACTGCTCCTGCTGGGGTGGCTTTGGGCCTCACATGTTCAGAAGGGGTTGCTACCAGATCCATGCTGGCACCTCTGGCTCCAGCGCCAATCTGATGCCTTGGATCCACAGATGGATCTGGACTGGTTCTGGCCATGTCACCTCGACCTTCCGTGGTGCTGATCCTGATGCTTAAGGTACTGCTGGCACCTACTGGCGGAGCCATCTCCATTCTGATCCCGTACTCTGGCGCCCACCGGAGCCATGCCTTCCAGGCTTGAGCCTGAACCCAATTCTTATGGGCTACGACTCGCGAAGGATTGGGAGAGGTGTCTGGACCCTGAAGCATACCAGCCTTATGATAGCAATATGGACTGGTATGACAATTTTGCGGGAGCCAGAGACTGGACACCTCTCCATACTGGCATGCTTTCTCTCCCTAATGTGGCTACGGAGGAAGTTGCATCCTTTGCAGTGGTGGTGAGGAGGGTGACCGAGTTCTTGGTCCTTAGCCTACACTCTGTGACAGACAAGACAACGTCTTGACAGAGATGCTTCAGCAGGGAGTGACCCTTCAGAACTGCTATTCCCATTTAATGAGTGCCTTACCGATGTCCTGCTTGGAACCTGGTGCAAGCCCAGCGTAGTGGCTCCTGTGAACAGGACTATTGCCCACCTCTGCCGCTCTCACCCGAGGGGACCCAAACTTCCTCTCACAGCACCCTACCTCAGAGTGTTGGTGGTCCAACTCTCCATGTCCAGTGGCAGCAGGTGGCGGCACCAGATCAGGAATCCAAGAGGCTGGACATCTATGGGAAGAATATTTCTTTCTTTCTCGAGCCTGGCACTGCAGTCTGAGAACACCACGTGCCTTTAGGGACACTATTCCCATGCTCTGTGGATACGGTTGTGCTGGTGCTGCCAACGGTTCCGGAGGAGGCAAGACCATACTCTCCAGGCTGTTGCCAACAGGAGGGACGTAGCAAAGCTCACAATAAGATGTGAACTGGACACCACCGACTCAATGGGCAGACCAGTTTCATTGATAGTGCCCTTAATGTTCCAAACCTGGCTGAGGATGATTGGCTTTTCAGGAGATGTGCCCTTTGATGGCTCCCATCTCTGCGGAGACAAGGCAGATTCAGTGCTGGAGCTCTTTAAGGACAGCAGGGCCTTTCCATGGCTCCTCTTCACCTTCAATCCGCCTTTTGCCCCTTTTGTGGCCATGACAGGGCCTGCCAGCCACATCTATACCCTCCCAGCTAGCTTCCCAGCCTCTGCATTGTCGAGGACATAACACTCACAGACCCTGTAGTGCGGGCAGCCAGAGGTTGGGCAAGTCCACCACTCCCCCGGCAGCTGCAAACTCTAAACCCTTATGGTCTATCCTCTCACCATCATTGGCACTCAGTGGGAGCAGTGTCTGCCATCACCTGCCCCACTGGCGGTCTGTAACATTCCAGGCTTTGTAAGTGCGGTCAGCTATTTTAAGGCATAGTGTTCAACAATCATTACATGATGGCTGCACCGAACCTGGTCATGTTTGGTATCAAACATGTTGGAATGATACCCCAACACTGTTGCGGGTACTGGAAGTATGATCTCATGTACTGGGGGGCTCCTTGGGGGACCCCCATGTACTCCGATAACAGCCTTTTAGGGTCTGCCAGCAAGGTAGTGCTGCTGCTGACCACAGACACAATTCTGCTCTCTCTGGTGCAAAACTGGACAAAGGATAGGGGAGTATTCTCCCCTCTGTCCAGCCCCTCCTCTGGGAGCACAGAGTCATTCCAAACCCTTTCCCTAGGGTACTTAAGGGCTCCATTTTGGGTGGGTCCTTAGATACGTTGTGAAACAAGACTCACCTCTGAAACTAGGACACTCTTTGACCATCTGGACTCTTGGATTTCCACTGGAACCGAGACTGCATCAAGGAAGACTCCTGCTGTTCCTGGTCTTGCTGTTGTTCACATCTTCTGCCTCGTCTGTGCTTCATGCAGGTTCCCCAGAGGACCTGTGGGCATCAAGAACATCCGAAGTAATCTCCTTTGGAATGAAGGAGTCACTCCCCTGCACCTGCAGGCACCGCAACGAAGCTGACCGGTCTGCTGCACCTGTCGCCCTACAGACTTCCTGATACCCACAAACACAGGTGGTGGTTCTGCAAGTCCCTAGAGAGCTTACCCGTCTTCTCTAACGTTTTGACAACAGTATCCTTCTTCAGAGCAGCTGGGACCAAGCCCCTGTGCATTGCGTTCACTTGCCGTTGCCAAGGGTTGTTAGCTCTGCCCTCCAGAGATCTTCAGGCTACAAGAAGCTCCAGCCTCCAGCACATCATCGGTTGAAGATCAGCATCCTCACTGCATCCCTTGCACCGTGGGCCTCCATCTTTGGTGAGCTGCCTGAGGTCCACTTGCGACTCCTGTGCCTTTGCCCTGTGGGTCCTCCTGAGGGTCTTCATTTGTTTCAGTGCAGTCTCCTGCTTGACCGACTCCTGCTCTCACTCTATTGGAGGGATAACCACAGAGTAATTTAGTGACGTTTGTGGTTCACCCTAACTAGAATTGTGGTTGTTGCTTGAGTATTCACCTCCCACGATCAATAATCCAATTTCCTTCAATTAGCATACTGTGTGATGATTAGCATATTAAATGTAACTTAAGGAGTACAGCCTGCACTGTCTGTTTGCATGTATGCTTAGTTACGTTACTAAGCAGTAAGAAACTATCTAACGCAGTCCAGAGAAATTTACCCCTTTAGTTAGAATGCCGTACTGAGGGCTGAGTGCCATGCTTCAACTCTCCCTTAAGAAAAAGCATATCTGATAGAGACTTCCAGATGCAGATTCCATATGTTTGGAATAATGTCAAGGTGTCAGACTGAATCTAGACATTTTTCTTGTGCAGTACCCCTGGACGCCAGTAGGTGTTGTTGTTCTGCTTCGCCTGTTGGCGGCGTCCGCGCCGGAAGTGATGTGCGCAGTGCCTATTGTAGGCGCCCCGCAGCACATTGACGTCGGTTCTTTTCTTTGGGCGACATTCAGCTCAGATCCGAAGGGAGCAACCTCTTAGTCATGTTTTGATTAAACTTTATTGACTTTTTGTCAAAGTGTTTTTTGAGATCTCCTCCTGGTGTGGCAAGAATGTCATCTTGGAAGGTCGGGCTTCAAGCCCTGCAGCGCCTGTCAACGCTCGATGTCGGTGACAGAGCTGCATTTTGTGTGGCTTTGGTGCCTCAAGGTGACCATGATGCGAAGGTCTGCTCTGATTACCTGCCATTAACCCGAAGGCCTTGATGGAGCGATCCCTCAAGATCCTGGTGGCTCGTCATGGACTCCGCAACAATCTTGTTTCTGGTCGAGAGGAAGGTCCCAGAAGCAGTTGCTGAGTCCAAGATCCTCATCGCACTGAAAGTCGTCGGGTCACTCTGGTAAGTCACACCACAAGAAGAAGAGCAAGAAGTTGAAGAGGTCTTTGATTTCACTTGTCCATCAGCCAGTGAGACGAGGGAGCGTTGGCATTTGATCCCTGGCTCCAAAGTTGAGCCAGCCCCTGGGTTGGGTCTGTGCCTCCCCGAGTTTCCGGGAACAAACCCTGCTCAAGCCCAAGAAATTTATGAGGCCATGAGCTCCACTTTTGAGTGGACTGCTCCTGCTGGGGTGGCTTTGGGCCTCACATGTTCAGAAGGGGTTGCTACCAGATCCATGCTGGCACCTCTGGCTCCAGCGCCAATCTGATGCCTTGGATCCACAGATGGATCTGGACTGGTTCTGGCCATGTCACCTCGACCTTCCGTGGTGCTGATCCTGATGCTTAAGGTACTGCTGGCACCTACTGGCGGAGCCATCTCCATTCTGATCCCGTACTCTGGCGCCCACCGGAGCCATGCCTTCCAGGCTTGAGCCTGAACCCAATTCTTATGGGCTACGACTCGCGAAGGATTGGGAGAGGTGTCTGGACCCTGAAGCATACCAGCCTTATGATAGCAATATGGACTGGTATGACAATTTTGCGGGAGCCAGAGACTGGACACCTCTCCATACTGGCATGCTTTCTCTCCCTAATGTGGCTACGGAGGAAGTTGCATCCTTTGCAGTGGTGGTGAGGAGGGTGACCGAGTTCTTGGTCCTTAGCCTACACTCTGTGACAGACAAGACAACGTCTTGACAGAGATGCTTCAGCAGGGAGTGACCCTTCAGAACTGCTATTCCCATTTAATGAGTGCCTTACCGATGTCCTGCTTGGAACCTGGTGCAAGCCCAGCGTAGTGGCTCCTGTGAACAGGACTATTGCCCACCTCTGCCGCTCTCACCCGAGGGGACCCAAACTTCCTCTCACAGCACCCTACCTCAGAGTGTTGGTGGTCCAACTCTCCATGTCCAGTGGCAGCAGGTGGCGGCACCAGATCAGGAATCCAAGAGGCTGGACATCTATGGGAAGAATATTTCTTTCTTTCTCGAGCCTGGCAGCGCAGTCTGAGAACACCACGTGCCTTTAGGGACACTATTCCCATGCTCTGTGGATACGGTTGTGCTGGTGCTGCCAACGGTTCCGGAGGAGGCAAGACCATACTCTCCAGGCTGTTGCCAACAGGAGGGGGATGTATGACGTTACAACGCACACTATTACAACGCATGCACTTACAACGCATTTTTTACAACGCATAATCCATTACAACGCATGACATTACAACGCATGACACTACAACGCATTTTTAAAAAATACCTTTACAACGCACTACCATTACAACGCATACTACCTTTACAACGCATACCATTACAACGCATAATATTAAATTACATTTAAGGTAAGTATTAGATAGTATAGGGGTAAAAATTACTATTCTAACTCCAGGGGGTGCAACAGTAGGGTAAGTGTTGGATAGTGTAGGGGTAAAAATTACTATTCTAACTCCAGGGGGTGCAACAGTAGGGTAAGTGTTGGATAGTGTAGGGGTAAAAATTACTATTCTAACTCCAGGGGGTGCAACAGTAGGGTAAGTGTTGGATAGTGTAGGGGTAAAAATTACTATTCTAACTCCAGGGGGTGCAACAGTAGGGTAAGTGTTGGATAGTGTAGGGGTAAAAATTACAATTCTAACTCCAGGGGGTGCAACAGTAGGGAAAGTGTTGGATAGTATAGGGGTAAAAATTACTATTCTAACTCCAGGGGGTGCATCAGTAGGGTAAGTGTTGGATAGTATAGGGGTAAAAATTACTATTCTAACTCCAGGGGGTGCATCAGTAGGGTAAGTGTTGGATAGTATAGGGGTAAAAATTACTATTCTAACTCCAGGGGGTGCATCAGTAGGGTAAGTGTTGGATAGTATAGGGGTAAAAATTACTATTCTAACTCCAGGGGGTGCATCAGTAGGGTAAGTGTTGGATAGTATAGGGGTAAAAATTACTATTCTAACTCCAGGGGGTGCATCAGTAGGGTAAGTGTTGGATAGTATAGGGGTAAAAATTACTATTCTAACTCCAGGGGGTGCATCAGTAGGGTAAGTGTTGGATAGTATAGGGGTAAAAATTACTATTCTAACTCCAGGGGGTGCATCAGTAGGGTAAGTGTTGGATAGTATAGGGGTAAAAATTACTATTCTAACTCCAGGGGGTGCATCAGTAGGGTAAGTGTTGGATAGTAAAGGGGTAAAAATTACTATTCTAACTCCAGGGGGTGCAACAGTAGGGTAAGTGTTGGATAGTATAGGGGTAAAAATTACTATTCTAACTCCAGGGGGTGCAACAGTAGGGTAAATGTTGGATAGTGTAGGGGTAAAAATTACTATTCTAACTCCAGGGGGTGCAACAGTAGGGAAAGTGTTGGATAGTATAGGGGTAAAAATTACTATTCTAACTCCAGGGGGTGCATCAGTAGGGTAAGTGTTGGATAGTATAGGGGTAAAAATTACTATTCTAACTCCAGGGGGTGCATCAGTAGGGTAAGTGTTGGATAGTATAGGGGTAAAAATTACTATTCTAACTCCAGGGGGTGCATCAGTAGGGTAAGTGTTGGAAAGTATAATGTAATATTATGCGTTGTAATGGTATGCGTTGTAATGGTAGTATGCGTTGTAATGGAATGCGTTGTAAAGGTAGTTTTTAAAAATGCGTTGTAGTATCCTGCGTTGTAATATCATGCGTTGTAATGGATTATGCGTTGTAAAAAATGCGTTGTAATGGTAGTGCGTGTAAAAGTTGCGTTGTAAAGGTTGTTCCCCACAGGAGGGACGTAGCAAAGCTCACAATAAGATGTGAACTGGACACCACCGACTCAATGGGCAGACCAGTTTCATTGATAGTGCCCTTAATGTTCCAAACCTGGCTGAGGATGATTGGCTTTTCAGGAGATGTGCCCTTTGATGGCTCCCATCTCTGCGGAGACAAGGCAGATTCAGTGCTGGAGCTCTTTAAGGACAGCAGGGCCTTTCCATGGCTCCTCTTCACCTTCAATCCGCCTTTTGCCCCTTTTGTGGCCATGACAGGGCCTGCCAGCCACATCTATACCCTCCCAGCTAGCTTCCCAGCCTCTGCATTGTCGAGGACATAACACTCACAGACCCTGTAGTGCGGGCAGCCAGAGGTTGGGCAAGTCCACCACTCCCCCGGCAGCTGCAAACTCTAAACCCTTATGGTCTACCCTCTCACCATCATTGGCACTCAGTGGGAGCAGTGTCTGCCATCACCTGCCCCACTGGCGGTCTGTAACATTCCAGGCTTTGTAAGTGCGGTCAGCTATTTTAAGGCATAGTGTTCAACAATCATTACATGATGGCTGCACCGAACCTGGTCATGTTTGGTATCAAACATGTTGGAATGATACCCCAACACTGTTGCGGGTACTGGAAGTATGATCTCATGTACTGGGGGGCTCCTTGGGGGACCCCCATGTACTCCGATAACAGCCTTTTAGGGTCTGCCAGCAAGGTAGTGCTGCTGCTGACCACAGACACAATTCTGCTCTCTCTGGTGCAAAACTGGACAAAGGATAGGGGAGTATTCTCCCCTCTGTCCAGCCCCTCCTCTGGGAGCACAGAGTCATTCCAAACCCTTTCCCTAGGGTACTTAAGGGCTCCATTTTGGGTGGGTCCTTAGATACGTTGTGAAACAAGACTCACCTCTGAAACTAGGACACTCTTTGACCATCTGGACTCTTGGATTTCCACTGGAACCGAGACTGCATCAAGGAAGACTCCTGCTGTTCCTGGTCTTGCTGTTGTTCACATCTTCTGCCTCGTCTGTGCTTCATGCAGGTTCCCCAGAGGACCTGTGGGCATCAAGAACATCCGAAGTAATCTCCTTTGGAATGAAGGAGTCACTCCCCTGCACCTGCAGGCACCGCAACGAAGCTGACCGGTCTGCTGCACCTGTCGCCCTACAGACTTCCTGATACCCACAAACACAGGTGGTGGTTCTGCAAGTCCCTAGAGAGCTTACCCGTCTTCTCTAACGTTTTGACAACAGTATCCTTCTTCAGAGCAGCTGGGACCAAGCCCCTGTGCATTGCGTTCACTTGCCGTTGCCAAGGGTTGTTAGCTCTGCCCTCCAGAGATCTTCAGGCTACAAGAAGCTCCAGCCTCCAGCACATCATCGGTTGAAGATCAGCATCCTCACTGCATCCCTTGCACCGTGGGCCTCCATCTTTGGTGAGCTACCTGAGGTCCACTTGCGACTCCTGTGCCTTTGCCCTGTGGGTCCTCCTGAGGGTCTTCATTTGTTTCAGTGCAGTCTCCTGCTTGACCGACTCCTGCTCTCACTCTATTGGAGGGATAACCACAGAGTAATTTAGTGACGTTTGTGGTTCACCCTAACTAGAATTGTGGTTGTTGCTTGAGTATTCACCTCCCACGATCAATAATCCAATTTCCTTCAATTAGCATACTGTGTGATGATTAGCATATTAAATGTAACTTAAGGAGTACAGCCTGCACTGTCTGTTTGCATGTATGCTTAGTTACGTTACTAAGCAGTAAGAAACTATCTAACGCAGTCCAGAGAAATTTACCCCTTTAGTTAGAATGCCGTACTGAGGGCTGAGTGCCATGCTTCAACTCTCCCTTAAGAAAAAGCATATCTGATAGAGACTTCCAGATGCAGATTCCATATGTTTGGAATAATGTCAAGGTGTCAGACTGAATCTAGACATTTTTCTTGTGCAGTACCCCTGGACGCCAGTAGGTGTTGTTGTTCTGCTTCGCCTGTTGGCGGCGTCCGCGCCGGAAGTGATGTGCGCAGTGCCTATTGTAGGCTCCCCCCACGGCACATAGACGTCGGTTCTTTTCTTTGGGCGACATTCAGCTCAGATCCGAAGGGAGCAACCTCTTAGTCATGTTTTGATTAAACTTTATTGACTTTTTGTCAAAGTGTTTTTTGAGATCTCCTCCTGGTGTGGCAAGAATGTCATCTTGGAAGGTCGGGCTTCAAGCCCTGCAGCGCCTGTCAACGCTCGATGTCGGTGACAGAGCTGCATTTTGTATGGCTTTGGTGCCTCAAGGGTGACCATGATGCGAAGGTCTGCTCTGATTACCTGCCATTAACCCGAAGGCCTTGATGGAGCGATCCCTCAAGCTCCTGGTGGCTCGTCATGGACTCCGCAACAATCTTGTTTCTGGTCGAGAGGAAGGTCCCAGAAGCAGTTGCTGAGTCCAAGATCCTCATCGCACTGAAAGTCGTCGGGTCACTCTGGTAAGTCACACCACAAGAAGAAGAGCAAGATGTTGAAGAGGTCTTTGATTTCACTTGTCCATCAGCCAGTGAGACGAGGGAGCGTTGGCATTTGATCCCTGGCTCCAAAGTTGAGCCAGCCCCTGGGTTGGGTCTGTGCCTCCCCGAGTTTCCGGGAACAAACCCTGCTCAAGTCCAAGAAATTTATGAGGCCATGAGCTCCACTTTGAGTGGACTGCTCCTACTGGGGTGGCTTTGGGCCTCACATGTTCAGAAGGGGTTGCTACCGGATCCACGCTGGCACCTCTGGCTCCAGCGCCAATCTGATGCCTTGGATCCACAGATGGATCTGGACTGGTTCTGGCCATGTCACCTCGACCTTCCGTGGTGCTGATCCTGATGCTTAAGGTACTGCCGGCACCTACTGGCGGAGCCATCTCCATTCTGATCCCGTACTCTGGCGCCCACCGGAGCCATGCCTTCCAGGCTTGAGCCTGAACCCAATTCTTATGGGCTACGACTCGCGAAGGCTTGGGAGAGGTGTCTGGACCCTGAAGCATACCAGCCTTATGATAGCAATATGGACTGGTATGACAATTTTGCGGGAGCCAGAGACTGGACACCTCTCCATACTGGCATGCTTTCTCTCCCTAATGTGGCTACGGAGGAAGTTGCATCCTTTGCAGTGGTGGTGAGGAGGGTGACCGAGTTCTTGGTCCTTAGCCTACACTCTGTGACAGACAAGACAACGACTTGACAGAGATGCTTCAGCAGGGAGTGACCCTTCAGAACTGCTAGTCCCATTTAATGAGTGCCTTACCGATGTCCTGCTTGGAACCTGGTTCAAGCCCAGCGTAGTGGCTCCTGTGAACAGGACTATTGCCCACCTCTGCCGCTCTCACCCGAGGGGACCCAAACTTCCTCTCACAGCACCCTACCTCAGAGTGCTTGGTGGTCCAACTCTCCATGTCCAGTGGCCCCAGGTGGCGGCACCAGATCAGGAATCCAAGAGGCTGAACACCTATGGGAACAATATTTCTTTCTTTCTCGAGCCTGGCACTGCAGTCTGAGAACACCACGTGCCTTTAGGGATACTGTTCCCATGCTCTGTGGATACGGTTGTGCTGGTGCTGCCAACGGTTCCGGAGGAGGCAATACCATACTCTCCAGGCTGTTGCCAACAGGAGGGACGTAGCAAAGCTCACAATAAGATGTGAACTGGACACCACCGACTCAATGGGCAGACCAGTTTCATTGATAGTGCCCTTAATGTTCCAAACTGTCCGGTCCCCACAATTCTTACCTTACTGTTGTGGAGAAATCCCACAGGGATGACAAGGACAACCCCCTCCTGGACCCTTTTCCTCCTGGAAGGACCGAGTGCACTAACCAGGCCAGAGAGGGAACTGGGGGAGGCTGCCAAGAAGCAGGTGAGGGTGATGTGTCGTGATGGGGCACCTCCCGTGATTGTTCGGGGTCTTGGGTCTGGCGCGAATCCCACCTAATGATGACAGAGAGGATAGGGGTAAGCGCGGTGCCAAGGAAGGGGAGGAGACACAAGCACTGGTACGCAATCACTAACACCCTGGCTATCGCTCCCTGCAATTGTTACCTGAAAGGTGGCGCTCCTGCGCAGGGAAGATGAGGCAAGTCGTCAAGCACTCCAGTGTTGAAGCGAGAGAAGGCTTCAGTGTGACAGAAGCATACGCTCCTGCGCTGTTCACTATGGGTACGGTGAATCGTGGAATGGTCCGTGGTGAAGCGCTCGTGGGTGACCAAGGGTGGAAGCGCTCCTGCGCTTGTGAAGGAGGGGCAAGCTGAGTACGACTCCGTGCCGTCGCACGAGTCGTGGGTGACCAAGGGGGAAGCGCTCCTGCGCTTGTGGAGGAGGGGCAAGGTGAGTACGACTCCGTGCCGTCGCACGAGTCGTGGTAATGGCCAAGGGTGAAAAGCGTGCATGCGCTGAGGGGGTTAGGAGAGTACGACTCCGTGCCGTCGCACGAGTCGCGGAGAAGCAATGATGACAGCGCTCCTGCGCTGCGAGGGTAAACAAAGGCGAGGGAGACTCTACACGAGTCCCGGTAAGCAGCAGCTGTAGGCGCCCATGCGCGGTCCAGACGGAAGGTCTGGTTGCAGTTAGAGCCTTCGCTACGCTCCTGCGTATCCGGCGAAGCTCCGTGGAAGAATCCGAGGCGTGGGCGTCTGTGGGATTAAAGTACGCAACCCGCCGGAAGTGCGGGCCGGCCAATGACAGTGGCAGAGTCGATCTCAGCCACTAGACCGCTACTCTGTTTGGAGCCGGTAGGGGGGAGGAGTCTCGTACAGTGGAAAGCCTCGCTTCCGTTCGTCAGGAGCGAGGAAGCGGGCGAGATCATGACAGCACCCACCCCTAAAACAGCCCCACCCGTGTTTCAAAGAGGGATAACAGGACGGGGTTTCAGGGGTTGCCGAGCATGGAAGGCACGAACTAAGGCAGGCGCGTTACGGACATGCGAAAGGGGTTCCCAGGAGCGTTCCTCAGGACCATACCCCTTCCAATCCACCAGGTAATAGAGTTTCCCCTTAGTTCTACGGGAGTCAAGGATGGCCCGCACCTCGTATTCCACGTGGTCGTCCACAGGAACCGGAGGAGGGGGCTCCGCTATCAAGCTGTCAGGATGGGCAGGACGTAAGAGAGAGACATGAAAGACGGGATGAACTTTCATGTGAGAAGGCAGTGATAGCCTCATGGCCACCGGGTTGATAACCCGTGTTATGGGATAGGGACCTATGTAACGGGGCAATAGTTTCTTAGGCCCTTGCGTGTTGAGGTTCTTGATGGACACCCACACCCTATCCCCCGCTACGTATGTGGGTTCGATTTGTCTGTGTTTGTCTGCATGATGTTTGTACGTTTCTTTGGCTTTGGCTAACTCAAATCGGGCTTGCTGCCATATGGTACGGAGGAAGGCATGATGCTCCTGTATGGTAGGGATTCCACAGGTCCGTACCTCTTCCCAGGGGGTCGTTCTGGGATGGTACCCTTGGAGACAATAGAACGGAGACACCCCGATGGCAGTGTGTTTGTTGTTGTTAAATGCGTATTCCACCATCCACAACACGTTGGACCATTCTGAGTCCAAGGAAAGCAGCAAGCAACGGAGGTATTGTTCCATGGTACGATTTGTTCGCTCTGCCTGTCCATCCGTTTGGGGATGATAGGAGGATGACAAACGGGCTTCCATGTGCAAAAGAGAGCAGATTTCCGTCCAGAACCTGGACACGAACTGAGTTCCACGGTCTGTTATCAGTACTGACGGGATTCCATGTAGTCGTATCACGTTCTGCATAAAAATGGTTGCCAATTCCGCAGCTGAAGGAAGGCGTTGTAGTGGTACGAAATGTGCCATTTTTGTTAGATGGTCCACGATAGTTAGTATAGTCGTGTATCCCATAGTGGTTTTAGGAAGTTCCACTACGAAGTCCATCGAGACCGTGTGCCACGGGCATGGGGGAACAGGAATGGGCCGCAGTAGTCCTACTATGGGTTGTGAGGTCGTCTTTCCTTGTGTGCAGATGGTGCAGCGATCTATGTAGGCCTGTGTGTCATGGTTCAGGGTAGGCCACCAGAATTGTCATTGCAGCAGATCTTTGGTCTTTTGGTATCCAGGATGACCGGAGAGGGGGTGATCATGGCATTGAACTAGAGCTTGTTGTTGGTGGGTAGGTAGAGGTAAATAATACCGTCCTCCTTTCAACAGGAATCCATCTTGTTCTGTAAGGTCTTGGATGTTTCCGATCCAGTCTTTAGGTCTTTTTTGTTGTAAATCGTGGTGCAGCTGGGATAAAAGGGAGGATGAGGTCACCGTCCCCTGGAAACATCGGCTGGCAATGACAGGTACTGGGTCTGTGGTGGGTGCCTGGTCTTCGGTTTCCTCTAGTCTGGACAAGGCGTCCGCCTTGGCATTCTCCCTTCCGGGACGGTAGGTGATCTGGAAATCGTATTCGTTGAAGAATAGCGTCCATCGTAGCTGTCTCGCTGTTAAGGCTCTGGCTGATCGAAGGAACCGTAGGTTTCTATGGTCGGTGAATATTGTTACCGTGTGTTTAGCGTCCTTCAGGTAGTGTCGCCATTCCTCAAACGCAGTTTTTATGGCCAAGAGCTCCTTATCTCCAATGGAATAGTTGCATTCAGCTGGTTGTAGTTTCCTGGAATAGTAGGCTATTGGGTGGAGTAGATTGGTGTTGCTGTCTTTATGTGATAATACACCCCCTACGGCGTTCTGTGAGGCATCAGCCTCCACAATAAAGGGGCGGTTTGGATCAGGATGCTTCAGTATCGGAGCTGAGGTGAACCTGTTTTTTAGGTCCTGGAAGGCCCGTTCCGCTCCGGCGTTCCATTGGAAACGTGTCCCTTTTCGCAATAAACAAGTAATGGGGGTAACAATCCGGGAAAAGCCTGCAATAAAACGTCGATAGTAATTTGCGAATCCAAGGAACCTTTGGACTTGTTTCACGGAGCTTGGGGATGGCCACTGTAATATGGCGTCGACTTTCCTGGAATCCATTTGTACGCCTTCTGGTGTGAGGATGTGTCCCAGGAATTCCACGGTTGTGGTGTGGAATACGCTCTTTTCTAGCTTTACATACAGCCCATGTTGCTGTAGTTGCTGGAGTATCGCCCGTACATGTTGAAGGTGCTCCTTCATGTCTGCTGAGTAAATCAGTATATCATCGATATACACGATGCAGCATTTGTCGATGAATTCCCTTAGCACCTCATCAATGAAATATTGAAAGGCGGCTGGGGCGTTGCAGAGTCCGAAGGGCATGACCCGATACTCGAACAATCCATACCGCGTTCGGAAGGCGGTTTTCCACTCATCCCCTTCACGGACTCTGACAAGATGGTAGGCCCCTCGTAGATCCAGCTTAGTGTAGATAGCCGCATCTTTCACTTGATCCAGTAGGTCGGGTATTAACGGTAAGGGGTACCTGTTCTTAATGGTTATGGCATTTATCGCCCGAAAGTCAATACACGTGCGTAGATCGCCTTCTTTCTTTGCCACGAAGAAGAGAGGGGAAGAGACAGGAGATTTGGAGTGGCGAATGAACCCATTCTGTAGGTACTGATTGAGATAGGCGCGAAGATGCTCATTTTCCTTCTCCGTGAGGGAGTAAACATGGCTGCAGGGAAGCGTGGACCCTGGTATTAAATCAATGCGGCAGTCGAAGTGGTGATGTGGAGGTAGGGTGTTAGCGCCTTGTTCGTCAAATACGGGAGCCAGGTCTTGGTATTCCTTGGGTACTGTCTGGTGTGTAATTAGTCCCATTCCATCCCGTGGCAGAGTACAAGCCTGGACCTCCCTCGATAAGGTTTTCTTCTCCGAGGGGTAGCAATAGCGAATACAATGGACCGAGTCCAAAATGGTTTTGCCAGTTGCCCAATGGATCAGGGGATTGTGCTGAATCAGCCAGGGAAGGCCCAATATGAGCCGAAACTGAGGAGCATCGATGATGTCAAAGGCGATGGTCTCTGTGTGCTGATTTTCCAGCACCATTGCCAGATCCTCGGTTTGGTATCGGATTAGTCCTGAGGTCAAATCCGTGCCGTCCACTGCTTTCACCGTTTCGGGTCTGCGTTTGGTTCATTTTTGCATGCCCAGGCCCGTCATGTACTGGGCATCGATGAAGTTTCCGGTTGCTCCTGAGTCAATCAAGGCTACAACGTGCCATGATGGGCCTATCGATGAGTGCAAGACAACCGGCAAGCCCATGTGATGGTGGTTGGCACAAAGGGTTGGGGTCTGTTTTTCCTCTGCCAACAGTCCCAGTAGACAGACCCCGTTCGCTACTGGGATGTCCCGTTTCCCAACCCGTCTCCTCGGGTGATCGGGAGAACTGCCGAAGTCCTCTCTCTGGGTTGGCGGGGTTTTGCAGGACACTCCTGCAAGAAATGGCCGCTTTTGCCACAATAGAGGCATAGATTCCGTTTCCGTCTTTTTTCCTTTTCTTCTTTTGTCAAGGGGGCACGGATCCCCCCAATCTGCATTGGCACAGGGTTATCACGGGGTTTTGGTATGTCTCTATACACAGGGATTCTGGCCTCTCCTCCTTTGGTTTTTTCTGTTCTCCGCTCTTGTAGGCGATAGTTCTGTTTTACTACCATGTCTATGAATGGGCCTATCTCTTCTGGTGGGTCGGTCATTTGCGAAATGAGGTCTTTTAATTCTTCACGTAGGCCCCTATAGAACACCGACACTTGTTTTGAATCTGGCCAACGGGCTTCCACCACTAGACGGTTGAAGGTGGTAATGTAATGTAGTAGGTCGGTGTTGCCTTGTTTTAGATTGAGTAGTTCATTGTCTGCCGCTTGCACGAATGTATCGCGGGCAAACATACGACGCATGGTTTCCTTAAAAACCGGAAAGTTGTATAGGAGAGGTTCGTCGTTCTCTACCAATGGAATGGACCACTGCGCGGCGTCGCCTCCCAAATACGATAGGACGAATGCGACTTTGGAGGCGTCATCAGGAAAGGCCGATGCTCTGGCCATGAAGTGCAGATGGCATTGGTTAAGGAATATACTATATTTCGCGCTATCCCCATAGAAACGTTCTGGTGCGGCTAGCTGGGCGATGGGTTGAGCTATGACCTGAATGGGCGCGGAAGCAGTCGAGAGAGATGGCGGGGGGCCCCCCGGATTGAATGTAGGAGGCCTTAGTATTCCTTCTTGCGGGGGCGTGTGGAAGAGGGACCCCAGGGTCCTATGTTCCCCGCACCTATTTGCCCTTGTAGGGTGGTTAGGTCGTGTCTCAGACTACGATTCTCGGTTTGGATGCTAACCAACATGGCCGCTATGTCCTGCAAGGTAACGTCGGGGTTGTCCATGTTACCCGGGTGGGATATATATACGTGGGCTTCGGATTCTGTCCGGTCCCCACAATTCTTACCTTACTGTTGTGGAGAAATCCCACAGGGATGACAAGGACAACCCCCTCCTGGACCCTTTTCCTCCTGGAAGGACCAAGTGCACTAACCAGGCCAGAGAGGGAACTGGGGGAGGCTGCCAAGAAGCAGGTGAGGGTGATGTGTCGTGATGGGGCACCTCCCGTGTTTGTTCGGGGTCTTGGGTCTGGCGCGAATCCCACCTAATGATGACAGAGAGGATAGGGGTAAGCGCGGTGCCAAGGAAGGGGAGGAGACACAAGCACTGGTACGCAATCACTAACACCCTGGCTATCGCTCCCTGCAATTGTTACCTGAAAGGTGGCGCTCCTGCGCAGGGAAGATGAGGCAAGTCGTCAAGCACTCCAGTGTTGAAGCGAGAGAAGGCTTCAGTGTGACAGAAGCATACGCTCCTGCGCTGTTCACTATGGGTACGGTGAATCGTGGAACGGTCCGTGGTGAAGCGCTCGTGGGTGACCAAGGGTGGAAGCGCTCCTGCGCTTGTGAAGGAGGGGCAAGGTGAGTACGACTCCGTGCCGTCGCACGAGTCGTGGGTGACCAAGGGGGAAGCGCTCCTGCGCTTGTGGAGGAGGGGCAAGGTGAGTATGACTCCGTGTCGTCGCACAAGTCGTGGTAATGGCCAAGGGTGACAAGCGTGCATGCGCTGAGGGCGTTAGGAGAGTACGACTCCGTGCCGTCGCACGAGTCGCGGAGAAGCAATGATGACAGCGCTCCTGCGCTGCGAGGGTAAACAAAGGCGAGGGAGACTCTACACGAGTCCCGGTAAGCAGCAGCTGTAGGCGCCCATGCGCGGTCCAGACGGAAGGTCTGGTTGCAGTTAGAGCCTTCGCTACGCTCCTGCGTATCCGGCGAAGCTCCGTGGAAGAATCCGAAGCGCAGGCGTGGGCGTCTGTGGGATTAAAGTACGCAACCCGCCGGAAGTGCAGGCCGGCCAATGACAGTGGCAGAGTCGATCTCAGCCACTAGACCGCTACTCTGTTTGGAGCCGGTAGGGGGGAGGAGTCTCGTACAGTGGAAAGCCTCGCTTCCGTTCGTCGGGAGCGAGGAAGCGGGCGAGATCATGACACAAACCTGGCTGAGGATGATTGGCTTTTCAGGAGATGTGCCCTTTGATGGCTCCCATCTCTGCGGAGACAAGGCAGATTCAGTGCTGGAGCTCTTTAAGGACAGCAGGGCTACGACCAGGTTCTTGGGCCTTTCCATGGCTCCTCTTCACCTTCAATCCGCCTTTTGCCCCTTTTGTGGCCATGACAGAGCCTGCCAGCCACATCTATACCCTCCCAGCTTGCTTCCCAGCCTCTGCATTGTCGAGGACATAACACTCACAGACCCTGTAGTGCGGGCAGCCAGAGGTTGGGCAAGTCCACCACTCCCCCGGCAGCTGCAAACTCTAAACCCTTATGGTCTACCCTCTCACCATCATTGGCACTCAGTGGGAGCAGTGTCTGCCATCACCTGCCCCACTGGCGGTCTGTAACATTCCAGGCTTTGTAAGTGCGGTCAGCTATTTTAAGGCATAGTGTTTATCAATCATTACATGATGGCTGCACCGAACCTGGTCATGTTTGGTATCAAACATGTTGGAATGATACCCCAACACTGTTGCGGGTACTGGAAGTATGATCTCATGTACTGGGGGGCTCCTTGGGGGACCCCCATGTACTCCGATAACAGCCTTTTAGGGTCTGCCAGCAAGGTAGTGCTGCTGCTGACCACAGACACAATTCTGCTCTCTCTGGTGCAAAACTGGACAAAGGATAGGGGAGTATTCTCCCCTCTGTCCAGCCCCTCCTCTGGGAGCACAGAGTCATTCCAAACCCTTTCCCTAGGGTACTTAAGGGCTCCATTTTGGGTGGGTCCTTAGATACGTTGTGAAAAAAGACTCACCTCTGAAACTAGGACACTCTTTGACCATCTGGACTCTTGGATTTCCACTGGAACTGAGACTGCATCAAGGAAGACTCCTGCTGTTCCTGGTCTTGCTGTTGTTCACATCTTCTGCCTCGTCTGTGCTTCATGCAGGTTCCCCAGAGGACCTGTGGGCATCAAGAACATCCAAAGTAATCTCCCTTGGAATGAAGGAGTCACTCCCCTGCACCTGCAGGCACCGCAACGAAGCTGACCGGTCTGCTGCACCTGTCGCCCTACAGACTTCCTGATACCCACAAACACAGGTGGTGGTTCTGCAAGTCCCTAGAGAGCTTACCCGTCTTCTCTAATGTTTTGACAACAGTATCCTTCTTCAGAGCAGCTGGGACCAAGCCCCTGTGCATTGCGTTCACTTGCCGTTGCCAAGGGTTGATAGCTCTGCCCTCCAGAGATCTTCAGGCTACAAGAAGCTCCAGCCTCCAGCACATCATCGGTTGAAGATCAGCATCCTCACTGCATCCCTTGCACCGTGGGCCTCCATCTTTGGTGAGCTGCCTGAGGTCCACTTGTGACTTCTGTGCCTTTGCCCTGTGGGTCCTCCTGAGGGTCTTCATTTGTTTCAGTGCAGTCCCCTGCTTGACCGACTCCTGCTCTGACTCGCCTGCACTTGGTGTGTCCCTTGGACCTTGCTGGTCCCAACATTTGCATCTTTTTGCTTTCCACGCCATTTGCAGCTACCAAGACTTGTTGGTGATGCTGCCAGACACTGACTACCTAGACACCAACATCCAACGTGGGACAACTCGTGCATGTCTTCTGGTCTTCCTCAGCATCACCTGGTCCCCACGGTTGCAGCAACAAGGTCATCGTCGACTCTTCAAAGCCTCGGTGGGCATTTTGTCTCCGTGGGTCCTAAAGGGACCTTCCTCTCTGTTCAGAGTGAGGACTGCTCAGAAAGGGAATACCATCTGCTCAAGCTTGAGAGAGCCAAGCTCAGAATCAAGAAGGAACAGTTGGCCCTTGATAAGGAGACCCTGGAAGTGCTGAGGGTTGGTAAGAATTTGCGATTAGGATCCAATGGTGACAGTATTAATGAACCTAGTGTTAGGGAACACTCCTTTGACACTAGGAGCCCGAGCAGGATAGTCCCTCCTTACCAGGAGGGGAATGATATCCATAAATGGATCACTGCTTTAGAGAGGTCCCTCATGAGCAGTGGGTTGCTATCCTGTTGCTCTCCTTTGCTAACAAAGGTAGAGACATACTTCCAACATTCAGGGAGGAAGATGCAGGTGATTACACAGTTTTGATGAGTGCCCTCATTGATGGGGTTGGTTCAACCTCAGAGCATAACAGGGTTAAGTTTAGGGACACACAGAAGGCACACACTGGTCCCCACAGCTGCAGCGACAAGGTCATCGTTGAATCTTCAGAACCTCCCGACATCGGTGGGCATTGTGTCTTCGTACCTCCTGGTCACCTCCTAGTGGCATAGACCCTGTCCCCTCTTCTTCACTTCCAAAATCCACTCTGGGATTCCACTGGACTCTTTCACAATGTTTCCCAGATGCATCCACTTCGAAGTCATCCAATGTTGTCTACGGCAAATTCCAACTTTACTTCACACCAATGCACCCAGCTTCCTTGTGTAGGTAACCTGGTTCCTGGGGCATCCACGGGTGGGGTAGCTCTGCAACCTTCTGTCTTCCAAAAGGTCTCTTTGGGGTCCTCTGGGAAGGGTCATTCTTTTTCAAAACTGCAACCCGGACTTCCCAATTAACTTCTATTGGAGACGCAGCTGTGTTTCCACTCCGCACACAGCCTCCGTGGGCTTCCTGGGTACTTACCTCAGGTGGTTCCTTGTGTCCCCAGCTCCTCTGGGTCTTCTGGTGCAAGTACCGTCCTCCATTGCAGTTCCCACTCCACTTTCCTAGTATGTGGTTTGGTCTTCCCCTGGAGACCAGTGTATATTTGTGCTACTTCCCTGATTATTTTAAACTATTCTTGTGTTTATTGTTGATGTCTCCGGGTAGGAGATATACCAATGTGTTAGTGATTGTGATGTGTAATAAATAGACTTATTTTTATAAACACTCTGTGGTTCTGTTTCCTCTAATCTACACTGTCGATTAAATGTGGTAAAACAAGCTGCTTTACACTCCTTCAAGATAAGCTTGAAGTCTGCTCTTCACAATTACCACTTTGAGAACTTTCTATGGTTATCGAAGACCACTAAAATCACCATAAAGGTTGCCTGGATTAATGCAAGGTGCAACACTCTTTAGAGTGTGAAGCATATACTAAGCTAGCCTCCTACAAGTGGTACTAGTCTTACCCTATCTCAATGACAGGCTGCTAAAGGTTGGCTCGCCCCAGGCTGCTGTCTCCCATCTCCAGACTATGGTGGACCTCCTGCACTTGCTGGGGTTCACTATCAGTGTGCTGAAGAGACACCTCACTCCCTCTCAGAAGCTCCTTTTCATGTGAACTGTTCTGGACATGGTGTAGTTCCGGGGCTATCTTCCCGTACAGCAGGTCCAGGATATTCAGGCTATGATCTGATGTTTAAGCCTCTGTCCTGGATTTAGGTGAGACTGCTCTGAGGCTGCTGAGACTCACAGTCTCTTGCATTCTGCTCTTGACACATGTCCACTGGCCTCTGCGGGCTCTGCAGTGGAACCTAAAGTAACAGTGGGTGTGGCATAAGTTGAATCTCTACAACATGGTCCAGATCACAGAGGGGACTGCAAAGGATCTGCAGTGGTGGGTAGCGTACAGCACTTTGGTCAGTGGCAGACCACTCTCCGTTCCCTAACCAGATCTGATAATGGTAACAGATGCACCACTCCTGGAATGGGACGGCCATCTTGGTGAGTTGGAGCTCAGAGGCCTCTAGTCTCTCGCAGGATCCGGAGTCCACATCAAGCTGTTGGAGCACTGTGTCATCCGGCTGGCATTAAAAGCCTTTTCAGCCTCCATCAAGGGAAGACAAGTGCAGGTGTTCATGGACAACACTACCGCCTGTGGTACTGCAACAAACAGGTTTACGTGGGAATGTGGACCCCTTGTCAACAGGCCCTGCATCTCTGGATATTCAATACCTTGTAGGCTCCCCATACACCAGGGCGGACAAACTCATGTGACGCTGCCTAGCGGATCATGAATGGCATCTCCATTTGGAGGTGCCTTAAGGTATCTTTCGGCATTGGAGAGAGTCTTTGTTAGATCTATTCATCTCCAGTGGAGCTCAGGCCTCCTATGCACCTTTCCGCCCATACCACACCGGCCCAGAGTTCTCAAGAAGATCAGGAACAGCCAGGCCCAAGTTATCCTTGTGACCCCGGACTGGGCACAGAGAGTCTGGCATCCTGAGCTGTTGAGCATGGCCATCGGTCCTCCGATCAGACTGCGCCTTCGGGAGGATCTTCTGTAGCAGCAGCAGGGCAGGGTTCCTGCACCTGAACCTGTCAACACTTCGCCTTCATGCGTGGATATTGAGTGGGGACAGTTGACAGCTTTTGACCTTCCTCCCGAAGTCTGCAATGTTATCTGGCATCCAGTCGTCCCTTCACCTAGACGGTATAAGCCTGCCATTGGAGAAAATTTGTGGCATGGTGTACAGAAAGACAGATCGATCCCCTTTCTGCCTCCCTTTTTCAGGTTCTTATTTTCATTCTTTCTATTGACCCGCAGGGCTCTGCTTTGGGCACTCTCAAATGTTATCTTTCTGCTATTTCAGCGTTTCTGTGGTTGCCTGACCAGCCTTCTCTTTTGGAATCCCCTATTGTGAATAGTTTTTTGAAAGGTTCACAACATTTGTTTCCAACTTCTCCTTTCATTATGCCTCAGTAGGACCTCAATCTTGCCCTCACTTTCCTTATCTGTGCTCCTTTTGAGTCTTTGCACAATTGTACTCTGAGGCTTCTTACCATCAAGACGGACTTCCTCGTGGTTATAACATCTGCCCGGAGGGTCAACGGCCTTCAGGCTTTGTCATCCAAGTCTCGATACTTATACATTTACTAGACTGGTGCTTCTAGTGAGATCTTCCTTTCTACCGAAAGTGATCACTCCTTTTCACTTAGGCCAATCCATTTCTCTGCCTACTTTTTACATTCCACGTCATCCCTCCAAGGAAGAGGAGGGACTTCACGATCTGGACACAGAAAGAGCGCTGTTGATCTACCTTAACTGCACACAATAGTTTAGAGTGGACGATCAATTTTTCTTTGGCTATGTCGGAGCAAAGAAAGGACAGACCATGCAGAAGTGGACCATCTGCAGATGGATTTTGCTCTGTTTAAAGTAAAGATCTGCTACACTTTGTCCAAAAAGCAACCTCCTGAGGGTTTGCATGCTCATCCCACCAGAGCTAAAGCTGTGACCACTACGTTAGCATGTGAAGGTCTGGTCCTTGATATCTGTGAGGCAGAAACGTGGCCTTCTTTGCACACGTTCACAAAGCAATACTGCCTGGACAGTCAGGCCCATCGACGCATTCTCTTTTCACGTTCTGTCCTGCAGGACTTCCTCATATGAAATTGGTTCGCAGACCTACCTCCAGGAAAGAATTGCCTGGGTATCTATTCAAAAGGTAAGGAATCTGCAGCTAGAAGTCTCTATCAGATGAACAAGTTACTCACCTTCGGTAACGCCTTATCTGATTGGGACTCTAACTAGCTCCAGTTTCCTCACCGACCCACCCATTCTTGCTGGTGGTCCTTTGTGCGAGAGCTTCTTTTCTACCGAAAGTTGTCACTCCTTTTCACGTAGGCCAATCCATCACTCTGCCCACTTTTTACGCTCCTCCTTATCCCTCCATGGAAGAGGAGCGACTTCACCATCTGGACTCAAAACGTTGTTCTACCTTGACAGCACATGATGTTCTGGGTGGATAACCAACTCTTTCTGGGGTATGTCGGGGAGAGAAAGGATGGGCCATGCAAAAACGGACCATCTCCCGATGGATCGTGCTTGTTCTTAACATCCGCTGCGCTTCGGCCATAACGCAACCCCCTGAGGATTTGCATGCTCATCCCACCAGAGCTAATTCTGCGACCACTGCGTTAGCATGCCGAGTCATGGATATCTGCGAGGCAGCAGTGTGGGCTTCCCTGCACACATTAAAAAAACAATACTGCCAGGACAGTCAGGTCCGTCGGGATGGGCACTTTTCCTGTTCGGCCATGCAAGACTTCCTCGTTTGAAACCAGTTTGCAGACCCACCTCTGGTGAAGAATTGCTTGGGTATTGTTTCAAAAGGTAAGGAATTTGCTGCTAAAAGTCTCCATCAGATGAACAAGTTACTTACCTTTAGTAGCGCCTTATCTGGTAGAGACTCTATCTATATGCAGATTCCTTACCAACCCACCCATCCTCCCCACTCTGCGAACAGATTTCTAGGAACAGGGCTCTCCCTCCTTCAGGGCCCCAGTTTTCCATACCAGTGGTCAGTGTTCTTTGTGGCTCTGCGCTCCTGATGTCGAAAGTCGCAAAAAGAAACTGACGTCAACATGCTGGGGTGGCGCCTCATATAGGCATGTCACTTGTGGTTCGGACTACGCTGATGCTGGCATGTGGAGCTGAAAGACACTACCTACCAGCAGGCAGGTGTTCTGTTTGAGAAACATTCCCAGATCCAGTCTGACATCTGGAGATAATTAAAAAACGAAGGAATCTGTGGCTAGATAAAGTCTCTACCTGTTAAGGCGTTATCGAAGGTAAAGAACCTTTTCTTTTAGCTCTAAATTGTTAAATACAGATGAATGGGAGCAGTTGATGCCAAGATAAATGGTGTTATGTGGTTTTCCTTGGAATGCATACATCCTAAAACTGTTTTAAATTACCTAGTTGAAATATATTATGCTTCTTTCTCTTAGGAACAGTAAATGTTCTTGCCTGCTTGGCATATAATACTAGTTAGTTGATAAAAAAAACAGCTCCTCTAATACATAATTTTGATTGGTTGCCTATTGAAGACTAGGTTTAGATTAAAACGATGCATATAACACTCTGACGTTTACAGCTTTTCTAAAGTACAAACTGAAACAATATCTGCCTTCTAGAACTCTGTACACTGCATGTTGTTGCCTTCAGAATGTTCCCTATTTCGTCTTGGAGGCAGACCATACATAGTTTTTGCAAAGAATTATGGAATATGCCTATGAGGTTTTGTTTTTCCCATGAGCTCCATGTCCTGACTACAGATACCAGAAATCAAATATTGGAGACTTTATTGTATCATACTGCTGTAAAAGTATGGACTATTGTGGGAGTGGTTTAGGAGTGCCTCCAGTAGCAAACTAGATGTGCTCCTTACCAATTGGAGCGAGAGAGAAAGAGAGAGAGTGCAGAGGAAAGCAGAAAGATTCTTCTTTGCTGTTGCTGAGAAGAATCCCTATCTGCCTGTGAAAGGGCACTGGAAGAGCTGTTCCAACACCTGACTTCAATCTTGCTCCAGTGCTTTGCTCAAGTGACTGTTAGAGTAATTGAAGCCCAGGGAAAGAGGTGCTTGCTATTGGCAATGTTCTTTGTGGTTAGAGAGAGCTACTGAGCAGTTTAAAATTCTGAGTTGACATGTGATATACTGCGAAACCTGATGGGCCTATAGATTTTTTCTCAAGCAGTACTTATTTTTGAAAGACGTTAGAGCTTTACAAAGCTGAAGGACCTGATACAGAGAAAGCATCCTCCTAGCTAAGCTTAGGACACTTTGAACCATCACTTTATGACTTACGATTTATGTGTAGCTCATACAGGGATGCTGGCTTAGGATTAGGGTGCCACTCCAATCCTAAACTAGGGTCCCTGCCAGCCTTTTGAGTGCTTCTAGGCCTGTAAGTCCCCCGCCACCAGGAAATCTTGACATCTGTCCGTATTAACTTTGACACAGACACTTCCAGTGAACCTGTGCTTTTGGAGACTATCTTCAGGGTGTCTTTCTCAATGTAAACTGAACTATGATCAGTTTGATATACAATTGATCCTCTTTAATACGAATGACTGGAAAATGACCTTTGTTGTACATCATTACTGATGTGTAGTTCCTAGGAATCCCCCAGGACCTGTGCGTTTTGGATGACCTAAACTGAGGGCTTGGTGTCCCGACCGCTTCTGGACACCCCCACAGGATATGTCAGCCTTTAGACCAGCTAGTTTTACAGTGCCACTACCACCCCCTTGTATACTACAGTGTACACCTATGGCAACCACTGAACATAACAACCCTGATTCCTCGGGGATCGTGGAAAACAGTACAGTGTGTTTCACCCAGACACTCGTGCTTGCTTCAAAATACACAGGATGGTGATTAGGACATTTCAATAGGAATTTATTAGTCCAGCGACAGCCTTGTGTAAAACATATGTGCTGCAACACTAAGGAGACAGAAGCATATGAAAGAGATTGCTTGTACCAATATAGTGAATAGTAGATACATTTCTACCATAGTGCTAATAAGATGAACAGAAACAGTTCAGATAAAAACAGTAGCACTTGCATATTCCTAAAATGCGTGCCCTAAGTCATTTTCTAAAATGTACCTAGCCTAACCTGGATGTGTAGGTGTATATGCGTATAGCTATGTGTATCTGTAGCCAAGAAATCCCAGGGATAAACTAGCCCCTCACCTGATGGTTTAGAATGATAAACCCCGTTCTGCTTCGAGGATGACAACACGCAAGGGATGTCAGACCGCTATGTGTCGAAGATTCGGCATGCAGGACCCCCATGTCAGCCTGGAAGGAATTTTCCTCTAATTTGTAGGGAGAGTGAGGGTCTTTCATACTAAAGTGGTGACTCCATGTTTTTTTCTAGAATCAATATGTTTTTAAAAAAACCATGGATGTTTTGAAAACAATCATAAATGTTTTAAAAACAATCATAGATGCTTTTCTAAACAAGTGCATCTTGCACAGCTGGCTGTTGGCCAAGGATGAAAAAAGTGGTGACCCTTATACAGAATAAATCTACAGGCCTGGGGACGTCAGGTACAGGGATTCTGATAAAAGACTAAGAGCCCGGTGTCGGAGAGACAGGAGCAAGCTAATAGGTTAAAGGTCACCTGTCGTTATAGTCCTGTGGATGAACAATGTATGTAAAATGGAGTATACATGACAGGGCTATCCTAAAGGACATTTTGTAAATGAAGTAGGGTCCTTGTAGGTAATTAGTCCAGTAGCCAGTGGTGTAGATTATGTAGGTTTATTCAGTACGTTCTGTAGGCCCACTACTGCACACCACATCTCGCTATGCAAAGGAACACACTTGTTCCCACTACAGCACAAAGGAACCCTCATGTTCCCACAACTGCACATCACACAGGAAAAAGAACGCTGAGATAATCCAACCATCACAAAAGGGACTCATCTCTCTCTCAGGGTATCATCCAACTCATCCCCACACACAGGGAATTTTGAAGAATATAGAGGGTAAGTTCCAAACCACTGACCACCTCAATCACAAAGTCATAGTGTTGTAATTTCCCCACTTGGTATGTTCCCCCCACCCCCTCCCTTTCATCGCAAATGGTACAGTCGTGGAATCTTGAGATGAAGCCTACCTTAGAATGTTGATGAGGCTGGCTTCAGATGAGCGATGCTGTTTGACTGACAAGCTGAGGATGCATTTATGGAGTTAACAAATAAAGAAGTTCATTCAACTTACCAGCGTGGTCACTTACTACATTTTGGCGACGAGTTACAAGGGATGCTGTGACAGGGACGGCGATGCATCCTCCCCTGTAGATTTTCGGCTTGCAGTGGTTGAAGATCAGGATCTGGTCTGGTGGTACAGCATCTGTGAAGTGAGGACAGTGAAAGAACAACAACGGTGAGGCGTACATGTTGGGGCCGATTACCGTGGAAGTTGGCTGTTGTCACTAACTGATTTGACCCGGGGTCTCACGGAGGGTCTGGAGCGTATGAAGACGGAAGCTTCTTCACATGGTGTGGAGCGAGAAACCGAATGTAAGCAGCGGTTCTGGTAAGCGACGGCACAACGGCTGTGAGGCTGAGCGTTTAAGAGAGCCCGGGGCAGTTTGTGTGAAGAGAAAAGCTGCATTAAGGTTAAAGCTTTCCCAAGGCTGTGGCGGACATCCGTTAACTATAAGCCACGTTGAAACAAGCAGTTGTGAGTAGATATTGGAACATTTGCGAGGCAGTGGTGCGAGGAACGGCGCACTCAGTGATTGTGCTGGTTTTGAGGCGGCGCGCGAGGGATGCAGAGTCGGAATGGTGAACGAAGATCTATAACTCGATGAGGAGGCGGCAACTTCGGCGCAGTGCGTGGCAGCTGGGGAAGTGTAACCGGATTACAACGGGGCAGTGCATCGCAGCAGGGAAAATCATAGCCTTACACGGACAAAGTATTGCTAAGGAGTTGGTAAGCATTTACCTAGAGATGAGCGGCGCTGGAATTCTTCCCTGCGTGTGGCGGAAGCGATCGGAGGTGAGGAGCTTCCTGTCAGCGGTGGAGGCGACGCACTTCCAAGCAAATAGGCTAACCGGTCTTGAAGGAGGCGGTGTTTCTTCAGTGGAAATTTTTTTTTATAAACAATGTCATAGAAAGAGGACTGCTACTGAGAGGAAGTAGAGATTTTTGTGTTCACACAGATTTGGGTAGAGAAAAAAAAAAAAAAGACAGTCATAGAAAAGGGACTGCTTTCGTTTGGTGGTAACAGTGCCTAACGTTTTGGAGGATTAAGTGGGAGGCAGTTTTCGAGGGTGGTCAAGCTTATATCATAGGAAGGTATTCAAATATAAAGGACCAGCATAACCCGTGCACCCAGATTTTAACTGTCACCTGGGGGGAAGTTTGCATTATACCACAGGTCTTCAGTGTGATTGTTGGAATTCTTTAGGGGGTTTAAGTGTGCAAAGGCGTTGTAGTTCACTTTCAGGGAGAGATGGCGGGTGCCGGAATGAGTCAACCTCCTCCATTTTTGAATGATCTAGGGGAACCAGAAATCCCGTGGAGGAGATGGGTTGGTATTTTCAAATCGTATTTGATTGCCATTGGGGGCGGAAACTTTTCAAACATAAGAAAGCAACATATTTTGTTGCACAACCTGGGCATACAAGGCAGGAAGGTGTATGAAGATGTGACAGGGAGGTTGGTTGAGGACGATCCCCTGGAGGAGGAGGAAGGAGTGGATGTGTATGAGTATACTTTGAGGAAATTGGAGGCGCACTTCAAAGTTAAAATAAATGTGGTCTTAGAGAGACACAAGTTTTTCAAGCGCAATCAAAAGAGAGATGAGAAAGTGTCCTCCTATGTTGCAGTGTTGCGTGGGATGGCTGCCACATGTGAGTTTGGTGCTCTCACTGACTCCCTTATAAGGGACCAATTGGTGAGATGCACAAATGACGAGAAGGTGCAAGAAGAACCACTCACAAGGAATCCTGATCTAGAAGAGGCCATTAACATAGCTAAAGGGCTGGAGCACACGGCACAGTGTATGAAAGAAATGAAAATAGGGGTGGCAGTAAAGGATAAGTTGGAATGCAAAGAGGGAGCCAACAGTGAGGCGGTGTGTATAGTGGATGTAAAACAAAGAGAGGGGGCAAACAAGAAAATGAGTAGTTTACAATGTTTTAGATGTGGCAGTCATAACCATTTGGCGAACAATTGGAAGTGTCCAGCGAGAAATATTGTATGTAGGAAATGCAATAAGAAGGGGCATTTTTCAAAAGTATGTAATGTATTTACGCCTAAAGTACACATGATTGAGCATAATGATGCTGGAGAAGACACAGATAAGAATTTCATTTTCCAGATAGAGGAGGAGGACATGGAGAAAAGTACAGTGTATCCCATGTGTGAAATTAGGCTGGATGACGAAAGTTTAAAAGTTTATGCAGACTCTTGTTCCCCATTCACGCTGGTGGACAAGAAATTATTTGAGGAGAAATTTGCAAAACATGACATTAATATAGAGAAAGCAGACATTTCCCCGTCAGGGTACAACAAAGTTCCTATACCCCTAGAGGGCATGGTGAGAATGAGGATTTCATTCAAAGATAGACACACGGTGGGGAAGGTATACATTTCCAAAGAGGGGTCGAGCTTGTTAGGTTGGAAGCATCAGAAGGAGCTCGGCATTAAGCTTGATCCCAACAACAGTGAACAGGTCCTACTCATGGAGGCCCCAGGGGTGGGGGCCACACTTATTGAGAGTTATCCACAGGTATTCTATGAGGAGTTAGGGCTACTCAAGAATTACATGCACAAAATTGCACTTAAAGAAGGGGCAATGCCAGTAATTCACAGGACAAGATCGGTACCCTTATTACTGAGGGAACCATTAAGATTGGAGTTAGAAAAATTGGTGAGACAAGGGGTAATACAGGAAATTGAGAGCTCAGCGTGGTTGGCACCCATTGTTATCACAACAAAGGATGGGGGCAAGAGCATTAGGCTCTGTGTGGATTTGAGAGCACTTAACGGAAACATTGTAGTAGACAGACACCCTTTGCCAAGGATACATGAGATGCTAAGCACCTTGCAAGGTGCAAAAGTGTTTAGTGTTCTAGACCTATCGTCAGCATACTATCAAGTAAAATTACATCCGGAGTCACAACCGTTGACGGCATTTACAACACCTTTTGGCAATTACAAATTCTTAAGAATGCCATTTGGACTAGCCTCTGCTGCCTCTGCCTTCCAAAGAGCCATGCAGCATGTGCTCAAAGATTGTCAAAAATCCACGTGCTTCCAAGATGATATACTCATATACGGCACAAGCGAAGAGGAGCATAAGGTGAATGCAGAGAAAGTGTTAGAAAGGTTGAAAGAAGTAGGGTTCACCACAAAGGAAAGTAAGTGCAAAGTAGGGGTCACCTCCGTAGAGTATTTGGGGCACATAATCTCGGAAGAGGGCATCAAACCAAAGCATAGTCTAGTAGAAGCAGTGAGGAGGGCACCCACACCCACTAGCAAGGAAGAAGTGCTGTCATTCCTAGGCCTGGCAGAGTACATGGCGAAGTTCATTAGGAATTTTGCAATGATGGCTCAACCCTTAAGGGAAATGCTAAAGAAAAAATGTGAATTCACTTGGGGTAAAGAACAGGAAGAGGCAATGGAACGAATAAAAGAAGCCATTGCCACGGCCCCCTACATTGGCAACTTTGATGTTAATAAGGATACCCTCATTACCACGGATGCCAGTAGCAAAGGGATAGGGGCAATGCTATCACAAAGTACGGAAGAAGGCATAAATGTGGTAGCGTTTGCTTCAAGAACGTTTTCAAGAGCCGAGTCAAATTATTCCACTATCGAGAAGGAGGCATTGGTGGTGTATTGGGCAATCAGACACTTCAATTTCTATGTGTGGGGCATGCCATTTGCCATGTACACGGACCACAAACCCTTAGTGGGGTTGTTTGGGAAAAAAGATTTGGAGAACTTGACACCCCGGATTGCGAAATGGATCCTGGGCTTACAAAGCTTCAACTATAAGGTGGGTTTTCGACCAGGCCATCAAAACAAGGTGGCAGATTTTCTGTCTAGATCACCAATAGAGAAAGACTTAGAATCAGAGTCTGAAGAGAAAAAGGTGATGGAAATAAAAATACCGGCAGTGACGAAAGAAGTATGGGATGTACATTCGGAACAGGATGCCAATCTGGAAGAGGTGAGAAGATATGTGGCCAAAGGGTGGCCAAATAAGTGCAAGGATCTGGCAGAAGACATTCAACCGTACTGGAATGTACGCAATGACTTGTCAATAGAAGGGGAAATTACTTCTCAAGTCAGGAAAGATTGTACCCCCGGAGGGTTTGAGATCGAAAATTATTGATCTCACTCATGAGGGACACATGGGCAGGAGTATGTGTAAGGCACGGTTAAGAGCTGGGTACTGGTTCCCAGGTATGGATCAGCTGATGGAGGACAAACTGAAGGACTGCTATTCATTCAGTATCAGTGACAAATCTAGAAGTATAAGACATTCACCGCTCATACCCCGTGGAAATCCCCATGGTCCCATGGGACAAACTAGGATTGGACATTACAGGGCCATCCGGTCAAAAGGACCCCAGGACTGGTACCTTCTGGTCCTTATTGACTATTATTCCAGTTGGATATCTTGCAAATTTGTGAACACAATCAATACAAAGAAGCTTATAGAGTTCATGAGCGAAATATTCTCGAGAGAAGGAATTCCCTCCACCCTGGTTACCGACAACGGGGTACAGTTTGTGTCGGAGGAGATGAGAGAGTTCCTTAAAGACATGTCAATATCACATGTACGCACACCCCTATATTGTCCTAAAGCTAACGGTAAGGTGGAGAGGGCCAATAGGATGATAAAGGAGTGCATACAACTGGCAAACAAGTCAGGGATAGCGATTGAGCCTGCTATTAGAGACATGCAATGGGCATACCACACTACACCCAGTCTCTCAACGGGACATTCACCCTTTGAATTGTTGAGGGGAAGGAAGGCAGGCACAAAGTTATCACCGAACTGGTTGTGTCCGAAGGAGAGGGTAGTGGTCAACACGAGTGAATTCAAAGAAAAAACTGATACCCGGCAGAGAAAGTACCAGGAGTGGTATGACAGGAGGTGGGGGTACAGGAGAAATCCCTCAATCCAGGGCAAAGAGTGTACATCAGGAAACCAGAGATACTGGGAGGTAGTGGGGGAAAATACTACTCTCCGGGTAGAATTAAGGAGGTCAAAAGAAATGTGGTAATCCTGGAGGATAGGAAGAAATGGAGCATGGACAGGGTGGCGTTGGACGAGAGTGGGGGTTCCACAGAGAGGACAACAGGGCTCAAGGACAAGGAGCTGGGGTGGAGAAGACACAAATCAGGAGAGGGTACCGCCAAAGGTACACTCCAAGCTGGCACAAGGATTTCAGTATGGGAGACCCAAGTCAAACATAAAGCTCTCATACTTAGGTCCACCTCTGAGCCCGGGGCACGTTGGGGGGGCTTTTGGTGTTGTTCTTTCTCATCCCCGGATGAGGCCCTTCCCCCCGATTGTCTGTTAGGGAAGGGAGATGTGTTGTAATTTCCCCACTTGGTATGTTCCCCCCACCCCCTCCCTTTCATCGCAAATGGTACAGTCGTGGAATCTTGAGATGAAGCCTACCTTAGAATGTTGATGAGGCTGGCTTCAGATGAGCGATGCTGTTTGACTGACAAGCTGAGGATGGAGTTAACAAATAAAGAAGTTCATTCAACTTACCTGCGTGGTCACTTACTACACATAGCTAACCCACACACCCCTCCACATAAATAATTGTCATTGTTCATCTCAAAATGTAATGCCAACAAAACAATACATATGATACATTCTAAAGTGCAATCATACCCACTACTTCCTACACTCATCACTACCACAGCAGACAACAACCTATGAAGCATGGCAATGATCAATACACTGAAACCTTAATGAAACACTTAAAGGCATAGCATTAGAAATACACATGGTGGACACAAACAGTAGCTACCAATAGCAGGCATGTGATTGGTGAGCAACCTCTCACCCGAGATCTGGGTTAATTTATTGCCGACAGTTGAAGTACAGGTTAAACTCCCCTCGCAGTTGAACAGTTCCAGAAAACCACAATGCAGGTAAAAATCTTTTTCTTTTCCTCCCTTAAATAGCAGGCTTCAGCAACGTTTCACCAGGGCTCACTTCACCTAGACTGCCCTTAGCAAAGAATACGGCATCACGGCTAAAACAAAATACTCTCCTATAGAAACTTCCAGATGAACAGTGATGGCACGTGTTGGGTACCTGCTGAAGCGCTCGATCCTTAATTTGCCTCGATCCTCAATGCGCCTGACCCCCTGTCAATGTTCTTGACACATCGCTGCTCACACAAGGATGCGCATTCTAACCGCAGTCGTAATTTATTGCAGGAAAAAAAAAAGTGTGCAACACAAAATGCGTTGCTGAGCAACCATGTCTTGACTACCTTACGCGGCTTCAGTAACCAACGTGCTGTGTCAGAGAAATGCAACTACGTCACAGCCAGGTTTTGCCCACAATGCAACTTCCAGCAATCCTGCTCTGACGTATAGGCATATCACGTAACTGCGACGAGTGCTGCTTCCAGAACGGTCACTTCTCGCGTCAATGCAGAATCCTGTAGTTGCGACTTGGTTGTTGAAGGATCCAGGAGTGCATTCTTCAAATTTTTAAAGGTACACAACTGTCACACTGTCTTTGCAGCTGGGACTTACTTCAGCAAAGTTTTATGTGTCCCGACTTCGTTCAGCATGGTTCACTGACTCCCCAGCTCCCCATCTCAGCTGCACTGCCAAATAGCCAAATTGCCATCTGTAAAAGGCATACATCGAATTAGGTTAACTTCCAGGTCTAATACCAGCACAATCCAATCAGACTGTACAATAGCTCCAGCCGTGTACAAGCTGGTCAAAGCAGATCAAAGCACCCAAAAGCACATTCAATTTTAGGCTGTAGGTTGGTCATTAAAATAAATGCTGTGAGCTCTCTCCAAATTAATGTTAGAAATGCAGGCTACAACACGCTGCATACACACCTTCAACTGACCTTCCAGTCAGGTGATCCGACTTCAAGCTCGTAATATTAAATAATGCCCCAATAGTCCAAATCTGTAAGCTGTTAGTAAGCTGCAGGTTTCAAGCATCAGGTCACACAACACATGTTCTACTGTGTAGTCTGATTGTAGGCTGGCTGTCTTCAAGCCCACAGGTCTGACATAACAACTCCAATTCATAAGGCTGTGTGTAGGCTGGCAGGTTTCAAGGCACACAATGTTCAATGCTCAAAACATACAATGTGTAGGCTGGCTATTGTAGGAGACACCGGTGGGGCATCCAAGGCGTTGCTGTGGCTTATTTTCAGGCTTCTTTTCAGACACTGGCAAACTTCTTTTTAGCTTCTTGTGTACTTTCCTGGCTCTACACACGTGGTTCTTTTGAAAATCATCGCCTCTTTTGTAAATGAAGTAGGGTCCTTGTAGGTAATTAGTCCAGTAACCAGTAGTGTAAATTATGTAGGTTTATTCGGTTACAGGTAAGATGGTACAAGCCCCACCGGAAGTAGCATCCTGCTGCTCAGCCCCACTCATTCCAACTGACCACTCTTCCAAACCATGCACTCATGAACATTCTATTACATCACACTCAGACAGGCTGAGCAGCAAGGAACTAGGAGACACAGAATATAACAACATGGCACCCACTCCTCATCAAAAGGTCAACAAGGTCAGCTAGGTAATGATAAAGCTAACGCTTATAAAAGGCATTATATTATTTACAATAAAACATACTAAAAGGTATTTAAAAGTGAGAAAAAATATCCATAATAAAAAGTAATCTTTTCCTAAAAAAGCGTTCAAAAGGTCCTCTAAACTTTTATATATTGTGATTATCGCACTGAGCACCTTGAAAGCCACGAAGCTCAGTTAGAGCGAGAAGAGAATAAAACAAAGTCACACTCGACCTTCAATTTGGTAAATGTTTTAAAAAACAGCCAAACTGTTCCCAGCACAGGAGAGGCCAGATTGTTTTAAGAATCCTGTGCTGAAGCCTCAACATCGCTGAACATCGTATCCTCAGATGGCAGTCTCTCAAGAACTTCCAGTATAATATCCAATGAGCAATGGTTGTCATCTCTGGTTTCCACAGCAGCCGCCGGGGAAGAGTTAGATGCCTGCACGCCTGATGCCTGTATTTCTGGAGTTGAGCTGATCTCCATTTCAACCGGAGCGGAAGCATCCCTTGGAGGCTCTAGAAATGCTATCATCAACATGGGAATACGCTGTGGACAACTGCACGTGTTGACCTGCAAAGGAGCCCGTAGCCCTTATATGTCCGATGGCGCAACCGATGGAAGTGTCAGACACAGGTCCAACGCGCAGCTGAATCCGCAGAAGAGGCAACGGAACACAGGCAGGACACAGTCTAGCCAGACCGGTCTGAAAGACCGGAACCAATGCTCACTCAGCTCTCAAAGACGAGGCGTCATCAGGTAGAACACCATGCGATCACGACAACATAGTTTCAGCAGTGTTATCTCCATTTTGTGGGTGATTGCGACATCCATTGCGAAGCAAAAGTATTAAAATCAGGATGCCCGCTACCAAAAGCACGACCAAAGAAAGTCTTCCAAACTTGCTTCCAAGTAGGCAGTGTATGAATGCCGGAATGACTCCAAAGATGGGTCAAGAGACATTATCCAAGTCGCTTAAATAAGTGTACGATCCCACTTGTATAAGACATGTTAAAGATGCGATGAACCATTTCTCCTAAATGGATCGGGAAATTCGTACGGACCAGGGCCTGTATCTCAGCTGAAGACCTTGCAACCTGGAGATCATCGTCTCTCTGGCTGAAGTTAATTTGTTGAAACAAGTCTGCTCAGCGAATCAAGCCTTATACTGGAAACATTCAATGAAGGCCACAGTGGTGCAACCCTAACTGTGCGAGTCCGGGTAAACAATACTTTGTTACAGCAAACAACCCTGAAGTTTACTGTGACTAGATATGCGATGCCTGGTGCCATAACACAACAGCCTTGATCATTCAGCACTAAATAACTTCCATTCGGAAGTAATTAAGAAACCAGATGAATCACGGCAGCTGGGAAGCCCTTCAAGTAGCAAGATAAGTTCACCTTGGACGCATTACACGTACCATAAAGCGACACCTCTTTGCATACTAAAGACCCACTTAAAGCCTTCCTGCAGTCTTTACCACTTGAGAAAACTTCAGTGTCCTTATTTCTGCACCTATATCTATATGTTAACTCTCAAGTTTCCTGTATGAACCCTTCACCCAACGCTTCATACCTGCCTGCTTGTATGTATCTAAGGCAGTATTATGAAAGGTAACTTCTGCAATTTTTTATCTGAAAGAAACACGTAAGTTATAGATTCCTTACCTTAGAATTTCCCCCAGCGTCAGACTGGATCCGGAAAGATTTTTTGTCAGCAGTACCTCTGCGTGTCGGAAGGTGGCGTGGGTTGGCTCCGTGTCCGTCGTCAGCGTCGTGGTTGCAGGGATGACGTTGCGGCAGCTACTTAGACGCCGGCCTTGCACACTGACGTCAGTTTTTTCTTTTTCCACGCCAGTCAGCGCAAATCCGGGAAAAGCAGTAACTTTTTCTCTACTTTTTTGAGTCTTCGACTCCAACGGTGCATGAGGGATACCCGGTTTTAAGGCCTGCGGATCCTGCCATTGCATGATGTCGGTGACGGATCCGCATGCGTGTGTCTTTTTTGCCAGGAGCGCGACCATGACTCCAAGTCATGCTCGGCCTGCCAGTCGATGGCGCCAAAGGCTTTGCGGGAGTGGTCCTAAAAGCTGCTTGAGCACCGGCAGTACTACTTCAACTTCTCCTCGTCGGGTAGCCAATCCGACGAGGCACGCTGGTAGTGCCCCTCCTGCTGGTCCGCTTGCAGAGCTCGCAGAGTCGACTCCGAGTTTCCCTCCCTTTCTGGGACCTGGAGGGACTCCCGTCCAGCTTTGTGTCGACTCCTGCCCAGCTTCATACGTTCCACGAGGCGATGCATGCCATCTTTGGGCAGACCGACCCCGCCAGCATGCCTTCAGGCCCCGTGGACTCGGTTGGGGAGCCTAGGTCTTCGCTGCCGGCGGCTCCGGCCCCGGTGCCGCAGGTCCCCCGTGGATCCAGGCCTGGATCCGGATCGGTGCCGGTAGACCTCATTACGCCTCCACCGGCGTTGTCCCCGGCCTCCATCTCGGCATGGACGCAGAGCCGGACCGGCGTCATCCGACGCCGTATCCGGCGCCATCCGACGCCGTATCCGGCGCCCTCCGACGCCGTATCCGGCGCCAAGTGGGGTTTTTGTGCCCCTGTTCACTCCTGGATCCTCTTTTCACCCTGAGTGGCATCCAGACGATGAGGAGGAGGACTGGGAGGGTCAGGTGACCCTTTAACTGACCAGCTAGGGTCTGAACAGGACAAGAGAGAGAACTGGTGGATGCCAGTGGTCTCAACACTTCCCCTGACCTTGGCATGTTGCCTCCTCGTACCATGGCTAAGGAGTAGGGAGTGTCGTAGTGGTGTTGCGTAGGGCGGCCGAGGCTCTCAACCTCGAGCTTCCTCGCTACGAAAACAAGCTGCCTGCCTCCGGGTTGTTGGCTGAATAGCAGTGTACACTTTGATGGCACAATAAAGGTTTTTGGAAAAAAAAACAAAAAAAAAACCTCTAGCTTCCTGTGGTGGCAGTCAGGACTAACCTCCTGGCAGAGGTGCTTCAACCGGCTGTGAGATCTTCGAAGCCCCTGCTGCTGTTTAATGAGGCCCTCACCAATGTACTTTTGGGCACGTGGTCCAGGCCCAACACGGGACCTCCTGTGGACAGGATGATTGCCCGACCCCACCGCCCGGCTCCGGGCGACCCCACTTTCCTCTCCCAACTCCCCACCTCGGAGAGCTTTGTGGTCCAAGCCTCCACTTCCAAAAACGCCTTCCCTACCGCTCCAACGGAAAGGGAATCCAAGAAGCTGGACCACCGTGGTAAGAAAATTTCTCTTCCGCCAGCTTAGGAGTGCGGTCCATAAACACCGCTTGTCTCATGGGCCGTTATTCCCACTCGATGTGGGATATGGTGGCGCAGGTGCTGCCTCAGTGTCCGGAGGGGGCCCGGGCAGTGCTCTCCCAGGCTGTTGCCGCCGGCAGGGATGCAGCCAAGTTTACAATACGATGTGGGCTGGACACTGCTGATTCTCTGGGCAGAACTATTTCCACATCAGAAGTGCTTCGTCGCTACGCCTGGATGAGGTCCACTGGCTTTTCAGGGGATGTCCAGAACACCTTGATGGACGTGCCCTTTGATGGCCTTTTTGGCGACAAAGCAGACAACGCTCAACAACGTTTCAAGGACTCACTGGCTACGGCCAAGTCCTTGGGCCTCTCCACCTGCCCTGTGCAGTCTGCTTTTTGTCCCTTTCGTGGCTACGGAAGGGGTGCCCCACTACGTCCTGCCCAGAGCCACAGGCCACAGCAAGTTACCCAATCTTCGCGGGGCTGGGGACGTAGGAACAACAGTCGTGGTTCCTGGAACCAGCGGGCAGGCCAGTCCACCAACCCCCCCTCTGCAGCAGCCTTCTAACCCTCCTAGTCCGACCTTTCAGGCCCATCAAACACCAGTGGGCATCAGGATCCGCCATCACCTCCCCCACTGGCGCTCCATCATGTCGGACAGGTGGGTTTTGCACATAATATGAAGGGCTACTCCCTCCCCTTCGAGACTACCCCTCCAGCCATGCCATCGAGATACAACCGCATGTCGAAGGCTCATCTGGCCCTTCTCCAGCAGGCAGTTACGGCTATCTTGGCCAAGGGAGCCATCGAACACGTTCCTGTCCCAGAAGTAGGTCATGGTTGTTACTCCCACTACTTTCTGGTTCCCAAGAAGGACAGGGGCCTGCGTCCTATCTTGGACCTCTGGGACGTTAAACGCTTCCTCCGGAAGGAGAAGTTCAAGATGTTGACGCTTGTTCAGGTCTTGTCTTCCCTCGGCCCGGAAGACTGGATGGTAGTGTTGGACTTGCAGGACGCTTATTTTCACATCCCCATCCTGCAGGCCCACCTCCGTTACCTACGGTTCACGGTAGGCCACGAGCATTTTCAATTTACAGTGCTCCTCTTTGGCCTTCCCGGTGTCCCGCGGGTGTTCACGAAAGTGATGGCGGTGGTCGCAGCCATCTGCACAATCAGGGGTTTCAGTCTTCCCCTATCTTGATGACTGGTTGTTGAAGGCGGGCTTGCCCCAGGTAGTCGTCTCCCACCTCCAGACTACGGCGACCTCCTGCATTCGCAGGGGTTCTCCATCAATGTGCTGAAGTCGCACCTGATTCCCTCTCAGAAGCTCCTTTTCATCAGAGCGGTTCTGGACACGACGCGGTTTCGGGTCTATCCTCTCCAACAGCGAGTCCGGGAAATTCGGGCTATGATTCTGATCTTTCAGCCTCTATCCCGAGTTTCGGTCAGAATGACTCTGAGGCTGCTGCCCTCATGGCCTCCTGCATCCTGCTGGTGGATCATGCCAGGTGGCATATGCGGGCTCTGCAGTGGGACCTGAAGTTCCAGTGGGCGCAACATCAGGGGAATCTGTCTAATTGCGTCCTGGTCTCGGAGGGCACTGCACAACAACTGCAGTGGTGGCTCACGAACCAGGGTTGGGTCAATGGCAGATCCATCTTCCTCCCCCAACCAGACCACACAGTGGTGACGGATGCCTCCCTTCTGGGATGGGGCGGCCACATGGGAGAGGCGGAGATCAGAGGCCTCTGGTGTCCGGTGGAGTCCGGGCTTCACATCAGCCTTCTGGAGCTCCAGGCGATTTGTCTTGCTCTGAAAGCATTCCTTCTCTATGTCCGGGGAAGAGTAGTGCAGGTGTTCACGGACAACACCACCGCCATGTGGTACTGCAACAAACAGGGCGGGGTGGGGTTGTGGACCCTATGTGAGGAGGCTCTTCACCTCTGGACATGGCTGGAACATCAGAGCATATCCCTGGTGAATCAACACCTGGCAGGTTCCCTGAACCCCAGGGCGGACAAGCTCAGCCGCAGGTGCGTGATGGATCACGAATGGCGTCTTCACTCGCAGGTGGTGCAAGGTCTGTTTTGACAGAGGCGAAAGCCTTGGTTAGATCTATTCGCCACCGAAGAGAACGCGCAATGTCAGCAATTCTGCACGTTGGAATTTCCTAGGCGGCGCTCGCCTGGCGATGCTTTTCGTCACGAGTGGAGTTGCGGTCTGTTGTACGCCTTTCCACCTAAACCACTTCTGTCCAGAGTGCCGAAGAAGATCAGGCGCCACCGGGCACAAGTCATTCTTGTGGCTCCGGATTGGGCACGAAGAGTCTGGTATCCCGAGCTGCTCAACATGGTCATCAATCCTCTGATCAGACTGCCTCTTCGGGAGCATCTTCTGTCGCAGCAGCAGGGGACGGTCCTCCACCCGAACCTGTCCAGTCTCCACCTCCTTGTGTGGAGATTGAGCGGCGGCAGTTGATGTCTTTCAACTTCCCTACCGAAGTCTGTGACATAATCTTGGCAGCCAGGTGTCCCTCCACCAAGACGGTATACGCCTGCCGGTGGAACAAGTTTGTGGCATGGTGCACAACAAAGGCTGTGGATCCCCTTTCTGCCCCTCTTTCTGAAGTTCTCTTGTTCCTTCCTTCTTTAGCCCAGCAGGGCTCTTCTCTTGGCACTATCAAGGGCTATCTTTCAGCCATCTCTGCCTTCCTTCGGCCGCTAGATCAGCCTTCTCTTTTCAAGTCCACTGTAGTTCATCGTTTCTTAAACGGCCTAACACATCTCTCCTCCAATCGCCTTCATTATGCCTCAGTGGGACTTAAATCTTGTTCTTACCTATTTAATGTGCGCTCCCTTTGAGCCACTTCATAACTGTCCTTTAAGACTCTTGACTCTTAAGACTACTTTCCTGGTAGCCAACACTTCTGCTAGAAGGGTGAGTGAGCTCCAGGCCCTTTCTTCCAAACCTCCTTCCCTGTCTGTCCATCTGGACAAGGTGGTTCTCAGGACCCGTCCATCTTTCCTTCCTAAGGTGGTCACTGCCTTCCTCATCAGGCAGACCATCACTTTGTCCACCTTCTTTCTGCCTCCGAATCCTTCGAAGGAGGAAGAGAGGCTCCACGGTCTGGACCCAAAACGTGCGCTCTCTTTCTATCTGGATCGCACAAAACAGTTCCGGGTGGATGATCAACTCTTTGTTGGCTACGTGGGCGCCAAGAAAGGTCGGGCCGTACACAAACGCACCATTTCTCGATGGGTCGTTTTGTGTATTAAGGCATGGTATTCTCTGGCTAAAAAGGAGCCTACGGTCGGGCTACGAGCCCATTCTACCAGGGCGACAGCAGCCACTACTGCCTTGGGAAGAGTAGTTCCTCTAAATTACATTTGTCAGGCGGCCATGTGGGCATCACTGCTCACGTTTACGAAACATTACTGCTTGGACAGCCAAGTTCAGAGAGATGGCTTATTTGGCCGTTCTGTTCTCCAGGACTTTCTGGTGTGATCTTGGTTCACAGACCCACCACCGGTTTTGCTATTGCTGCGGTATTTATTCTAAGGTAAGGAATCTATAACTAACGTGTTTCTTTCAGATGAACAAGTTACTTACCTTCGGTAACGATATATCTGTAAGAAACATTATTAGTTATAGGTTCCTTACCGCCCCACCCATCCTCCCTGTTCTGCGAACTGATTTCTAGGGTTAGGGATATCTTTTCAGGGCCCCAGTTTTGTGCACCAGTGGTCAGTGTCTTGCATGGCTCTGCGTTTCTGGTGCGGAAAGTCGTATACAGACTGCCATCAGTGTGCGAGGGCGGCGTCTAATTAGCCGACGACAGACGTGGAGCCGACGGACTCAACCTTCCGACGCGCAGAGGTACTGCTGACGAAAAAACTTTCCGGATCCAGTCTTATGCCTGAGGTAATTCTAAGGTAAGGAATCTTTAACTAACTAATGTTTCTTATAGATATAGCTATACTGAAGGTAAGTAACTTGTTCAATACGCAGCATGGTGTACTTTGCATCTCTGCATGCCATAGTCAACTGTCTGTTGGTCAGATTGTAAGCCTAAAACAAATTTGTGCTATTAATGTATTTCTATGGCACGTGGCCTGAACGCAATGATTGAAACTTCAAGCTTAAAAGCATAATGGAGCGCAATTGAGATTGCCCATGTTGTAGAATAGACAAATCTTGTTTCATTATGTCAATTGCAGAGGACACATTGTCGCCCCGTGAATAAATACATGAAGAAAGTATGGTCATACCATTGTCTACTACAGCTAGGGCATTTTCTAGGTTAATCCTATCAATCTCACATAGTCTCTCAGCAGCATCCTGTTGGGAGACTTTCCACAGTTCATTATAGATAGCATATAAGAAGCAATTCTTACACGTTGTTTTGGGACCTAACAAGAAATCTCTAAGATCCATGTTGTCTGCCAGAAGGGACAAGTGTTGTTTCACCTGTTGCAGTGTTGAGGTTTTTAGCCATTCTAGGCACAACTTCCCAACACTATATGAAGTCACTACCCTTGGTTGTCTTTGTGTACATAGCGAGAGTCGGGCCTATGGATACTAAACCCTCTGGTGGTACCCATGAATCTTGCTTGACACCTATTTGTGTCGATAAGCCAAACCAACCATCCCTTCCAATCAGGAGTTGAGGAATTGTATGTACCATTCTATACTATTTCACCCAGCATCTCCTCACTCAACAGTGTGGTATTCAAAAACCCTTCAATAGGTGTTGGTAAGGGGATGCATGGTGTTTTCAGGTCTTTAAGTTTTGCAAACCCGTAGCAGGTAGTTAGCTGCACTGTTCTGTTCAGGAATATTATCTGTAACGGTATGAGGCAAGCTCTAAATAAAGCCTCAGTTCCCTAAACCTGCCAATCTTTCGTCCCCCAGATGGATTTTGTGTCTATAGTGTCCCTCCAATAGTCGAAACCTTGCATAGACAGTTGGGAGATGAAAGGTACTAAATATATCAGCTTTGTGTTAATCAGTATCATTTTCTTCGCAGTTGCATTCGTCTGTACTAATAGTAGTATGACATGAGGTCTGATTGAACCCTCAAAAAGTATGCACATTTCTGTGCGAATGCGGCAGAACTACCTTTCGGTGGTGTCGGACAATGTTCCTATTGATTGTAATTGTTTACAGTACGTGGAACACTACCTCTGTGCAAAAAGTGATGACCATAATGCTGGTAACAAAACATGCTATCGTAGTCAGGTGTATCTTCATACAATTCTCTGTAAGAAAATGCAGCAGATTGTTCTAAATCTGAAAGCATAGTATTCAGTCTCAACGTCCCCATCATCAGAGAGTGTACTCGGGGTAATGTAATCATTCATTGAAATTTTGAACACGTGTGGAATTTTCAAATTTTCAGTAGAACCAAATACATCATATGCAACTCTATCCCATACTATACCATCCGGTACTGGAACTGCTGAAATGTTCACTAGGGACAAGTTTCTTTGTTCACGGTGTGATGATGTATGTGGTTTCAAGACCAAGTTCACAGGTTGTACTGCAGAGCGTTGTGGAAGGTAATGTCCATTCATTAGTAGGACAAAGACAGTTACTGTACCAATCCAAATCAACAGAATCCCTAATGCAAACCAAAGATGCAACCAGGGGGACACAAGGTCAGTCTTTTTCAGCCAGAGATAGAATTGTCGGAATTGTTCTTTCTTAGAAATGGGTGGCGTTTGCTCAGGTTCACTTGGATCTGAAGAAAAGTCATTGAAGTTGATGAAGTAGCTAGACGCAGTTCGATCTACCCCTGGGAGCTCAGCAGTGTTTGTAGAACTGGCAGTTGCTTCTTGTGCTTGGGCCGAATTGCAATTTGCGTTTCAGTTTCATGTGGATGTTGTTCACTTTCAACAGGTGGAATTCATACTCCGTTATTGGCTACAACGGCATCTTGCGCAGAGGAATCTTGGAATGTTATCAGTCTTTCCATCTGAACTTCCTTTATAGTAGCGAGAGGAGATCAGGGGCTACTCAGGATTCCATGTGGCCTGCTGTTCAGAATCGGCCACATAGTGTGGTTTGACCCTTGACCTCCTCGTAGGTTGCTCCATCCCCGCTGCAGCTCCGCCCGCACCCCCGCTGTCGCTGCTCGCTGATCGCTGCTGTTTACACTGCCGGTGATTTCTAGGCCCTCCTCCACCCGCAGGCTTCCACCTACGCCTCATCCCTGGTGGCCAGTGGTGGCCTTTAGGTTCGTTTCTCACTGTTCGTTTGTGCACTGTTTCCTTTTGCTGCCGTTGCCTTGTTCATGCATCTGTCTGTGCCCCCTGCCCCCGCTCGCCGCTCTGCTTTGTGCCCCCTGTATTTTATATCCTGATCGCCGCTTTGCTCTGTGCCCCCTGCCCCCCGCTCTGCTTTGTGCCCCTTGTACTTTGCATTCTGTATCCTGATCGCCGCTCTTCTTTGTGCCCCTGTATTCTGTAATCTGATCGCCGCTTGCTCTGTGCCCCTTTGCTTTTGTTCACCTTTCGCTCCTCTGTGCCCCGCGCTGGTCTCCTGTCCTCCGTCCCCGCCGCTGCCTCCCCTGTGGGGCCCCCTCCGCGCCCATTCGCCACACCCGTCCCTCGCCTCCCGCCTCCCAGCTGCTCCTCCCTCCCCACCCCCATATATGGCGGCCGCTGCGCGGCCACGCCGATGGTGCGCCTAAGGCAAGCCCGTCTGCGCCCGTCCGCACCTGGACCGCGCCCAGCAGCAGAACCCCTGGCCCTCGCACCTGCCAGGTCGACCACTTCCGCTACGACGCCAAGACCCTCATCGCTCTCAACCCAGGAAGAAATCACACCTGCTGCAAGGCCGCCCCCAGGCGCACCCACGGCCCCTTCACCTGCCGGAACTGCAGCTTCTCCTGCCGCGAAAGCAGCAAAACACCCACCACAACGGAAGCCAACCAGCTTAGATGCATCCTCATCAACATCCGCTCCGCATACAAACACGCCGTTGAACTCTGGGACCTACTCGACACCACATCACCGGACGTCGCCTTCCTGACCGAGACCTGGATGAAAGAAAGCTCCTCGCCAGACATCGCCATAGCAATCCCAGACGGGTACAAGATCAACTGCAGAGACCGCACCAACAGGGCCGGAGGAGGAATCGCCATCGTCCACAAAAACACCATCAAGATCTCAACAAACACCAACGACACCCTCAGCACCGCCGAACACATGCACTTCCAGATCCACACGAACCCAAAGACCACCCTAAGAGGCACCCTCGTCTACAGACCTCCAGGACCCCGGCCTCAATTGTGCGACTCCATCGCCGACCTCATCAGCACGCACGCGCTAACCTCCACCGACTACATCCTCCTCGGAGACCCGAACTTTCACCTGGAAGACAACAACGACAGCAACTCCTCCACCCTGATCGACAACCTCGCCAACCTCGGACTGAAACAGCTCGTCACGACGCCGACCCACAACGCCGGCCACACGCTAGATGTCATCTTCTCTTCAAGCCCCCAAGTCACCTTCAGCCACGCCTCCGAACTCACCTGGACAGACCACCACTGCATCCACTTCTCCCTCCGTAAACCGCCCACACACCACCGCACCCTACAGACACCCCGCCGCCGCTAGGGCAAAATCACTGGAGATCAACTACAAACAAACCCTGCACTCAACCCCCGGACGACCCCAACCGACCCGGATGAAAGGGCAATCGCCCTCGAACGCTGGATGAACGACTGCGCCAACACCGTTGCTCCACTGAAAAACCCCACCAACACAGACACCAGCAGAAGAGTCAGCTGGTTCACCCCGGAACTCCTCAACTCCAAACGCACCTGCCGGAAACTGGAAAACATATGGCACAACGACAAGACGCCAGACAGCTGCGCTGCCCACAAAGACGCCATCCGCAACCCCCACCACCTCATCAGGACCGCCAAAAGAACCTCCTTCACAGACCGCCTTGACAACAACGCACATAACAGCAAGGAGCTCTTCACCATCGTGAAGGAACTCTCCAACCCCAGCTCCAACGCCAACGACATCCCACCATCGCAAGCCCTGTGTGACTCCCTCGCCACCTTCTTTCACCGGAAAATCACCGACATCCATGACAGCTTCAGACCCCGGACAACCCCTTCTCACCGCACCGAACCCACCGCACCCCACCGCCCACGACACCCTGACAACCTGGGCCAACGTAAGCATCGAGGACACAATCAAGACCATGGGAACAATCCACTCCGGATCCCCAGCCGACCCTCTCCCGCACCACATCTTCAACAAAGCCAGTAAGTCCACCGCTCCCCACCTGCACAAAATCATCAACCTGTCCTTCGAGACCGCCACTTTCCCTGAGATCTGCAAGCATGCAGAGATCAACGCCCTACTGAAGAAACCCAAGGCGGACCCGAGCGACCTCAAGAACTTCAGGCCCATCTCCTTGCTTCCGTTCCCAGCTAAGGTCATCGAGAAGATAGTAAACACCAAGCTCGCCCGACACCTCGAAGACAACAACATCCTAGACCTGTCCCAGTCAGGATTCCGCAGCAACCACAGCACCGAGACCGCCCTCATCGCCGCCACAGATGACATCAAGATCCTGCTGGACAATGGCGAGACGGTGGCCCTCATCCTCCTGGACCTCTCCGCCGCTTTAGACATCGTCTGCCACCTCACACTATGCACGCGCCTCCACGACGCAGGGATCCGTAACAAGGCCCTGGACTGGACCACCTCCTTCCTCTCTGGCAGAACGCAGAGAGTCCGCCTACCCCCGTTCTGTTCCGAGGCCTCCAAGATCATCTGTGGCGTCCCTCAAGGATCCTTCCTCAGCCCGACACTGTTCAACGTCTACATGGCACCACTAGCACGCATCGCCCGATAGCACGACCTCAACATAATCTCCTACGCCGACGACACTCACCTGATCCTCTCCCTCACAAAGGACGCCCTCACCGCCAAATCCAACCTCCACCAGGGAATGAAGGCCGTTGCCGACTGGATGGAGGACAGCTGCCTCAAACTGAACACAGACAAGACTGGAATCCTCATCCTCGGATCCAACCCTTCCGCATGGGACGACTCTTGGTGGCCCACTTCACTGGGGCCCCCCCGATCTACAGATGGATTCCGACCAACACGAGGAAAACAGTCACCCAGGCCCTAGTCAGCAGCAGACTCGAATACGGAAACGCACTCTACGCCGGAGCCCCGTCCAAGCTCATCAGCAGACTACAGAGAATCCAGAATGCCTCCGTGTGAGAAGTTGGCCTGATGTATGATGTCACTAGTTCTAGTGTACACCTTATATCAGTCCAAACAACCCTTATGGTTATTGGTTGTAAAGTCAACCTTATAGACCAGTTATCCTAGTGGTAGCATGGACAAGAGCAGTCTTAGGCTAAACTCTGAATGGCATGTGAAGCCAGCTGTGATAACATATATAATTCCTTGAATACCAAATGAAAGGACACCACAACAGATATATATATAAAATAAAATGTATTTATTCTAGTCAAACCCTCAGCACTCTTTATGAGATTCGAGGTAAGTACAACACAGTCTTATTCAAGCATACATTAAGTCACACAGGTAGGTAATAAAGTTAGGCCCTAGGGGCCACGCAAACCATATACTAAAGAAGTGGTATAAGGACCACTGTCACGGAAATAGAATAGGCCTAGGCCTAGGGAATCGCTGGGGCTACACTACACTACACTACCAACAGTTAGGAAGTGGGAGGCCCACGGGATTCAGGTGCAGAGTGGAAACACTCACGCGTAATGCGTTGTGATCGTGGGCGGGTGTCGGGCTGGAAAAACAGACGAGGAGGCCGGATATAGTGGGCAATAGTGGTTGTTTCTTTAATGCACACAAGGTCAGGTTATACAGGAAGAGAGACAGAGGGAACGGTGTAATGGTCTTCAGCTGCTGTCGTCTGGGTCGATGCTTCCGGGACTTCTCCTGTCTTGGTTGTAGCCGATGGAAGACTGCCGGGCGGGTACTCCTCGGAGGGCAGAGAGAGAAATAAAGAGGAGCCGTTAGTCCTGCTGGGACTCTGAGCCCGATACCATACCCGCGACCACGGGTGGTGAAGCGGAAATAGACCGTGAGGGAAAAGGGAAGAGGAGGGAGAGGGCAGGGCTCGGTAAAGAAAAGGGGTGCTCGAAAGGGATCGTGAGGGAAACGGGCGTCACACAGTGCAAGGTGCTGTATATTATCTACAGGGTGGCTGTCTAATTGTAAGGACGTGGCTACAAAAGAGAGGGGATATATACAGGGGTCGTACTCTTCATACAGAGCACCTAGCGTGCTGGGGAGGTGGTAGATGGTACTCACGCGTTCCGCCGTAACTCTCCTCCGAGTTACGGCCGCTCTTCAGCCACCTCCGGGGGACTCCACCAGTCTTCGGACCACTCCTCAGGTTCTCCGCTTCCGTCTTCTCCTTCCGTCGTACCTCCAGTCGAGAGTTCCTGCCACGATCCTTCGACCCTCTCTGGCTCTCCACTTCCGTCTTTTCTGGGTCCAGCCGTCGGCAGGGAGGAGGGACTTCCGGGGCACCGGGTTAGTCCTTCCGGTCCGTCGTCTCTCTTGATTGGATCCTGCAAGAGAGAAAGGGGTGGGGTCTCCGTTGTCACGGACGCTTTGGTGATTGTTCTGTTTTGCGTGTCCTGGAAGGGAGAACACCGGAGAGGTGATAATCCGGGCGATGTGAGTAAGGGGCTTGGGACCGGGTGAAGGGTTCGATCACATGCGTATAATCGATAGAAATACTACAGTTCTGAAATAAGCAGTTTTAGGACACTTCTGGAGTAGCTAGAAATTCGAGACTCGGAAACTAGACCCTAGGATAGTCACTACCCTTGTGAGCACCGAAGTACCCAAGTTACCGAGCCCACGGGCTGCGGGTGCATAGGTGTGAACTTGCGTCGGGTTTCGTCGTGGACTTCTATGGATGCCTGAAGGAAAGTTGCTGACAGGCAGTCAGTGCAGAGTGTCCGGTGGATCCTAAGGCCGGGATCAAGAAGGAAGGGTACCTGCAAGCAGAAGGGACAGAGTCAAGGTCACTAGCCAGTGACCACGTGGAACCAGGAAGGAACCAGGCGATGTTGTGAAGATTGCAGGTGAAGGGTGAAGCTTGTCGCAGCAACCACGAGTTCCAGGAGACGTCGAGGACGACCAGGACCAGGAGGCGAGCTGTCCCACGAAGGCTCTTGCTGTCAGCGGCGTCGAGGTCTCACCAAGCCTTGGCAAGCGGAACCCACGAAGAACGGAGGACTTGCTTCTGGTGCAGACCAGGAAGGTCTGTGTTGCTTATCTTTTGCAAAGAAGCGGGAGCCAGTCTGGAGGAGCCAAACCAGCAGTGAAGAGTTAAAGGTGCGTCGTCACAAAGTCCGCTAGCCAACGGGCAAGCAGACGGACAGACGCTGCAAGCAGGAAAATGCAGAAGGGCCCCATGCAGGACTCGTGGAGTGTGGGGGGCTGATCTTCGGTGCAGATGATGCTTGGGGTTGGGGCTTCTCAATCCCTGGTGCACAACTTCGAGGGTGCCTTAGAAGCTGCGCTGGAAGATACTCGCCACTTTTCCCAGGTAGCCGGTCCCACGTCTCTCGTCCCCTCCACGGATCTCAGCTCGGCTGTGGCTGTGGTTCAGGGTCAGAGAAGTCTGGAAGTCAAGGCTCTGGTCGGGCTCTGCAGTCGGTCCCTCGTAGAACTTCAGCAAAGCAAAGGGTAAGTCTCTCGATGGTGCCTGTTTGCACAGGGTAGCCACTCCTTGGCCACAAGGGAGATTCTTCAGTCTTCTTCTTTCGTCGAATGTCGAAGGTCCAGAGTTTCTGTTCAAGTTGCAGGTTCAGGATAATCTAATCTCCTGGGGCCCAGCTACCACTCTTATACCAATCTGGGGGGCTGGGTTGCCTGCTAGGTCACGCATTATGGGTGGGACCTGGGAGGGGGGTGGTTACACCCCCTTCCCTTTGTCCAGTTTCGCGCCAGGACTGGGTTTGGTGTGTCCCAGCACCGGTTTGAACTGGACTATGCATGGGACACCTTGTGTGCCCCAGGCAGTGTCTCGTTTCATTCATCTCTCCCTGCCCCAATACACTAAGGCCTGTCTGGGGTGGTGCTCGCACCTCCCAAGGCAGGAAACCTATTGTCCAAGCCTCCCTTGCCGGGATCACTCCCAGCAGCAGGAGGTCAGACTTGTGTCGTGGCAGCAGCATCCATTTTGTGATGCTGGGGCTCTGGTTAACTTTAAACGGGTAAGTAGGTTTCAACATGTCTTCTCCCTCTAGAAGGGAGGGATAATATCCTCATCCCCAGAAATGGGATGGGGGTATTATTCCAAAGTGTTAGACACCTTACACGACATGTTTTGATACAGCCAAACCATAGTTACCATAACCGTTTAAGATTATAAGGCACTTTAAGAGTATATGGTAGGCTATATCATAGAACAGCTATAAGGACATGGTTCCGAAAGCTGCAGACAGGCTCAGCTCATGCCAGAGCCCCATCTCACATGTTACCAAGCACTCTGCCTCCAGGATTGTTAAGGCCTGCGATAGGAGTGGCTTATAGGTACACATGTGTCTATATCTAAGATAGGTATAGGAATACTATACCTAATCAAGGGGTGATTACACGACCTACCCCGGCTGAGTGATCAGTTAGTTGTGTCATAATGGAAGGCCAGGCCAGGGGTGGCATAATACATGCTGCAGCCCCTGGTAGGCCTAGGGTACACCTATGCCCTGGGTACCTAAGGTACACTGTACAGGGGCCAATAAGGTGATCCTATCCAAATGGGTTATGCACCTAAAGTACATAGTATTAATTTAGAGAGAGAACAGCAGGGCTGTGGGTCTGATTAGCAGGCCCGCAGCCACATCTAAGTCGAAAACCAGTAAAGCAAAAGCAAAAAGTGTGGGTGAACATAGAAAGCAGACCCTACTCTCCTACACAACCCCCCCCCCCCCCAAACTTAGGGACATTAAACTAACCTTGACCAGTTGAGTCTTCATGTTCTAAGTGGAAATATCTGGAGAGTCCATCTGCATTGGCATGGTCAGTCCCAGGTCTATGTTCCACTGTGAAGTCCATCCCCTGTAGGGAAATGGACCACCTAAGAAGTTTGGGATTTTCACCCTTCATCTGATTTAGCCACAAGAGGGGCTTATGGTCTGTCTGAATCTTGAAGTGAGTGCCAAACAAGTATGGCCTCAGCTTCTTCAGGGCCCAAACCACAGCAAAGGCCTCCCTCTCAATAGCTGACCAACGTTTCTCTCTAGGGGTCAGCCTTCTACTTATAAAAGCAATGGGCTGGTCTTGACCATCTATATTAAGTTGTGAAAGAACAGCTCCCACACCCAACTCAGAAGCATCTGTCTGGACAATGAACTCTTTGGAGTAGTCTGGACTTTTCAGAATAGGTGCACTGCACATGGCCTGCTTCAGGTCATCAAATGCTTTTTGACAGCTTACTGTCCACTGAACTTTCTTTGGCATTTTCTTGGAGGTCAAGTCATTAAGTGGTGTCACAATGGACCCATAGTTCTTAACAAACTTTCTGTAGTACCCAGTCAGGCCCAAGAAAGCTCTGACCTGAGTCTGGGTAGTTGGAGGAGTCCAGTTCTTTATGGTCTGGATCTTGCTCTCCAGTGGTTGAACCTGACCCCCACCAACTAGGTGGCCCAGGTATACAACGTTGCTCTGCCCTATCTGGCACTTAGTGGCCTTGATAGTGAGGCCTGCCTTTTGCAGGGCCTCTAAAACATTCCTCAGGTGGACCAGGTGATCCTCCCAGGTGGAGCTAAAGACAGCAATATCATCAAGATAAGCTGCACAGTAATCATTCAACCCAGTAAGGACTTGATTCACCAACCTTTGGAAAGTGGCAGGTGCATTCTTCAAACCAAAGGGCATTACCACAAATTGATAATGTCCTCCTGGGGTCGAGAAAGCAGTTTTGGCCTATGCATTCTCAGCTAGTCTGATTTGCCAGTAGCCTGCAGTCAGGTCAAATGTGCTCAAAAACTTAGCAGCTGCCAGTCTGTCAATGAGCTCATCTGCCCTAGGTATTGGGTGGGCATCTGTCCTAGTGGCAGCATTGAGACCTCTGTAATCCACGCAAAACCTCATCTCTCTCTTACCATCTTGGGTGTGAGGTTTTGGCACAAGAACTACAGGACTAGCCCAAGGGCTCTCTGAAGGTTCAATGACTCCCAGCTCCAACATCTTTTGTACCTCAACTTTTATGCAGTCCCTGATATGGTCAGGTTGCCTGTAGATTTTACTCTTCACAGGCAGACTGTCACCAGTGTCCACCTCATGGGTGCACCAGTTTGTCTGACTTGGGGTCAGAGAGAACATATGTCTGTAGGATTGCAGAACTTGTCTGCAGTCCTGTTGCTGATGGACAGTGAGGCTGTCAGAAAAGACCACACCATCAACTGAGCCATCATCAGGGTTCTGAGTCAACAGGTCTGGAAGAGGGTCACTCTCTTCCTCCTGCCCCTCATCTGTAGCCATGAGTAAGCCCATGTCTGCCCTGTCAACATATGCCTTCAATCTGTTGACATGAAGCACCCTGTGGGGGCTTCTGGGAGTCCCAAGGTCCACCAAGTAGGTGACGTCTCCCTTTTTCTCAACAATAGTGTGGGGTCCAGACCATTTGTCTTGGAGTGCTGCTGGGGCCACTGGCTCCAACACCCACACTTTCTGCCCTGGCTGGTAAACAGTCAGCACAGCCTGTTGGTCATGCCAAGCTTTTTGGAGTTCTTGGCTTGCCTCAAGGTTTTTAGAAGCCTTCTTCATATACTCTGCCACCCTGGAGCGGAGACCAAGTACATAATCCACTATATCAAGTTTGGGTTGTCTGAGAGGTCTCTCCCATCCTTCCCTTACTAAACATAGGGGTCCTCTTACAGGATGCCCAAACAAAAGCTCAAAAGGGCTGTAGCCAACCCCCTTTTGTGGGACCTCTCTGTAAGCAAACAGAAGACAGGATAAAAGGATGTCCCATCTTCACCTAAGCTTAACCTTTTATCATTCCCTTTAGGGTCTTGTTGAATCTCTCAACAAGCCCATTGCACTGTGGGTGATAGGGTGTGGTGAACTTGTAGTTCACACCACACTCCTTCCACATTGCAGTCAAGTATCCTGACATGAAGTTGGCACCTCTGTCAGAGATGACCTCCTTTGGAAAGCCCACTCTGGAGAATACTCCAAGCAGGGCCCTTGCCACAACAGGAGCTGTTGTGGTCCTCAGGGGAATAGCTTCTGGATACCTGGTGGCATGGTCCACTATCACCAGTATGAATCTGTGCCCAGATGCTGTTTGTGGGTCCATTGGTCCTACAATATCTATGCCCACTCTTTCAAAGGGAACCCCCACCACAGGTAGTGGTATGAGGGGGGCCTTTGTGGTGCCACCTGATTTGCCACTGGCTTGGCAGGTGACACAGGAGCGACAAAACTCCTTGGTATCTTCTGACATATGGGGCCAGTGAAAGTGAGGGACAAGCCTGTCCCAGGTCTTGTTCTGGCCTAAGTGCCCTGCAAGGGGAATATCATGGGCCAAGGTAAGAAGGAAGCCTCTGAACTTCAGTGGTATGACCAACCTCCTGGATGCACCAGGCTTGGGGTCTCTAGCCTCTGAATACAGTAGCCCTTCATCCCAATACACTCTATGGGTACATTGAGCATTCCCTGCAGCCTCAGCAGCAGCCTGCTGTCTGAGGGGTTCAAGAGAGGGGCAGTCTAATTGAGCCTGCCTCAGATCTGCCCTTGAAGGTCCCCCTGTCCCAAGAAACTCAACCTGATCAGGTTCAAGTTCTTCTAGGACAGTTCCTTCAGGGCTCTCAGAATCATCCTCCTGTGAGGGCTGATCCAGTGTCTGAGGCAGGGGGAAGGCACAGCCTTTACCCTACTGCTCTTTCTCTTGGTTTGTGACTGGTCCATAGTTCCAGGATCCAGCACTTGTTTAGTGGTGCACTTTTTGGCCTGTGACCTGGTCACAGCAAGGACATGTGCATCTATCCCTATCATTTCTGCAGGGGTCCTATACTCCACTTCAGACCAAACTGAAGTTTCAAGATCATTGCCCAGTAAACACTCCACAGGAAGGTCTGAACTAACAACAACTTTCTTGAGGCCAGTTACCCCTCCCCAGGAGAAGTTAACAATAGCCACACTATGGGAGTTAGTGGCATTGCTAGCGTTGGTCACTAGGTAGTTCTCACCTAGTATGATCTGTCCAGGGTCCACAAAGGCAGGTGTCACCATTGTGACACTAGCCCCAGTGTCCCTGTAGGCCCGAGCCATTCTTTCATTGATAAAAGGAATCTGTCTGTACTTGCCCAGGTTACTGGGGCCTACAGTAGAGGACAAAGCTATGTCCCCATCACAGATCAGAACAGCCTGAGTAGGTATCCTGATAGTCCTTAACCTTACTTTCCACTAGCCAGCCTTCCAGAGCCTTAGTGGCACAATCTACAAAGTCAGTCCAGTCCTGAGTCTGTGTCTTCTGGGTATCCCTGAACAACAACCTGTATTGTTCAGTGGTTAGGCCAAACCCATCAATTAGAGCACTCTTCAGGACAGTGTAATTGTCTGCATCCTCATCACTAACTGTGAGGAGCTTGTCTCTACCTTTCTCAGAGGAGAGCCACAAGATAGCTGCCCAATGACTTTGGGGTACCTGCTGTACTTTGCAAGCCCTCTTCAAAGCAGTTATCCATTTTTGGATGTCATCCCCACACTTGTAGGGAGGGACAATCTTGCTCAGGTTTCTATTATCATAGTGCCTGTCTCTATCCTTAGGGATATTGCTGCCACCAGTGGGTTCTAACCCACTTAACTTTTGCTCTCTAGCCAGAGCAAGCTTCTCCTTGGCAAGGGCAAGTTCTTCCCTCTCAATCCTTAGATTAGCTTCCCTCATTCTGGCTTCATGCTCCTTTCTCTGGGGGGAAGTCATTCCCCTGTGAGAAGAGGCATTAGAGATGCTAGAGACATGGGAGTGGATGGTTCCCTTGAAGGGGATCTGTCTCTCCTGCTTCTCTGGTTAATCCCACTTGGGGGTCTGTATGGGGGACCCCATGCAAACTCCCATGTAAGCTTAGGTTAGCCTGGCTAAGTCTTCCTACTTGGCCCTGGCTGTCTACCTCCTCATCTGAAGTCCCATCTGACTCATCTGTAGCGTGTAGACCCTCCCCTGTACCTAGGGTACCAGCCTGTGAGGCCCTAAGAGCATCATATTCCTCTAGGATCTGCACTAGCTGAAGGAGGGTAGGGTTTGCACCCTGTTTTAACTTTCTGGAGGTACACAATTGTCTCATCTCCTGAAAAGTTAGGGTATCTTATCTAGAGGGGATCTTTCTCAGACCTGCCCCTCCTGAGAGAGAATCTCCTTGATCTCCTCCCAGAGACATGATCTAGTGAGGGTGTGGTGTGTGCACCTACCTACACTAGTTGTTTCTACTAAACCTCTCTAGTAGTTGTAGTCAGGGTGTGTTACTCCCTTCAACCTACAACAACTAAGTCCAGTAGGACTTAAGTATTATAATCTATGTTATATGTACCTAAACAATATCTGTGTGATCTTTCAATTTAGTATCTCAAGATTACAATGGTATTACAACAGCAAGCTCAGATCCCAACCGCTGCTCACCAATGTGAGAAGTTGGCCTGATGTATGATGTCACTAGTTCTAGTGTACACCTTATATCAGTCCAAACAACCCTTATGGTGATTGGTTGTAAAGTCAACCTTATAGACCAGCTAACCTAGTTGTAGCATGGACAAGAGCAGTCTTAGGCTAAACTCTGAATGGCATGTGAAGCCAGCTGTGATACCATATATAATCCCTTGAATACCAAATGAAAGGACACCACAACAGATATATATATAAAATAAAGTGTATTTATTCTAGTCAAACCCTCAGCACTCTTTATGAGATTCGAGGTAAGTACAACACAGTCTTATTCAAGCATACATTAAGTCACACAGGTAAGTAATACAGTAAGGCCCTAGGGGCCACGCAAACCATATACTAAAGAAGTGGTATAAGGACCACTGTCACGGAAATAGAATAGGCCTAGGCCTAGGGAATCGCTGGGGCTACACTACACTACCAACAGTTAGGAAGTGGGAGGCCCACGGGATTCAGGTGCAGAGTGGAAACACTCACGCGTAATGCGTATAATCGATAGAAATAGTAATAGTACAGTTCTGAAATAAGCAGTTTTAGGACACTTCTGGAGTAGCTAGAAAGTCGAGACTCGGAAACTAGACCCTAGGATAGTCACTACCCTTGTGAGCACCGAAGTACCCAAGTTACCTAGCCCACGGAAGGAACCAGGCGATGTCGTGAAGATTGCAGGTGAAGGGTAAAGCTTGTCGCAGCAACCACGGGTACCAGGAGATGTCGAGGACGACCAGGACCAGGAGGCGAGCTGTCCCACGAAGGTTCTTGCTGTCGGCGGCGTCGAAGTCGAACTAGGACTCACCAAGCCTTGGCAAGCGGAACCCACGAAGAACGGAGGACTTGCTTCTGGTGCAGACCAGGAAGGTCTGGGGTGCTTCTCTTTTGCAAAGAAGCGGGTAGCCAGTCTGGAGGAGCCAAACCAGCAGTGAAGAGTTAAAGGTGTGTCGTCACAAAGGCCGCTAGCCAACGGGCAAGCAACCGGACAGGCGCGGCAAGCAGGAAAATGCAGAAGGGCCCCAGGCAGGACTCGTGGAGTGTGGGGGGCTGATCTTCGGTGCAGATGGTGCTTGGGGTTGGGGCTTCTCAATCCCCGGTGCACAACTTCGAGGGTGCCTCAGAAGCTGCGCTGGAAGATACTCGCCACTTTTCCCAGGTAGCCGGTCCCACGTCTCTCGTCGCCTCCACGGATCTCAGCTCGGCTGTGGATGTGGATCAGGGTCGGAGAAGTCTGGAAGTCAAGGCTCTGGTCGGGCTCTGCAGTCGGTCCCTCGTAGAACTTCAGCAAAGCAAAGGGTAAGTCTCGTGATGGTGCCTGTTTGCACAGGGTAGCCACTCCTTGGCCACAAGGGAGATTCTTCAGTCTTCTTCTTTCGTCGAATGTCGAAGGTCCAGAGTTTCTGTTCAAGTTGCAGGTTCAGGATAATCTAATCTCCTGGGGCCCAGCTACCACTGTTATACCAATCTGGGGGGCTGGGTTGCCTGCTAGGTCACGCCTTATGGGTGGGACCGGGGAGGGGGGTGGTTACACCCCCTTCCCTTTGTCCAGTTTCGTGCCAGGACTGGGGCTGGTGTGCCCCAGCACCGGTTTGAACTGGACTATGCATGGGACACCTTGTGTGCCCCAGGCAGTGTCTCGTTTCATTCATCCCTCCCTGCCCCAATACACTAAGGCCTGTCTGGGGTGGTGCTCGCACCTCCCAAGGCAGGAAACCTATTGTCCAAGCCTCCCTTTCCGGGATCACTCCCAGCAGCAGGAGGTCAGACTTGTGTCGTGGCAGCAGCATCCATTTTGTGATGCTGGGGCTCTGGTTAACTTAACCGGGTAAGTAGGTTTCAACATGTCTTCTCCCTCTAGAAGGGAGGGATAATATCCTCATCCCCAGAAATGGGATGGGGGTATTATTCCAAAGTGTTAGACACCTTACACGACATGTTTTGATACAGCCAAACCATAGTTACCATAACCGTTTAAGATTATAAGGCACTTTAAGAGTATATGGTAGGCTATATCATAGAACAGCTATAAGGACATGGTTCCGAAAGCTGCAGACAGGCTCAGCTCATGCTAGAGCACCATCTCACATGTTACCAAGCACTCTGCCTCCAGGATTGTTAAGGCCTGCCATAGGAGTGGCTGATAGGGACACATGTGTCTATATCTAAGATAGGTATAGGAATACTATACCTAAGCAAGGGGTGATTACACGACCTTGCCCCGGCTGAGTGATCAGCCAGTTGTGTCATAATGGAAGGCCAGGCCAGGGGTGGCATAATACATGCTGCAGCCCCTGGTAGGCCTAGGGTACACCTATGCCCTGGGTACCTAAGGTACACTGTACAGGGGCCAATAAGGTGATCCTATCCAAATGGGTTATGCACCTAAAGTACATAGTATTAATTTAGAGAGAGAACAGCAGGGCTGTGGGTCTGATTAGCAGGCCCACAGCCACATCTAAGTCGAAAACCAGTAAAGCAAAAGCAAAAAGTGGGGGTGAACATAGAAAGCAGACCCTATTCTCCTACACTCCGCACGCCTGATTCTCGACGTCCCGCACCGTGACCACATCACCTCCCACCTGAGGAACCTGCACTGGGCTCCCCGTCGACAAAAGAATTTCCTTCAAACTCCAGGTCCATGCACACAAAGCACTCCACAAAACCGGCCCTGCCTGTCTCAACAGTCGACTCTCCTTCTACATACCCAACAGGAACCTCCGCTCTGCTGACCACGCCCTGGCCACGGTCCCACGCATCCGGAGAACCACTTCCGGAGGCAGGTCCTTCTCCCATCGCGCCGCCAAGACCTGGAACACCCTCCCCCTCGACCTGCGACAAACCGAAGACCTGCTGTCTTTCAGGAGACAACTCAAGACCTGGCTCTTCGACCAGTAACAGCACCTTCCCCACCTCCCCCCACCCAGTGCCTTGAAACCCTACCGGGTATGTAGTGCGCTTTACAAATTATGTGATTGATTGGTTTGATCAGACTAATCTTCTTTCTTTGCGGCCGGCAAGAGGCGGAAGAAGTACTGTTCTAGTAACCGCCAGGAGAGGTATCGGTGTTATGTAAGATGGCCCAAACACCCTCTTGTTCACAATCATTTCTCCGACCAGGTTCCCAACCTTTGGGACCCAGACAGGTCTTGCTGAAACCGGTCTTACTTCCCCAGTGGCTGTGCGTTTTACTTGGACGTTGCTTTGTAATTTCCAAAATTCATTGAGTTCTTGTAAAACAGCCAAACCATCATTCAATTCAAATTGTTTTACATCTGCCACTGTGCTGGCACAACCGAGGTCAGGTACCCACATTCTTGTCCTAAAGAGGATTTAATAGGCGGTATGTCCTCCCAAGGATTTTCCCTGCATATTATTCAGTGCCCTCTGGACCCCGTATAGGGGATTGACCCAACTACTTCCTGCACCTAATACCCTTGCTGTTAAGGATTGCTTTAGGTCCCGGTTTTTCCTCTCCACGGTCAGAATGTAACGTGCCAATTGCATATGTCCTGATGAAGACTCGCAAATCCTTTATAACAGTTTGATCGTCAGCCGAGCGCTGAGGCCAAACCCATAGAAATCTAGAGCATGAATCACCTGCCACCAAGATGTACTTGTACGCCCTATCTGAATGTAAGGGTCCGCAGTGGTCCAAATAGACACATGCAAGAGATCTGTTAGAAATGAGTAATAGTGTTTGTGGTGGCCGTGCTTCGGTGGAACTGAATGTCACACTTAAAGACATAAGCCGTGGTTTGTTTGGAAAAACTTTGCCTCTTCAGTTGTGAGACCATTGCGGTGGCTCCTGCATCTGCAGAGCCCAGACCCTCGTATGCAGCTTGTTTTAAACCTCATCTGAGATCTCTGTTGGGTATACCTCTATCCCCCACTCCTGGAATTTGACCATACAGTGTGTTTTGCGCATCTAATTTATAGGAATATTTGAGTGTAAAGCCCTTTGGAACGGCAGAGCCGTTCTTTGAGGTGTCGACAGCTATCAATATGTCTCCGTCTATCCTCGTGCTGGCACGAGTGATTGCAGCAACGGCAGCAGCTCGCACTGTCGCCTTGGCGGCTTCATCAGCCAGTGAATTCCCTTTAAAGTGTATGCCAACACACTGGTGACTCAATGTGTGAATACCTTAAGCCTGTGGCAGGCATGCTTTCAGCTTTGCCACTTTTTCCCATCGCAACTAATGTTTAATTGTGCAATCCTTGGCATTTCTAAATCCATTCTGGCCCCAGGAATGAGGATATTTAGGGTATGACTGCACACAGTAAAACGAATCGCACGCTATCAGTGTGGGGAATTCCCGATCCTTGTACCAAAGTGCTGTTGCAGGGATTCTGCTTATGCACAGAACTATGCGCAGGAAACCAGGACCTCAGTGAATTGTGGTGTACCAAAAACTCACCTCAGAACCCCTTATCCGACCAGCATCAGTGTCCCATTCGTTATCCGAGTATTATCTCGGTGGTCCCAATGTATAGACAACCCAGAACAAGCGACTTAGTGTATTTCTCAGGAATGGTGGGAATCAGAAATACCTGTTCGTAATTATTCTCATATCAGTCCACAACAGAGTAAACAGAGACACGGTAAAGTTTAAAGAGTTTATTTTATAAACCTCGTGTCCTAAGATGCATTACTTTGGCTAACATAAGCAGACAAATGATTAATATCAAAACCATCAGCATAGTTACAATACCATAGATAATGAAAGGAGCAATCATACTAAAATGACAGTGGATCTAAGCCACCTTCCTTTCGCTAGCAAACTAATAGTATTATTATTAGACTAGTAGAAGGTCTCTAGGCTTGAATGGGGAACCCCATACCGTAAAGATCAGCTCAGGGCGATCACATCACAGGATCAGCTAGGCTCTGCTCCTGGGAAAGCTCTTCTTCTGAATGTAATGAAAACATGTAAAACTACAATATTAAAAGGACCCGACTTTCAGTTTGCAGCTGCGTGCGTGTTATGACTAAATAGTGGGCCGATCAACCTGAACCCAACAACATGCACCGTCTAGCGACCCAGACTGTTTCTTTACACGGTGTACAGACCAAGGTCGCTCCTCACTGTTTGGGATGTGAACAACAGACAGTTCTCATGTGAAGCAAAGTCGAGTAAGCATTTCTCAATTAATAACATGTGACTACAGTGTCGTGTGCAAAAGCGGCAAGATGACTTTCTAACATCTAACGCGGTTGTGCTAACTTAGCATTGTTCATATATAGATAACGATCTTCACTACACCCCCCCTTGATCGGACCACTAACCACTAGGGGCGCACTTGCAAGAACGCAGAGTTCAAGTTTGATAGAACGGAACCAAGGGCATGAACTGTAAGTCCATATAAGGTAAGTGAAAAAGTTCGAAGAAAAAAATAAAGAAAAAAATCTAAAAAGCAATGAAAAAAAACATTTAAGGGATTAAAAAATCATTTGAAGGATTTGGAAGGATTTGAATGACGAAAAGATGGGTCAAAATAGTCAATCCATCAATGTATAAGCACAATAAGTTGCAACAGCTTCCAAGAGAAAATCATTGGAACGTTCCGCAAAATTATCTGCCATCCAGTTCAGCACGGGGAAGGAACATACATGCTCCTCAACCACAGGAGCCTCCAGCACCATTTGAGGACAACTGGCGTGCTCTTCAAGATAACTTCTGTCTAAGAATTCAATCGCAGCCGTTCCGATGTCCCAATTCCCAAGGACTCCATGTGCTGCTCCACAGGCCATAATCCCGACTCCAGAACAGTCCAACTCATGAGCCACTAAGGGGCTCATTAGCCGATCATAATCCAGGGCAGGAGACACCGAGTTCGACACACAAATCCAGAGCCCATTGGAATGGACAATCTAGGCAATGAAAGACGGGCTGTACACAAGTAAAGTATGGAAACCGGAAGGACAGTCCATAGGCTATGCTTAAGGTCGCCAGGGGCAAAGTGCCATAATATTCAAGCATCCGGGTACGAAGATGTAACAGCCGGGATCTGCTTTCGTGAGACGCATGTTGTGCATCCATAGCGTAGTGCGCAGAGCAACAAAAGTATTCCAGCTATGAGGGCGAGAAGCAAAGGGAGACCTCCGAAGACGCTGGAAAAAATAGAATGAAAAAATGCCGGGATCACACCACAAATAGTTTGAAAGGAGGTCACGAGGCCAGAGGCCACAATTTAAAAAAAATGAGCCAAGCCACTTGTTGACGAGGCATTAAAGATAGTCTGAATCAGGGTCCCAAAATGAAGTGGGAGATCAGTATTCAAAAGTGCTTGCACCTCTGTGCGCGTATTTGCTACGTGAAGGACAAATGTTTCCCGGGATGAAGTCAACGCGACTTCTTATTGAGACAATAGAGCCCTTATTCTGCTCATCTTGTTGAACTCTGCTTTCAAGGTTGGAATGGAAGGCCAGAGGAATACATCGAGCCGTCCATGCGGGGGTGGGAAAAGGACGTTATTACAGCAAACTACTCTCTGTGACACAGTCACTATGTAGGGAATTCCCGCTAACATCCCACTGCAAGCTTCATTATTCAAAAGCAAATAACTCCCGTTAGCAAGGAGCGTAAAAGACGGTGTTATAACTGGCACAGGGATCCCTTTCAGGACGCAAGCTAAATTCGGAGCTTGTACCTTACATGCACCATGCAACTGAATGTGCCTACACACAACAGAGTGATCCGGAGTGGAAGTGCACTCTTCACCTTTCAAGTATACCTCTTTACCATCTCTCACACATCTATACGTGAATGGGAGTGACCAAACTTCGTGCAAGAAGGCAGTGCCAAGTTGTTCATATCTGCCAAGGGCATAATGTTTCATGCACGAACTGAATTTAAACAGAGGGAACGGTAATGTGATCAACCCATGTATAAGCCACACAGCCGAATTTAATTCAGCAACAGAGAAAGGTAAAGGTTCTAATTTCTCAATGTGCAGTAATGAGTATGTAGCATCTTTCATGGACATGAACTGTTGTTTTGCAGTCAAATTAAAAGGAAGGAACAAAGAGGAAGTGTTCATGTAATCCCAAGGGACTTTCCCTGCCTTTAACGTTTGCAACGTCCATGCAAATTGCATAAAAGAATACAATTGATTTTGACCATGATACAATACAGACAAATCATCCTGCACAATGTCTACCACAGATGATACAATATTATCTAAGGTATATATTCTGGAAGACAGGGTGTTAATGCTATTATCAATTACAGCCAACACTTTCTCCATATTGGCCTGGTCAATAGATCGTAATCGGGAAGCAGCCCCAATTTGCGATAACTTCCAAACCTCGTTGTAAATAGCATACACCCATCTCTTGGACCTGCCAATCGCAGGACCCTTAACAAAATCATTCAAATCTATTTTGTCGTTTAATTTGGATAAATGAAGTTTAACAGATGCTAAAGTAAAATGTTGCAGCCAAGATTGGCATAACTGCCCTACTGAGTTGGTAGTTACAGTGTTAGAAGATTCAAAACGGGGGTCCACACAAACTTGTGTATACCCCTGCTTTAAACCAAGAAACCGATGTTGACAGGAATCTGCACTTGTCTGCCATACCGACCACCCTTCTGGATCCAATTCAGAAATATTGAAGGATGTGTTGGAAACGTATGTCTGCAACTTAGCTAGGGACAGATCCGTATGATTACCCCAATCAGGATAAGCACTCAGATCCGGAACAGAGCGTGAAGTTAATTTTTTAGTAGTAGCCAATCCAAAACAGGTGGTCTGAAAAATTGCCGAATTTAAAAATAACATGTGATTCGGGATAAGACAGGCACGGTGCAAAGCTTCTGTTCCCTGTACCTGCCACGGTTTAGAACCCCAAACCGATTTAAGATCGATAGTAGCTTTCCACAGATCATATCCTCCAATTGCCAACTCGTCCATAAAGGACTTGGAATATAACAATTTGGTGTGTGTCAGTCTAACCTTAGAAGCAGACTCAGGCGCAACCTTAAAATAAAAGGAGGCCGGACTCGACACACTAAAATCAGAAAAATAAGTGAATTTGTCCACTAACGTGCCGGAGCTGCCCAGCCTCGGGGCTGGACAGTGCTCCCATTGTGTATAATTTACAACATTTCTAAACGTATTTGCTTTGTGTAGGAAATGCGTGCCATAATGTTGATAGCAGAATTGCTCATCATAATTAGCAGTGTCTAAATACAAATCCTCAGCGTCAAATGCAGCATAATATTTTAAATCAGAAAACAGTGCTTCTATGGCTTGAACATCCCAGTCATCTGAGTGGATGTTCTGCTTAACGACATCACCCATAGAAACACAAAATACATTTGGCACATTAATTACTTCAGTGGGGCCATGAATTTGAAATTTTACAGCATCCCAAGCGATCCCATCACGTACAGGCCAGGCGGTAATGTTCACAAAAGTCTGGTCCCTTTTCATAATATGTGAGGAGGAGTGGGGGGCCAAAGTTCCATCAATTAGACGAGTTGTAGATCTTTCTTTCAGGTAGTGTCCATTGATAAGTCTAAAAAACACTACCACAAAGCCAATGGAAATGAACAAAAAAATACATATGAGCACTAGCCAAATGTAAGTCCAAGGGGGAATTAAAAAATGTCTTTTAAACCAAGCCACAAAAATCGAAACGGGCAATGGAAGTCATTGAATTAGGGAGTGGGCAACTGTGTTGGATTGTAAAACAGGCAATGTAACATCCGCAGGATAAGCATACTCATTATCTTCAGGTAGACCACCAGCTGTCGGTGGTAACAAAGGACCAGTAACTGTATGCATCTCGACGGCAACATCAGGCACGTTGTTAGAAGCTCGGGCCACAACAGAATTTCTCAGCATCGAAGGGCAAGAAACCGCCGGTGTCATACTAAGAAGAATCGGCTACTCGCTGTAGCTTGACATTGTCAATAGAGATGTACCTGTTATCCTTGCGACCAGGAAGTGGAGGTAAAATGACTGTATGTGTACCCTGTACTCCAAGCACTGGAACTTGTGCACGATAAGAGGGGCTGAACTCCTTCTTGTCCTCCACTTTCTCACAGACCAGATCACCAACTCGAGGTAGCCAGCCGACTACCCGAACCTGAAGCGCAGCATCAGATGAGGAGGGTACGTGTTCCTTCGCTAGACTGTCTCTGGCTTCTTGAAGATTCTGCAATACAGCACAGTGATCATCTACGTCAAAGGGTGCGGCTGACGCCGCCATGTCTAGACCATCAAGGTCCGGGACAAACATTCGTATGCCAAAGAGCATCATGTATGGGGTCCGCCCACCCAGAGACCTTCTAGGGAGATTATTTAGTGCACGTTGTACGTCATACAAGTGGGCTAGCCAGTTCCGGCCAGTACCCAAAACCCTAGCAGTCAAAGATTGCTTTAAGTCACGGTTCATCCGCTCCACTACACTGTTACCCTCAGGCCGGTATGGAGACGAAAATTTGACTTGGACCCCCAAATTTCTCATGGCTTCTTTGTATGCCTTAGAGGCGAACGCAGGGCCCTGATCAGAATGAAAGGTACCACACGCAAAACTTCCAACAAAGACACGCAAATCTTTTATGACAGTATGGGAATCAGCACTCCTTTGTGGCCACACCCAAAGAAAACGTGTGCACGAATCAACTGCAACCAAGATGTATTTGTACGCAGTATCAGAGGTAAATGGACCGCAATGATCTAAATAAACACAACCCATTAGTTTATTAGATATGTACAACTGAGTTTGTGGTGGGCGCGCCGCAGTTGAAGGTTTAATCTGCTGGCAAATGTCACAATTAAGAACATAAGCTCTGGCTTGTTTATACAAACCGCACCACCAGTAACGTTGTTGTAGCAGAGATAGAGTAGCTGCAACGCCGGCATGCGCGGACGCCATGCCCTCGTGAGCCGCTAATATCAAAGATGGTCTGCAGTCCACGTTGGGAATCAATCTGTCACCAACGTCATCAATCCTCACTAATGGGACGTTATCAGGACTTAAGCGATAAGGGTAACGAGAAGGGAAACCTCTTGGAAATTTTGTTCCCTGCTCTGTAGCAGCAATAGCTGCCAAAATGTCATCATCGATCTTACTTTTGGATCTTGTAACTGCTGCTACTAAGTATGTTGCCACTGCTGTTTTTGCTGCCTCGTCAGCCAGGCTGTTGCCGACAGCATGGACACCAACTCGTTGGTGACCAAGAGTGTGAATAACATTCACGAGAGGCAGACGTTCTTTAAGATCTGCCACTCGAACCCAAAGCAGTTTATGCTTAATCGTGCTACCTTTGGAATCATGGTAGTCATTCTGAGACCAAAAATGGAGATTGTCGTTTTAAGATTGAACACAATAAAAGGAGTCACTTACTATAAGAGTAGTGACCCGTGGATCAGCAAACTCCAGTGCAAGCACCAGAGCGCGAAGCTCCGCTAACTGTGCGGTACAATCCCCCACGACATCGGATTGGAATTCACCATTTACGAAAGTACCAACAACAATTGCGCAAGCCGCTGAATAGGCATGCTTCAATCCAATAGCCGGTTGCGCCGAACCGTCAGTGTAAATGACACAATGGTAATCCTCGAGCGGGCGCAAGGACAGAGGAGCTGGATGAACGAATTCGTACTGCAAAAACTCCTGAGTCTGTAGTGCCGCGTCAAAGATAAATGTGATGTCAGGCGATGTCAAGGATGTAGCCCATTGTATCCACCGAGGATGCAAAGCCTTAGAATTTGGTACACTAGCTTTTGTCACTGCCTCAAGGGCAGTATATGGTGTTACCACCAACGTACATTTACCCTGCGACAGCGCTCGTTCTTTCAGAATCGCCATCTGCACCGCTGTCAGAACTTTCTCGACCGCGGAAAATCGAAGTTCAGCCGAAGTGTACAAGTGAGATTTGTAGGCAATGGGGACGGTGTCGCTCTCATTGAACGTTAAGTATGTGAAACCAACTGCGCCTGGCACAATTCTTATGACCAGGTTAGTGTGGTTATCACGCGTCTGTAAGAATTTAGAAGCAAGAAGATCAGCTTGCAATGACTGCAATATATCTGAATGCTCTGGCAGCCAACAAGACTTGGAAAAAGTAGGTTGTACCAAGGCGTAAAGCGGCTTGATACGCTGGGCATAATCAGGAATATACGTTCGACCGAAATTCAGAAAGCCCAGCAGAGATTGTAATTTCTTCAGTGTCGTGGGAGCACGTAGGCATGCGCATTTCTCTAGGAAGTGCGGAGCCAATCCTCGACCTTCATTGTTGAGTTTGTACCCCAAGAACAACACTGTATATTCCGCAATGTGTGACTTCGCAAAGTTGAATTTGTAACCAAAGTCTGCAAACAAAACAATAATGCGATCAACGCGACGGAGATGCGGGTCCAACTCGTCATCAGTGAGATAAATGTCATCCACATACGAGTACGCATCAGGGTCCATGCCCTCTAAGAGAGAGACCACGCGAGCCGCAAAGACTCCAGGGCTGTTCTTATAGCCCATTGGTAATCTTTTGAATTGTTTTTGTTTTCCACCCGAGGTGAACGCCGTCCACTCACTACTAAGAGAGGACAGATTACGGCTGTAAAAGCCATTGGAAATGTCAAGTGTTGTTTTAAACCTTTTTCTCATGAGACTATCGACGAGAGCCGAACTGTGGGTATTTTGTACTGCACAGGTCCGGCAATGAGGTTAGGTGCCGGTAATCCAATACTAGGCGGTACGACCCGTCAGGCTTCGTCACAGTGAACAAAGGATTATTCATAGGTGACACACATGTTTCGATTACTCCTTGATATTCCAATTGTTCAAGGATTGACGTGACGTGAGGTCTAGCTTCGCGACGCATGGGGTATTGGGGTTGAGGTTGGGGTGTAGTCCGCAACGGAATCTCATGGCTGGGAGACAATTTATCCCAGCCAACCTGATTACGATATAACGCAGGTGCTAGCACCTGAGCCCAGTCCTCGGCTTATTTTTTAGCTTGGACCTTCGGCACTGTGTGCGCAAAGGACGGGAGGATTACCTCCTCCCCTCTAGGAGCATCTAAAACGAAAGCCGGGGGCCAATCTGCCTCCGCCAACAGAATGTCATAGGATGTGGTCAGATTATCCCAAAAAAACCCTTGAATTGTACGTTGTATGTCACCTTCAATTTGAATGACTATATTATATAGTCTATCAGGGGAGACACTCGAGTATCAGCAGTTTCAATATTTACGAATATATCAGTTGCTGTTGCCACCAGATATGGACGCAGTGCTTGTCGCACTACTGTAACTTCCACCGCGCTGTCTAGCAGCGTTAGCGCCAATGTCAGGTTCCGAAGCTGCGTCCGTACCATCTGAGGCATACCTTGCTGTCAGTGCAGCAACTTTCTTCTTCTGAAACGGGGGTCTTTGTCGCGCAGACTCATCCTGCTTGCCTTTGCCCTCCGACTGGCGGGGTTGCTCACGACCTTGGGCACCCCTTCCTTTCCCACGGTCTCCTCCACCGGATTGTGAAGCCGATGTTTCCTGTGAAGAACAAGGAGAGCGTTGTTCAGAAACCTGAAATCTATCAGGTGACTTAATACGAGATCGATCGCGCAGATCATATGTGCGTTCGGCAGACGACTGTACCGGTGAGGCAGGACGTGACCCCTGTTTCTGTTGCTGTTTCCCCTGTTTCTTAGCTCTCTGACTTTGCTTAGGAAAGTTGGGGCGTTCGTCTTTTGTAGACGAGCTCACCTTAGTTTGCTGTACTATATCAGGAATGATCACAGTCGGTTTTACACCCAAGGCACTACGACCCACGGTCCTATATGCCTTCGCAATTACTTTAGCGAACTCTTTGGGCTTGTCGACATCATCCACGCGGTCCATCATATTTGCAACTTGGAACTGCATGGCATCTCCTTTGAGGTTGCCCATCACCATGGAGCATACCACATCGAAGCTGTCGACAAGCCTCATTCCCAATTCAATAGCTGCCTCCGCAGCATGATTCTCTTGAACCTTCTTGATGACGGATGGTAGTACAGACATAGACGGAGTGCCATAGCACTTCGAATAGGTCGCGGCAAAGACCTTACCCTAGTTGGCACAATCGGCCATATCTGGGACCAGGTCTTTTGGTAAAGTAATGGTGAGAATCCTGTGTTTCTCCACAGGAGTAGTATTTGGAAAAACTGCTTCCAGTTGATCAAATTTCTCAGCAAGCCAATAAGGAAACTCATCCTTACTTTGGGGGCACTTGCCGACCACCGAATTAACCATAACAGGACTAATAACCACCGCGTGGTGGTCCGTAGGTTGTCCCGCAACAGCAGGTGCCCCCACCTGCACGGTGCGTGACACGTACTGCACCAAAGCCCTATGAACTGTAACCAGGGCTGTGTGCAGCACACTCAACTCAGCCACCGCCACCGTGAGATAGCGGGGATGAGGCGTAAATCCGGCTAGCTCCGGCCATGTGTCCCCTGCAATAGACAACGGGCCCATTCTCGCCGGTGCAACCGCATGGGGAAGGGCGCCATTAAACCAAATAGTATACTGCCAGGCAGAGATTGGAATTTCTTGTGTCCTATATGGGGTATAGACCGCAGGCGGCTGCGTGGCTGTATACGTGTGAAACGTACCATCATCATCCTCCGCTGGAAAAGTCACCCATGAGTAAAACAACTCATACGGGTACGACGCATCAGCGCTCACCACAAAAATAACAGCCATCCCATCATCTGGCACCCCATAAGTCGTCAAATGACGGCGCTGAGGTGTACGACTATGCGCGGCTATGTCAACCGCCATTAGGACACACTAAAGAGTATCAACGATATCAACAGTAGCACTGGGGTTCAGTAAACATAACCTTTTTAATGATCAAGCTTGAAAGAACCTATTAGTCGAAACACAGGTAGGTTAGACCGTCACTCCCGTCAACCGGAAACCAGAGTGAGGGCGTTGTGGACTAATACAAGCACTACTAAGGCGTTTCAAATCAATAGACCAAACGTTAGGTGCGCCATATTTCAGGGATTCTGCTTATGCACAGAACTATGCGCAGGAAACCAGGACCTCAGTGAATTGTGGTGTACCAAAAACTCACCTTAGAACCCAGAACCCCTTATCCGACCAGCATCAGTGTCCCATTCGTTATCCGAGTATTATCTCGGCGGTCCCAATGTATAGACAACCCAGAACAAGCGACTTAGTGTATTTCTCAGGAATGGTGGGAATCAGAAATACCTGTTCGTAATTATTCTCATATCAGTCCACAACAGAGTAAACAGAGACACGGTAAAGTTTAAAGAGTTTATTTTATAAACCTTGTGTCCTAAGATGCAGTAATTTGGCTAACATAAGCAGTCAAATGATTAATATCAAAACCATCAGCATAGTTACAATACCATAGAAAATGAAAGGAGTAATCATACTAAAATGACAGTGGATCTAAGCCACCTGCCTTTCGCTAGCAAACAAATAGTATTAATATTATTCTAGTAGAAGGTCTCTAGGCTTGAATGGGGAACCCCATACCGTAAAGATCAGCTCAGGGCGATCACATCACAGGATCAGCTAGGCTCCGCTCCTGGTAAAGCTCTTCTTCCGAATGTAATGAAAACATGTAACACTACAATATTAAAAGGACCCGACTTTCAGGTATTTGCAGCTGCGTGCGTGTTATGACTAAATAGTGGGCCGATCAACCTGAACCCAACAACATGCACCGTCTAGCGACCCAGACTGTTTCTTTACACGGTGTACAGACCAAGGTCGCTGCTCACTGTTTGGGATGTGAACAACAGACAGTTCTCATGTGAAGCAAAGTCGAGTAAGCATTTCTCAATTAATAACATGTGACTACAGTGTCGTGTGCAAAACCAGCAAAAGCGGCAAGATGGCTTTCTAACATCTAACGCGGTTGTGCTAACTTAGCATTGTTCATATATAGATAACGATCTTCACTACAGTGCTAGTGTCAGGGCTTTCAGCTCTGCCACTGCGCTCTACACTCTCCTAGAGATTGCGTAGCCGTATTGCTGGGATGGAACTTGCCATCCCGCATACGTCCCTTCACTATATAACATGCATCGATGTATTGCTCTTTACTTCCTATGGCAGGCTGAGCAGATCCATCAGTATAAATGATGTATTCAGATTTCTCTAGAGGCAAGATTTCATTTGTGAGAGGGTATTCTTTTTCGTACTACAGAAACGCTTGTGTTTTTAGTGTAGAATCACATCTGTAATCTACATCTGTTGCAGTGAGAGAATTAGCCCATTGTATCCATAACGGATGTAGTGCTTTCGCATTTGGAATGCTTGCTTTGGTAACAGCTTCTAAAGTTGGTACCAGGGTTACAAAAATGATGCGTTACCCTTGTGTTAGTGCTCTTTCTCTCACTACAACAGTCTGTTCTGCGGTCAAAAAAATTTCAGTTGCCGTAAATGTGATTCGTATGGAATTGGAATTATCTCGCCTTCATTGAACGTGAGGTAAGTATATCCTGATAATCCAGGGATGACCCGGATCACCAAGTTTGTAGAATTGACATGTGTATGTAAGTGTTTAGATGCTATCATGTCAGCCTGAACTGAACTGAGAGTATCTGTGTGTTTTTGCTTCCACTGATGTGGTGTGAAATTAAGTCTGATTAAATTGTAGAAAGGTTGTACTCTTTCTGCGTATTCTAGAATGTATGTTCTACCAAAATTCAGAAATCGTATGATGGATTGCAAATTTTGTAGAGTCTTGGTAGGTTGGAGCAGCGCGCGCTTTTCTAAAAGGTTGGCTACCAGGCTCTTGCCTTCACTTGCCAGTTCATATCCCAAAAATCAGACATTAAGATGGGCAATTTTTGATTTTTTTGCTCAAGTGTTCAAGTAATTCATCACCCGTCAAATAGATGTCATCTACATAGGACACAATCTCCTAGTCACATGTTTGTAATAATTCTGACACTCTTGCCAAGAATATCCCTGGACTGTTCTTATACCCTTGAGGTAAACAACAAAAAGTTCGCTGAGTGCAGAAAATGCTGTCAAATATCTGCTTTCTGGAGCTATATTCTGGCAGAAGAATCCATTTGAGGCATCTACTGTTGTTTCCACCATGATGTGCTCATTCAATACTGCCCATTCCCCTTTTAGAATTTGAGTTCTCAGTAACCTGGGCATGTCTAATTTTTAAGCCAGCTACTTTCTTCTTTTTGAATTGTGGTTTTGCTTTAGGTTGCTCTTCCTGTTTGATAATGTAATCTGAAGTGCGATGTGTTTCGGTTTTTGTTTTCGGTTGATCTTCAGTCTTTTGCTCTCATCGCCTGTCCCTCTCCGAGTTTTTGGATGAACCATGGAAAGGAAGAAAGGATTGTGTATCAGTGTCCTGACTTAATGTTATCACAATTCCTAGGGTTGTACTTCTTTTCAGAGAACTCCCGTTGGAGATACCCACCCCTTGATTGTGAATTCTTTTCCGAATTATTATTTCAAAACAAAAATTGTTTTCCCATTTCTCTTTAGAAGAAGTGAGTGCTTGCTTTGAGTTGTCTTTGTGGGGACTACCAGCCATTTGCGGCTTCCCTGCTTTGGTTCCCAAATTATCTCTACCTAATTCAGCCTAAGTTTCTTCGATACTTTTTGGTAAGTCTTGCTCCCTACTTCTAGGTGCTATTTCCCTTAGAGGGCTGTGTATGGCCACTGCTGCTGCATCCAACTGTATATTACTCAGCATTATTGCCGAGACTTGGGCAAAATCACCCAACAATCTAATTCCCAAGTCTTCTGAAACTACTGCTAAGGAAGGAGTACCGTGTATTCTGACATAAACAGCAGCAAAGATTGTTCCCCAAGTGGTACAATCTTCAATCGAGGGAACAAGTAAATAGTTAGCATTCTATGTTTTTCCAGCGGACCGGTATGGGGAAATGCTGCTTCCAGCTGTGCAATTTTTTGTGCTGTCCAAAATGGAATTTGCTCCCATTTGGAAGGAATTGTCCCTATTACTGATTTCAGTGCCTGTGGGTTAATTGTAGGTGTGGTCTGATGTGGACCAGCTGGTGCATTTCTCATGTCGCTAAGACCAGCCAGGTGTCTCCTTCTATGTTGAGTGGACTGAGTCTCACGACAGATGTTGTGTGTGGGAGGGCACCTTTAAATCAGCTTTTATGTTGCTGGTAAGTAAAAGGGACTTCATTGTCTGTATATGACATTTATTTCTCTGGTGGTTCAACCACAATGTATGCATGGAACAATTTAGTCACTGGATCTGCAGGTGGGGACTGAACCCAAGAATAGAATACTTCTGATCCAAACACCTTGAGTGCCTCGATCACGAAGATAAGACAGCCACCTGTTGCGGGTACGCTGTGTTCTAACAGCTTTATTGTTACTGCATGTCTGCAATTCTCTGTGATGTTAACAGCGTTTGCAAATTCGTCTTCCCCCGAGCTACTCGCGGGGTCAGTAATTTTTAAAAGAGAAGCAAAATATAAGTAGGGTTTTGCCTAATGTTGGCAACCTTTCTTTCCTTACAAGCTTGCTAAATCTTCAGCCAATACACAGAGTATATCTGCTCAGCTGAGGCGGATTTTAAGTTCCCACTTCATTCGTCTCTGTAAAGTTGTGAGTAAGGCTTTCTGAGAAAGCACAACGGAACTACTCAGATTTGTACTGTTAATATAAGAACCAAACCAACGTTGGCGGCGCCATGTCATGTAGTTCCTAGGAGTCCCCCAGGACCTGCGCGTTTTAGATTACCTAAACTGAGGGCTTGGTGTCCCAACCGCTTCTGGACACCCCCACTGGCTATGTCAGCCATTAGACCAGCTAGCTCTACAGTGCCACTACCACCCCCTGTATACTACAGTTGTGTAGGTAGTCTCTGGCAACCACTGAACATGACAACCCTGATTACTCGGGTATCGTGGAAAACAGTACAGTGTGTTTCACCCAGACAATCGTGCTTGCTTTCACTCAGAAAATACACAGGATGGTGAATAGGACGTTTCAATAGGAATTTATTAGTCCAGCGACAGCCTTGTGTAAAACATATGTGCTGCAACACTTAGGAGACAGAAGCATACGAAAGAGATTGCTAGTACCAATATAGTGAATAGTAGATACATTTCTACCATAGTGCTAATACGTTGAACAGAAACAGTTCAGATAAAAACAGTAGCACTTGCATATTCCTAAAATGCACACCCTAAGTAATTTTCTAAAATGTACCTAGCCTAACCTGGATGTGTAGGTGTATGTTCGTATAGCTATGTGTATCTGTAGCCAAGAAACCCCCAGGGATGAACCAGCCCCTCACCTGATAGTTTGGAATGAAGGGCCCCTTCTCTGCGTCGAGGATGACGACCCGCAAGGAATGTCAGACTGCTGTGTGTGGAAGATTCGGCATGCAGGACCCCCGTGACAGCCTGAAAGGAATTCTCCTCTAATTTGTAGGTGGGAGTGAGTGGTCACTCCAGGGTTTTTTCTAGAATCAATATGTTTTGAAAACAAACATGGATGTTTTGAAAACAATCATAAATGCTTTGAAAACAATCACCAATGTTTTCATAAAGAAGTGCGATCATGCACAGCTGGCTGTTGGCCCGTGCCTGGGAACATGTTTATGTACGTCAGGTACAGGGATTCTGATAGAAGACTAAGAGCCTGGTGTCGAAGAGACAGGAGCAAGCTATTAGGTAAAAGATCCCATGTTTAGAATCGTTATAGTCATGTGGATGGGACAATGTATGTATAATGGAGTATACATGACTGGGCTATCCTAAAGGACATGGCATTACTGTGTAATACTGTACCTGCACCCCAAACATATACCACATTCTAGGCAAAACCTTAACTACTTGCCCAAGCAGCCACAGGACAGTCAAGTTTGAAGTGGTTTGTAGCTGCTGGGGAAAAGGCCTCATAGTTGAGCAGGTTTTCCTAATAGAATGAAAGGTGAAGTAATCTTAGGGACCATCAGTAGGATATGATATTGATGAAAGGATTAGTGGTCCGGTGCAGAGATGTGCAAGGAATGCAGGGTTTTCCAATTTGAGAGGCAGGAGAACGGGGGGTGATGTTCACAGAAGGCACCGAGACACAGAACAATAATTGATTGATAAAAAAGTGTTTTGGTGTGCCTCAACTGAATAATACTGTTATTTATTTGACTTCTAGGCGAGCTTTGATCAGCATCGTGTCCCAGGACTGACTTCGAGTCCCCAGTCTGTTTATGATAGACCTTCATACATGGCTTCCACACCGTCACAGGCCATCATGATGCGGCAAAGGTCAATCGGTAAGACTGGGCAGGAAATTGTTCACTGAGGTTGCCACAATTTACTTAGCTTTTAATGTGGGGAGATACATCTCTACTTGGTGTACCTGGCTCACTGTTATGAATTAAGTCTAACATCATAAAATGTGTGAACATACGTTTAATACTGTGAAGATGGAGCTCATTATCTCAGGGTTTTTATTGATCACATCTAGTAGAGCGTGTGTGACAATTTCATGAGCTCGTTGCTGTCTGACACTGTAGTTGGCAAACCCCTATCCAGTGCTGCCATAATAGATACCTTGCTTTCCTAAGTCACAACTGACTTTGTCTCTGATTACTGTCTGAAAGTATCACCAACAGATAGTGCTAAGTCCTAATTTCTATAAAATATGGATAATCTTTATGTCACCTGATACTGACTTGAGCTGCCTGCCATACGGTAAAACCATGTGCTGCTTATGATCATGCCATCGTCTGCTTATTATCTGAATATGCTGGAGCCTGCATACAATTTCTCAACACCAACTGCTGCTAGCTATCTTATAAGGTCCTGTGCTATTTACATTTGATAAAGCTATGGGCTGCTTAACATATCATAATATTTGATAATTATGTTGCCTGCTTACTATCTGACAGTACCATGTGCTACTTAGCATTAGGTAAAGCCTTATGATGTTTACACTCTCATAATATCATTTGCTGCTCCCCTTATGCTACTCTCATGTCATCAGTGATATCTGCTTATGCTCTGACAGTGTCATTGATCAGTAACCATCTGATATGGCTACGAGTGTCTTATCTTGAGATAATGTTGGTAACTGCTTATTATAGCTGCCTTAGCATTAGATCATGCCATGTGGTGCTTAACATCTAGTAATGCAATTGGTTCATAAATCCATGGTCTACTTATTCTCTGATAATGGCATGGACGTATTATCATCTGATAATGCCAGTGTCAGTTTGCCATCTGCTTATCATCTAAGAATGCAAATAGTTGTATATCACCTGCTAGTGTCACAGGATGCTTATCCTTTGATCAAATTCTAGACAGATTCTCATACCATTATGTTCATTTCATATGATTCTAAGTCATAGGCAGATTGTTTTTAGCTGTCTTGGATGTGTTACTCTTTTGATACATTTGACTGTTTCTCTAATAATATTGTGATGCAAGATTATGCTTGTAGATAAATTATTAGTGGATGAGATGGTAAACCTAAACTGTAGGTATAGCCTGGAGATTTTAATCCCAAACCACTGAGAACAAGTCATGTGCATAATATAATACTCAGGTTACATCCGTATCCAAGAAAGCCTTTCAAATATTTTTCAGATTTGTAGCCCTGTTTGTCACTTATCTCCATCACGGAGAGATGCAGAGTATGATACCAAGGAATACTGAAATATGTCTTGTTTTTGAGATCTCATTAATTCTTTGATTTATTAAAATGCAGAGTCCAGGGTTCCTTGTGAGCTCTTTTTGCTGCTTGATGTTATGTTTATTTTATGCTTTTCTCTTTTGATTTTCAAAACAACAACAAAAAATCCATCTACTCTCTGTGATATTGAACCTTCAGCATTTTAGCCTCATCCTTTTAATTCCCAGAGTTGGAAATCCCTTGATCTTGAATAGGCTGCTCAAAAAGGAAAGGCTGTTTGGACATTTCTCGTAAGCCTCTAGTGATTTCTGGTATGTGAAATAAGTTATTCAGGGCTCTGACCCTTGGAGCTCCTCAAGAGGCATGAAAGCTTGAACTCAGGATTGTAACCTAGTAGTACTCGCATATGGATGTTCTATAACAATAGTTCAGCAGTGAAATTGAAAGTCGTTTGACCTGGAGAGAAATTGAGAGACTAATGCCTTGGAATAACATGTAGGCGTGGGGTCACATGTCAGGCACGTTTACATCTAGAAAGCTGGGAGACTAGGTGACATGGCAGAATTTCATAACATGATCGATTATGACTGTCCCTACTGTACCTTTACAGCTACCAGCCTCTCTATAAGACATTCTCCCTCTTTTTTCCACTCGTCTTTGGGTGTCTGTACTAACTGAAATCCACTTGTTTCTTACAGGAACCGGTGATGATGATAAGCCATTCTTGTCTGCGCCACTCATGAAGTTCACCCGCAGCTTGTCTGTGCCAAGCTCAGAAGACATCCCACCTCCACCTACAACATCGCCACCTGATCCACCCTTCAACAGTGCCTCCTCTCCCACTGCCCGAGTTGGCCCAAATGCCAGATCCCCCTTTAGTCCAAGCTCAGAGCCCAGGTCATACTCACCATCGCTGCGTCAGGAACCTGGCCTTTTCGATCAACAAATGCTAGAGCAACAGCAGCAACTGCAGCAACCACAAAGGCGAGAAAAGGTCCAACTTTACCATCAGGATTCAGACCAGGGTGCAGAGGATCAACCACATGTGAACATGGCAGCACAGTCTTCCATGAGGAGTTGGAGGAGCCAACCACAAGAGATTCGTTACTTCAACCTTCCTGCTAGGGCAGCCAGCACTGCCATGTATGTGCCTGCAAAGGCAGCTCGCAGGAAAGGACTAGTGAAGCAGGTGAAGGTAGAGGATGAGCAGCAACAGCATCAGCATTTTCAGAAACAGCATCATCACCACCATCAACAACAGCATCAGCCAAAGCAACCACAACAGCAAGAAAAGAACTCTATTCCCATCCCCACTATCATCATAAAGGCTCCATCTACTAGCAGCAGTGGTCGGAGCAGTCAAGGGAGCAGCATGGAGGCAGAGATTCAACCTGACCCAATCCCATCTCTACAGCTGAGGGACAACATTGACTTCACCAGCCAGTTTGGAGCCGCAATTGTAGGAGCAGCACGTCGAGATCGAGAATGGTATAATGAAGCTCGACGCAAGTCAGCATTATTTTTGTCCACTGACTTGGCAGATGAGGAACCGGAGCCCACGCCAGCACCCAGACTCAAGCAGTCAAAATCCATTGATGAAGGCATGTTTGCAAGCGAGCCCTACCTGCACTTGAATGTCCCTGCCAACTTTGGACTTCCTGAGAGCATAGGCATTGCTAGTGGATTCTCTTACCAGCCCAAAACTGGCAAGGTCTATGGTTCCAGTACCACTAGTGCCTTCAGCACTGTGTGTTCAACTTTCATACCCCCACTCCAGGCTCACTCCACTGAGCCAGCTTTGTCCAGCATCAGCCCGGTTGGAAGTGTGACTAGTACACTGATACATCCCTTGACAGGAAAGGTCCTGGATCCCAATTCACCTCTTGGTCTTGCATTAGCTGCCAGAGAGCGAGCCTTAAAGGAATCGCAACAGCAAAGTAGGAGTGAAGCTGAGGGGAGGAAATCCCGATCATCGTCCCCACGTTTTGGAGAGTCCTCTAGATCATCTACTGAACCTCATGGTGGTACATCTCTCCGACTGTGGGGATCTGGGCAAAGGAAAGAGATAGAGTACAAGCCCTGTATGATATCACCAAATCATGAAAAGAGGTCAGAAGGAAGCCCCAGACATAGTCCTTCGGGACACCTAATGCACCAAGGGACAGAACGTGGCAAATCATGGAAGGAACGTGGTGAAGAGAATGAAAAGATAGAACTGCATGTGCGTTTCATGGAGAACTGCAGAAATAAATCAGAAGAAGAGGATGAAAGTAAAGGATCATCTAGAAATGATGGAAAGCGAGAAGCAGCCTCACCATCAACTTTAGTGTCCCTTTCCAACTTTTCTGGAAGGAACTCTGCACGCAATGAGTGTAACAAGGAGGAAAACGGCCTTCCGCTTCTTGTCCTTCCCCCTCCTGCCCCTTCAATTGATGTAGATGATGACTTCCTCTTCACAGAGCCTCTTCCTCCACCTTTAGAGTTCTCCAACAGCTTTGACAAGGCAGAGTCTCCTACTAGTACATCCTGTGGAGAGACGACACTTCCACCTCCTCTTCCTCCTCCACCTCCTGATTCGGCCATCACTCCCAATTTAGACTCCACCACCTCGAGTCTCACCTCATATGACAGTGAAGTGGCTACCTTAACGCAGGGGGCTTCTGAACCCAAAGAACCTCATGTTAACTTTTCATCAGTAGTGTCATCGATTCAGATTCCAGCTTCAGACACTATAGAGACAGTCATTGATTCTGGAATAGAGGAAATCGACAGCCGAAGCAGTAGCGACCACCATCTAGAGACAATCAGCAGTGTCTCCACATTGTCCAGCATGTCTGGCCTCTCCACTGAAGGCACTGAGCTACTTGACACCTACATCACATACCTAGATGGACAAGCATTTGGGGCTGAAAAGACTCCTTTACAAACGAAGATCCGTTCCAGAACGTTCCCAAGCAGAGTACCCGGAGCACTCAGGGATCCCATCACTGCCACCAGTACAACCATTTCTATTGCCCCATGCACTGAAAACCTCTTCACTCTGCCCTCACCCCTGGGGACGTCACTTGGCACTCCGCCTGAGCCATCAAAAGAGTCCATGCGGAAATCACCAACATTACCATGGGAAGAGTGCTCACAAGGGAAGGGTTCTCCTAACCCCAGCATGAAATCTAGCATCATGAATGAGCTGAGCTCAAAGCTACATCAAATGAGTGGTGTGTCCTGGTCCAGGCCCCCTGAATCATCAGTGTCCTTCACATCAGAGAGGTCCAGCTCACTCCATAGGCACAGGTAATGCTTGTATGCAAGTAAATGTTCATAAGATTAAGATTCAGGAACAAGCACAAACTCAAACCAGAGTAACAGCTTGAATAAGGGTTAGAGAAAGAACTAAGGAAGGAACAATGTCAAGGAGAAATTAGGTCCAATATCATTACACAGTTTGGGTTAGGATAAGAGGAATCATTAGGGTAGTAGATGTTCACCATGGGATCTTGGATACTGGATGAGATACAGATTATGAAAGTGGGGCAGTATCATACCAGGTCAGATTCAGAGAAATTATGACAGATCTAGTATCTGTTTATTATGGTGTAACTAGACTGCATCAAAAGAGGAAGTGAATTTTGGATCAGAGTGGATAATTGTATTCTGAATCATAGGGCGAACTTGAGTTTGAATAAGAAATAAAACCGAGTTTTATTCTGAGGAGAGCTAATGTAAAGAGGAGATGTGGGGATACATTTATTGATCAAAAGGTAAACTGGAATCAAGACAGGGTCACAAGAGAAAACGTTGTCATAGGTTGTTTAATGCTGATTTAATTCAAGCAGCTGTCTTGTGTTTTACAGTGCATATTGCCCACCTACATTTGCCCACTTACCTTTCGGAATCTTATAGGAAATCAAGCAAGTAGAGCTTTCAAAGATGTATTCCTGTGCACTAATAGAAACCAGAGCATCTCAATATTTTTAAGGTCACGGAGGAGGCAAGAGAAACACTTCCACAGCAGTAGTTCTACAGATGTTCTATCACACATATACTTTAGTACTAACAATACGACACAGTTGCTGTTGCACAAGTGCAGAGTTACACATTAGCAGATAAACCACTTTTTTTCAAGTTTGAGGGGATCTTGCCGCCCGTCATATTTAGAGCTCTACGCTTGCGTGGAGAGATCTCTTTTGTCTTCAGAAAAAACAACACCATGGCTGTTCCTCTGAAGACACTGTAGCTTTGCTCAGTGGACACCACGTTTTATGCGGCCGCTCAGCAAAGCTTTTTGTTTTCCAAAAAGAAACTCACAAAACAGTAGTTTGTATTTGAAAAGCAAAAAGGCATTGGTCTAACCCTTGGGTAGTTTTCTCACGGCATGTGAGGGTCATTTAAACTTTTTTCCTGTCCATAACCTCCAGGCTTTTCCTGGTAGCCTCTAATTGGAAAGTTTGTCCCTAAATAGATGTGACATGTATTAATTGGGGGTCCAATATATAAAGGCATCTCAGTCAGTGGTTTCCAGAAACATGGCAGTTCGCCCGACTCAAAAAGGATTGGAAGGGCTGCCATTTTGGCAGACAGGGTGCTCCTCTGCGTTTGGACATAGGTAACAAACACACTTTAACACAGACACAGTGTGACATGTGGTACATAAACACACTGCCACTTGTAATAGGGCAGCAAGTGGCTCCAGCAACTCGATTACATGCATCTTGTGCTCTCTGCAGAGCCAGGAGCTCCCCTTTCCACAATACATCTTCTCCGTGAACAAACTCACAGAAAGTGAGTGTATAGACAGGAATGCGCCTGCTGGGGAGAGCGCTCGCTGCGCAGGTTACTCGGCACTCTTCCATTGTCTGAATACAGCTCAGGTAGCAGTAGCGCAAAGAGCCTCCAGGCAAGAAGGAGCAGCTGAGGTATTTACCCCGGACACGGTGCTGCTGCTTCAGAAGACACAACTGGAAAGAGGTCTAAAATGTGAAGAGAGAGCTAGAACCTGTTGTCAAGTTGGGAGATCAAGCGAGTCAAAATCAGAGTAAGGAATGGGGTTTGCTTCAGATGGGGATAAGAATTTCACATGTTTATTTATTTTTTAACCAATTTTTATAGATTATTTGGTCATAATATGCACATCATACAATGCCATCCGAGAAGAACGTTAGTACAGGTTGCCCAATGCAATGAATATCAGTCTGTGACAGGAGTACATGGTTCAATATGATAGAAACTCAATATAAAAACAAACTAAGCCAAATAGCAGATCACCTTGACATAGTAAGCATTGATAATATCTGTATGTTTAATGCCTTAGAGTCCAGTCGTGCGGTGTGTGCTGTGGACATTGGCAGTAGTCATCTTCTTTCAATGTTTGATTCCAGGGCTCTCCCCTCCCTCTCCCTCGGGGAATGGAGACCGCAGGCATCCTGCTCATCAAGCACGTCAGGACAGTAGTATTGCTGCACTGACGCTGCCTGCCCTATGTAGGGCACCAAATGGAGTTACGTGGGCTCTGAACACTAATAACCATTACCCGTCCGGGGGAGCACCCTGTGTGTCCTACAGTTCCTGTAGCATATTTTCCCAGTATTCAGCAATAGGAGCCCTACGGAGGCCCCTAGCCTCCTCTCTCCACAGCGCAGCCGCGTCGGGCATGCCTCATTTGTGTGTTGCTGCGCGACAGTCTTGTTTTATCAGGAGTGTGGAGGCTTTCCAGTGCATCGCAATGGCCCGGCCAGCAATGAGCATCGGCAAGTCTATGAATCGGTTGATACTTTTTTAGGTTTTTCCCCGCTGGGATAAACCTAGTAGTGCTCCCTCCAAGGTGTACAGGTCTGCACGAACCATCAGTGTGGTTAGTATATTTGTGACTTCCGTCCGCAGTGTCACAGCATCCTGGCATGACCAGAACATATGTATCAGATCCGAGCTATGCATGTGCCACCTTGGACAAAGAGACGAGGACTCAAATATTTTATGTAAGGCGAACGAGGTGAGGTATGCCCTATGCAGAATATTAAATTGTATGTACTGGAATTTGGAATTATGAGACACCTTGCATAATGTATGGTTTGTTCCCATTCCTTGAACGTTAGGAAATGGCCTTGATCGGTTTCCTAGAGTCTGCGTGTAAGCGACAACGGTCTGTTGTTGTGTGAGCCAAAGCTTTGACAAACCACGGTATAGATTTTTGCCCAGATCCCATGACATGTAGGGCATGGGTCAGCGGGTGTTCTGATTCAGTGTATGTAACACTCCACAGACGTCTATTGCAGGGGCGGCTGGTGACATTTGAAAGTGGTGGGTGTAAAATGATCGGTATACTTCACCGTTGCGAGCGAGCGTAGCGCTTGAGCCCGAACCCCTATAAGGAGGGTTCGGGGTGGTTCTCCCCCCGAGAAAATTTTGAAAAAAGAGAAGAGAAATGGTGCATTTTCAAGCAAATTTGAGAAAGCAGGAAGGTTAATAAAGCAATTGTGAAAGTGCAGTTATAACATTAATAAAGAGATGTCATATAACAATAAATAAATACCTATAAAGGACTGTATTACAGTACAACGTTACTTAGCATAAAACATAACAATCCTAAAATCTGAAATTTGGCTAATTTCAGTTTTATATTCACACTTTTAGATAACTTCAAATAATGGTCTTTCCCATTTCAACAATAATGGCCTCTTCTGTTTTTAGTTCATTGCCTTTTCACATTCTCCCCATGTCTGCATGACGTCTTGTCTTTATGCTGCTGAGTCCTGCATGGCAAAGCAGTGTGCTGCTTTGAAATTTTCCAACCTAAAGTCCTCTGCTTCCTGACTACATACCCTTTTCATTTTCCACCATCTAAACATCCCTCTGCAACAGCATGTTTGTCCCGTAATTTATCATATAACTTTAAACTCTTATTAAAAAAATCTAATTTTCAAGGATGTACGTAGCTCGTGTTATGCCTCGTGGCTCATCTAGCCACAAGGCAATGCAGCACAGTCATCACCTGCATGCATAGTGGCCATGTGAACTCAAGTGGTCATGATGGACTATGTCATTAGGAGATGGCGGTGCAAATTCAATACTAACGTTCTGAGTGAGGTAAAGCAAAGGTAAGGTAAGCTGCAGTGTGTCTTACCACTAATTTCTTATGTGGCCATTTATAAGGAGGATGTGAGAAGCAGAGAACACACTTCGAGGCACTTTAGATGTTCCACGGTGTTTATGCTGGTATTCAGTGGGAAATTTAAAGAAGAATCAATGACAGTGGGCGCAGCTCGATATTCTTCAATGCTATCACCAGCTGCAAATAGTTTAATTGAAGCCAAGATGGAGCACTTCTAAAAATCATGTTTTCGGGCTCTCCCCTTAAGTGTGGGTTCAATGCATTCCACAATCTAGAGCCCAGGTCTCCATGTTTAATCCGATTGAACGCTCATTGGGTAACAAAGTGTGCTGATGCAGAAAGCAGGATTCTGTATGGTATTAGACTTTGAAAGCATGTGTATCTTAACCATCTACCTGAATAGGACTTGTTGATGGAGCTTATGTCCACTGAGAACCAATGTAGTGTTTTTCAAGCTGGCATTTGTGCTCATGCACCTTTAGGTGCGGGCACAGTCTGACAGCTCAGCTCAGCGGAGAGGACTTTGCAACCCGTCAAAGAGCTTATTTGTGAGCCTGGTGCACTTGATGGTGTAGTAACGAAAACGTGCATTTGCGTTTCAAATGTCCGATCCTGCAGCAGCACACTTACAAAGCCCACACATCATGTGTGGGCTTTGTAAGTGTGCTGCTGCAGGATCGGACATTTGAAACGCAAATGCATGTACGTTTTCGTACATGCCAACATTTCAGAAGAGCAAAGTGGGAGATGTAAAAAAAAAAATCGGGAGAATGGGGCCTTGAATCGGGTTACTGTCATGTGTGACACATGACAGTAACCCACTTTGCTCTTCTGAAATGTTGGCATGTACGAAAACGTGCATTTGCGTTTCAAATGTCCGATCCTGCAGCAGCATGCACTTCCAAAGCCCACACATAACGTAACCCGATTCAAGACCCCATTCTCCCGCTTTTAGCAGCAATGTAGATGCATGTCCGCACCACCTAGAATCTCAACAGAAAACAGAATCTAATTTACCTTTCTCGACAAACACCACGGTCACGATGGCACTGGCAGTCAAGTCAGTCACGAGTGCTCGACGACCGTCACACGAGTCACGACGGGTCCGGGAGAGCTGACACACTGTACACCGCCGCCACGAGGTGTGTATGCAGACAGTGTGGCACCGCGTGCGTGATGACGCGACGGACTGCAGAGAGTGTGCTGCGCACCTCATGGCCAATCACTGTCACTGTGTTCAGACATAAGCCACAGTGATTGGCCATAGTTGCGCGGCACCCAATGCAGTTTCGTCCTAGGCTGCCGCGCGGGGTCTGAGACTGTGTCAGGCTCTCAGCCAATCCAGAGACGCTGCATTAGCAGCGCCTGCCCTGGATTGGCTAAAGAGCACGGATAGGGCTCGCCCGGAGAGAAGGGGCTGCTGCATGAGGCAACCCTCGGCCTCTCGGCCCCCTCCTCTCAGTACATAGTACATGGCAGACAGTGCGGCGAATGCTCATGCTCGTGCTTGTCGTGAGACAAACTCGAGCATGCGCAAATACATTGCGAGCCGCTGTCAGTCAGTGTCAGTGCTCGCCCCCCGACCCCACCCCCTTGATGTCCCGACTCCCGGCCGCTACAAAGTAAGAGGCAGAGCTGAGCTTAATTGCTGGATTTGGTGCAAGCACACCGCGTCGCGTGCGTGCGTTAAGTGGGGCTCCGCCCCTGCGCCCCAATGGACGCACCGCCACTGGTCTATCGCCGCTATCAGTGTCCTAATGGCCAGAAAATGCCCCACCGGTAGGTGATATTCTTCCTGCAGCCGTCCTAAGGGTATTAACGCCCGTCTCTGAACAAGTTCAACCTCGCATCTCTCCAGGCCCTAAGCCCTCTCTACCTATGAATGTGCGAAATGACGTCATCAAGTTCAGCCTAATGGCCGGAGAAGATGGGATTATATCCGGCATAAGTTTAAAGCCTACCTCGCTCACCAGACCATTCACCCCTCAGGGGGTCCTCGCTCCAGAGAGCATCATCGACCCTACCATTTCCTGTGCTCTACGTGTCGGCAGTTCACCTACTTCTTCCAGGTGCTGCTCAGCTAGCCATCTCGCTGGCCATCCCAGCTGCGCTGCCAAACAATAATGTTCGAAATTTGGCGCAACTATTTCCATTGGCAGCTGTAGTATACGGAGTGCCATCCATCTCCTGCCCTTGTTCCATACGAACCCTTTCAGGATAAGAATTACACATATGTAGGGATGTTTGAGTCAGTTTCAGCTGGAAAACTGAAGTGAACTAGGTAGAGGAGAGGAGCTGAAATTCAGAGGGCTCATAAAGACATTAGATGAGGAAGAAGTAGACCCACATTACAGGAATTGGATTTTAAATCGTTGAGTAGAGGTGGACATAGCATTAGTGAGGAGGTTAAGTTACACCAACGTGCACCTGGAGTCTGAGTTTTAGGAAAAGTTGCTCTAGTGACATAAATGATTGCAGCAGCAAAACTATTATGGAACTTTCATGTATATTTCAATAACACATTTTTAATGTTGGCTAGAACTCTGAGTGTCCAGCTTGTGCTCTTCATTAATATTAATGAAAACTAGAGCATTTCCCGAAACAGTGTTAAGAAATAGAAATGCCTCTTTCCCAAAAGGTGTTAATTCCTTTCTTTATTTCTTTTTAAAGGTCTTTATTGATTTTCGGATATAGCAGACATTTGACCAACAACAAGCTGCTAGGAGACACATCAAAAAGGCATATCTAAAGATACAGTAACAAGTAAAGAGCATCATCGTAGTTAGGCATGTCTAGAAGATCATAAGTTGTTGTATTCAACGTGTATAGTTATGAAGTGGATAGGTGGAATATAAGTAGAGGAGAGTCTATAAATGGAGGAGGAGAGAATTTGATTTCAATCTATAGAACCGTGTTCTAGGGTGCGCAAGTAGTCGCGCAAAGGTTGCCAGAAGTCTCTGGGGCGGGATGTGGGGGGTTGAAGAAGGTCATAGTCTTCACTGACGTTGTCATACTTTTAAGCCAGGCTGAAGAGGTGGGTATTTTATTGCTGCCCCAGTGAAGTACAATCTCCCGATTGGCTAATAAGAAGGTCATTGAGGTAAGTCGGTGCATAGATCGCAGTATTTCCCTAGTGTATTCTAAGAGGATCATGAGCGGGTCAGGTGTGAGCACTGCATTTGTTATAGCAGAGACGTAGGTGAAGACCAAAGTCCAATACACAGATACCAATGGGCACATCCATATTAGGTATATGAAATCTGCACCTGGAGCAAGGCACTTGGGACAGGGGCTGAGTCGTGTGCAATCAAATATGGCTATGTCTGGGCGAGAGAGATCGATACGAGAGAGAAATTTAAAATGCAACGGTTTATGCCTATGGTTAACTGAAATATGTTCCATCTGTGAACAACAATAGGACCAAATTTTATCGGTGAGGGGCGTTCCCAATCCCTCCGCTCAGATCTTCTCTACACGCATAGTAATGTCAGGTTTCATGGTGATGCACAGATGATACAATCTAGAGGTCATGCAATCGCCATTCTCAGCAGACACCATCAGGGGTGGAAAATTCTCTGGAGACAGCGGTTATGAAGAGAGGAGAGATCGTAGAGTGTTACACAGTCTCTGGTAAATAAAGTGGTCCATCTACGAGGCATCATGCAGATGAGGGTCAGCTGATGGTTGCAGAACATAGCCATCATGGAAGAGATCCCCTACAGTGTATAGGTTAGCAGTGTGCACACACACTAGAGCAGCTCAGTTTTTAAGCGTTGTAGAAGAGGGTCATCATAGTGACAATTCTTATAGAAGCACTTGTACCAGAAGAGCATTCAGGGACCCAAAAAAAATTACAAGGTGATCAGGCAGTCTAGCCAGCAACCACGGAGGAGGGCTGAGGATAGGGTAGGACCACGGGTGGCGCAGGCTCCATAAAGCAAACTGCAGGGGTCCTCAGGCAGGCATGGGTGAAGCAGCAAGATTGGAAGCCCTCCCTTCTTGGGGTACGCACTTACTGCGCTCACCAGCATGTGGCACAGGGCCGTCATGGAGCTCCGGTTGAGACTCCCAGGCCAGCGGCAATCGCATCAGTGGGCCTGGCTGCCAAGTGCCAAAGCCGCAGGGAGAGGGAAGCACACACAACCGTGTCACTAGCCTCAACAATCAAGGGCCCGCAAGTGATAGCAGGCCAGTGCGGAGGTAGTCAAGGAGCGCTCGCAGCCCCAGATGCAATGGCGCTCCACAAGTAGTACAGAACTTCCAGCGAGAAATGGCCCCCCCACAGGCCTCGGGTTCCCAGCCAGTCCCGACAGCCGACAGCGGTTGTGGGGCACGATGCGAAATTGCACCTGATGATTGTTGGTTGCACCAAAGGACAGTGCCCTCGGTAGTGCAGGCTCTCAGGAGCAGCAGCAGGGCATCATCTCTGGGCAAGAGGCAATGATGGCAGAGAATCAGTAAAGTTAGAGGCCACTATCACCGGAGCCTCACAAGATTGCAGCCATCTTGGCGGTAGTCGTGGCCACTCCCCGTTGTTAATTCCTTTCTGAGGCAACAGTTCTTTAAAACAAATTAAAACACAAATTCGTTTCTACACCAACTTGAAAAGCAAATAAGTTGCAAAAGTAATGAAAAACAATAGGCAGAAATCTCATAGTATGTAAATTATAGTCTGTCACTTGAATTCAGCTGTGCTGTCCAAGAACCCCAGACTGTGGCTACAGTGGTAGTTTGCCCCAGTTCTTTTTTCATTCTGTGGAGCAAGAATCCATGGACAATGGGCTGTGCCTTTTCTTGATTTTGTCTCAAAACTGTTTTTGCAGTAGATTATTGACTTTGCTCGACTTCTTTTCTATCTTACATGTTTACAAACCCTTACGTGGAGGTAAGGTGTGTTTTCCACATTTCTTCTCTTTCTTTTTCTGCCACAGCCTTTTCATTGCCAGATGACCATGCTGTCTACATTTTTATTTTCTTGACACCTAGACTGTGGGTGTGTACTCAGTTTGTCAGGAATTGCCATATAAGAAGCTTAACCGATAGAAACGCTGTGGGATCTCAAAGTTGAGGATTTCAGAGGCAGTGTGATCATTGTTTATGCATCTTTATCAATAGAGTTCTCCCTCATTGCTTATGGTTTAGATTTTGGGAACAATTGTTGAGAGGCTTGATGCAGAAAAGTTCACAGTTGACAGTGGATGTGCCATCATTAAGGCTCTGCATGCTGACGGCTCTAAACAAACTGCCAGCGACTTTGCCAAATCCATTCCAGAGGTAATAGCAGTCTTACTCTTCCCTTGGCTAACTTTGTGGGAAAGACATGTGTCTCCAATATAGTCAGAGGTCTAGAGCAAGCTTGATGCAAAGAAGGAGGAGGAGATTTCCTTGTGCCATTCTCTTGTATGAGCAGACACTCTGATGTGCTACCCAAGCGTATAGCTCATCTAGTCCCATGAAGACATCTTAGTAAAAACTCTGAATCCAACTGAAGCATTTACTCTCCTGCCTCACTAGTATTACTCAAACAAAAGGTGTCACTCATAAAAAATCTTCTTTTTTCGTGTTTGAGTTTTGTCATAGTACAACTATACATACAAACCCCCCCAACTTCACAGTAGAGTACAAACGGTATACATTTGTGCATCACCATCATAAATCTCCACCAATGCCCAACTGACATGACACTTTATTATAGAGTCCCTATGTATGGTATCATACAGTTCTCAGACTACAACATCAATACATTCTCCACTTACTCATTGACCAGCATACCATTCGCCAGTTAGTCACACTGAAAACTCATAGTCCAAGGATGTGCCTCCCCTACACCAAAGAGTGCTTAACAGGATCCAGATATATTGTATTTATTGTCTGCAGTATCTGGGGGTCTCTCCTTTGACATCAGAACTAAGCATGCTTGAAATGGGGGCCAGGTGCCCTTTGACCCTGACTGAGAGGGCATCAATTCTAAATAAGCAACTAACTACTCCTTATACTGTGTCACATCTTGGAGCCAGTCAAATGTATTGGGGGTTGGTGGAACCACATCCCCAGCAAAAAGCAACTCTTCGCTTTACCAACAATAGAGAGAGGGTGATCAAGTTCTTGTAGGATGGAGGGGATTTTATTCACATAGCCTAATAAAGTTATATAAGAGAAGGGCTGAATGGGACAAACAGATATTTCAGAGATTACATTAAAAGTTTCTAGCTTTGTATCGCAGGGCAGTACAATTTTAGTTGTAGAAACCCTGCAAATGAGTGTTCTGCATCTAGTACATTTTGCATCCGCTCTAAGGACTAGCTTTTAATGATTTGACAACCTGTAATGGCATTTTGAATAAAGCTGCCACCAGGCTTAACGTTCATATGACTACAAAATTATGAATATTTTTTTATTTCTGTAACCTCCTTTGCCTTCTAGGCCTCTCATTTATTTAATATCAGGTTTGATGGAGCCGAAGTTGGAAACATTCTTGACCGTAACTAGACTGCACAAGCCCTAATGAGAGAAGAAATGTAAACTTGTACACGAGTAAGCTCTCTTAAAGCGTTAACAGTTACCAGGTCTCAGCTGTGTGCAAGAAATTTCCCTTTTAAACATCATCTTTTACGCCTCATGATGAAGTAGGTACTAGTATGTGGTAACTAAGAAGACTTGTCATATTTCTGCCACAGTTCTGAGAGCTGTGAGAGTTATTGCTCTACGGGGCTTATATAATCCATTTCTTGGGGGGCCCATCAAATGCTTTGCAGAGTAAATTAGACAAAGTCAAGACTTTCTGAAGATGATAAATATTAGATCTGAAAGAGACAATCAGTTATAGATTCCTTACCTTAGAATTATCCCCAGGTGTCGAACTGGACTTGGAGAATTTTTTGTCAGCAGTACCCCGGCGCGTCATAAGGTGGCGTCAGTCGGCTCCGCTTTTGTTGTGGCCACCGGGATGACGTCGCGGTAGCTTCTTAGATGCCGCCCTAGCGCACTGACGTCAGTTCTTTCTTTTTCCGCGCCAGCCAGCGCAGAACCAGAGAGAGCGGTACCTCCAGTCACTGTTTGACTTTTTGCTGACTTTTTTCGACGTCGTTTTTTAGTCTTCGACTCCTGGTGCATGTCAGGGATGCCCTGTTTCAAGGCTTGTGGTTCCTGCCAACGGTTTCCGACGTCGGTGACGGATCCGGACCGCATATGCCTGTTCTGTCTGGAAGCCGACCACGACTCGCAAGTGGTGTTCCGACTGCCGGACCATGAATCTGAAGTCTTTGCGGGAGTGGTCCCGAAAGCTTCTCGAGGCCCAGCAGTCCACTCCACGCTGCTCGAGGTCCCAGTCGCTTGGGAGGTTGAGGGATCGGTCGCGGAGCCACCACCACCAGTCCTCTTCCAAGTCTTTGCACTCCTCAGGTTAAGTCGAAGCACAACAAGAAGTCAAAGAAGCATCTTTGCTCTTCGACTTCTCCCCGTCCGTCGGCCGACGCAATGAGGGATGCAGGTGGTGCCCCTCCCGCTGCTCCGCTTACAGAGCCCGCTGGATCGACTCCGAGTTTCCCTCCCTTCCCGGGTCCCGGTGCGACCCCTTCCCAGCTTCGGAGTTTCTACGAAGCGATGCATGCCATCTTTAGGCAGCCCGACTCTGCCGGCGTGCCTTTGGGCCCCGGGGGCTCAGCTGGGGCCCTGGGCCTTCGACGCCGGCGACTTCGTCCCCGGCACCGCAGGGTTCCCTTGGATCCAGGCCTGGATCCGGATCGGCGCCGGTTGACCTGACCACACCTCCCCCGGAGCCAATTACACCAACAGCACATCCGTAGCCGACGCTGGTTGTGTCCCCAGCTGTTCCAGTTCCGGCGATGACGGGTACTTTTGTGCCCTTGTTCCCCCCTGGTTCTTGCAGATAGTCCGAAGGGGCTTCTCCCTCCCCTTCGAGACTACCCCTCCAACCATGCCACCTCAGCACCATTGCATGACCGATGATCATCTGGCCCTTCTCCAACAGGAAGTTTGCGTCCTATCTTGGATCTCGGGAACGTCAACCGGTGACGGATCCGGACCGCATATGCCTGTTCTGTCTGGAACCCGACCACGACTCGCAAGTGGTGTTCCAACTGCCGGACCATGAATCTGAAGTCTTTGCGGGAGTGGCCCCGAAAGCTTCTCGAGGCTCAGCAGTCCACTCCACGCTGCTCGAGGTCCCAGTCGCTTGGGAGGTTGAGGGATCGGTCGCGGAGCCACCACCACCAGTCCTCTTCCAAGTCTTTGCACTCCTCAGGTAAATCGAAGCACAACAAGAAGTCAAAGAAGCATCGTTGCTCTTCGACTTCTCCCCATCCGTCGGCCGACGCAATGAGGGATGCAGGTGGTGCCCCTCCCGCTGCTCCGCTTACAGAGCCCGCTGGATCGACTCAGAGTTTCCCTCCCTTCCCGGGTCCCGGTGCGACCGCTTCCCAGCTTCGGAGATTCTACGAAGCGATGCATGCCATCTTTAGGCAGCCCGACTCTGCCGGCGTGCCTTTGGGCCCCGGGGACTCAACTGGGGCCCTGGGCCTTCGACGCCGGCGACTTCGGCCCCGGTACCGCAGGGTTCCCTTGGATCCAGGCCTGGATCCAGATCGGCGCCGGTCGACTTGACCACACCTCCCCCGGAGCCAATTACACCGGCAGCACATCCGCAGCCGACGCCCGTTGTGTCCACAGCTGTTCCAGTTCCGGCGACAACGGGTACTTTTGTGCCCTTGTTCCACCCTGGTTCTTGCAGATAGTCCGAAGGGGCTACTCCCTCCCCTTCGAGACTACCCCTCCATCCATGCCACCTAAGCACCATTGCATGTCCAAGGATCATCTGGCCCTTCTCCAACAGGAAGTTTCGGCACTCTTGGCCAAGGGAGCCATCGAGCGAGTTCCTGCCCCAGAAGTAGGTTGTGGTTGCTATTCCCACTACTTTCTGGTGCCCAAGAAGGACAAAGGCCTGCGTCCTATATTGGATCTCGGGAACGTCAACCGGTTCCACTGGAAGGAGAAGTTAAAAATGTTGACACTAGCTCAGGTTCTGTCTGCCCTCGACACTGGAGACTGGATGGTATTGTTGGAGTTGCAGGACGCTTACTTTCACATTCCTGTCCTGCCGGCCCACCGGCGTTACCTGCGGTTTACGGTAGGCCACAAGCACTTTCAGTTCACTGTGCTCCGCTTTGGCCTTACCAGCTCCCCTCGAGTGTTCACGAAAGTGATGGCGGTGGTCGCAGGTCATCTGCGCAGATCAGGGGTTCCAGTCTTCCTCTTTCTCGACGACTGACTGTTGAAGGTGGGCTCGCATCAGGCTGTCGTCTCCCACCTCCAGACTACGGTGGACCTTCTGCAATCGCTTGGGTTCACTTTGAACGTGCCAAAGTCACACCTGACTCCCTCTCAGAAGCTCCTTTTCATCGGAGCTGTTCTGGACACAATGCAGTTTTGGGTTATCCTCCCGAGCAGCGAGTCTGGGATATTCGGGCTATGATTCTGATCTTTCAGCCTTTATACCGGGTTTCGGTCAGAATGACCCTGAGGCTGCTGGGCCTCATGGCCTCCTGCAGCCTGCTGGCAGATCATGCCAGGTGGCATATGCAGGCTCTGCAGTGGGACCTGAAGTTCCAGTGGGCACAGCATAAGGGGAATCTGTTCGATTGCGTTCAGATCTTGGAGGGCACTGCACGTCAATTGCAGTGATGGCTAACGAACCGGGATTGGGTCAATGGCAGATTCCTCTCCCTGGAGTACACGGTAGTGACGGATGCATCACTTCTAGGTTGGGGCGGCCACATGGGAGGGACGGAGATCAGAGGCCTCTTGTCTCCGCTGTTGTCCGGGCACCACATCAACCTTCTGGAGCTCCGGGCGATCTCTCTTGCGCTGAAAGCATTCCTTCCTTCTGTCTGAGGAAGAGTAGTGCAGGTGTTCACGGACAACACCACCACCATGTGGTACTGCAACAAACAGGGCGGGTTGGGGTCGTGGTCCCTATGTCAAGAGGCTCTCCATCTCTGGACATGGCTGGAACATCAGGGCATATCCCTGGTGGTCCAACACCTGGCAGGTTCACTGAACGCGAGGGTGGACGAACTCAGCCGCAGGTGCATGATGGATCACGAATGGCGTCTTCACTCGGTGGTGGTGCAAGGTCTCTTTCAGCAGTGGGGAGAGCCTTGGTTAGATCTATTCACCACCGAAGAGAACGTGCAATGTCAGCAATTCTGCGCGTTGGAATTTCCAAGGTGGCACTCGCTAGGCTACTCTTTTTGTCGGGAGTGGAGTTGCGGTCTTTTATACGCCTTTCCGACTATACCACTTCTGCCCAGAGTGCTGAATAAAATCAAGCACGACTGGGCCCGAGTCATTCTTGTGGCTTCGGATTGGGCACGAAGAGTCTGGTATCCCGAGCTGTTACACATGGCCATCTATCCTCCGATCAGACTGCCTCTTTGGGAGGACCTTCTGTCGCTGAAGCAGGGGACGGTCCTCCACCCAAACCTGTCCAGCCTCCAACTCCTTGCATGGAGATTGAGCAGTGACAGTTGACAGCCTTCAACCTTCCTCCTGAAGTCTGTGATGTTATCTTGGCAGCCAGACGTCCCTCCACTAAGACGGTATACGCCTGCAGATAGAACAGATTTGTGGCATGGTGCGCAGCAAAGGCTGTGGATCTCCTTTCTGCCCCTCTTTCAGAGGTTCTATTGTTCCTCCTTTCTTTGGCCCAGAATGACTCTGCTCTGGCCACTCCTAAGCGCTATCTCTCAGCCATTTCAGCCTTTCTTAGGCTTCATGATCAACCTTCTCTTTTCAAGTCCCCTGTTGTAAATCGCTTCCTTAAGGGCATTACTCATCTTTTTCCTCCTGTTCCCTTCGTAATGCCCCAGTGGGACTTGAACTTGGTTCTTACCTATCATATGTGCGCCCCCTTTGAGCCACTTCATAACTGTCCTCTCAGACTACTTACTTTAAAAACTGCCTTTCTGGTGGCCATCACCTCTGCTTGCAGGGTCTTCAAAGCCTCCTTTTCTGGCTGTTCATCCAGACAAGATCTTTCTCAGAACCAGACCTTCCTTTCTTCCCAAGGTAGTTATTTCTTTCCACATTGGTCAAACCATCACTTTACCCACCTTCTTTCCACCTCCGCACCCTTCTAAGGAGGAAGAGAGGCTCCACCGTCTGCATCCAAAACGTGTGCTTTCCTTTTATTTAGATGCACCAAGTAATTCCAGGTGGATGTCCAGCTCTTTATTGGCTACGTGGACACCAAAAAAGGTTGGGCCGTGCACAAACAGACCATCTCTAGGTGGGTTGCTTTGTGCATTAAAGCTTGCTATTCTTTGACAAAAAAGGAGCCTCCAGTGGCTGCTCGCCCATTCCACCAGGGCGACGGCAGCTACCACTGCTTTGGGATGGGGAGTTACCCTCAATGACATCTGTCAGGCAGCTACGTGGGCATCTCTGCACACGTTCACAAAACACTACTGCCTGGACAGCCAAGTCCGGAGAGACAGCTTCTTATCCGTTCTGTTCACCAGGACTTTCTGGTGTGAACTTGGTTCGCAGACTCACCTCCGGTGTTGGTATTGCTGGGGTATGTATTCTAAGGTAAGGAATCTATAACTAATTGTCTCTTTCAGATAAACAAGTTACTTACCTTCGGTAACGATATACCTGTAAGAGACATAGATTAGTTATAGATTCCTTACCACCCCACCCATCCTCCCCGTTCTGCGAACTGACTTCTAGGGTCAGGGTATCCCTTTCAGGGCCCTAGTTTTGTGCATCAGTGGTCAGTGTCTTGCATGGCTCTGCGCTTCTGGCGTGGAAGGTTGTGTAAAAGAACTGCTGCCACCTTTCGACACGCAGGGGTACTGCTGACGAGAGATTCTCCGGATCCAGTCTGACGCCTGGGGGTGATTATAAAGTAAGGAATCTATATCTAATCTATGTCTCCTACAGATATATCGTTACCAAAGGTAAGTAACTTGTTCTTTACTACTATCAAGTACCTAAGCCAATGGCTGTTATGACATTTCCCTACCCACAACATGCTAATTTCAGCTCCAAGGCCTCAAATTGGATACTTAATAAAGTATTTTTGATCTGGCCTTCTTTAGCGCCGCCCATTTTTCTTACAATTCAAAGATTAAGGTCAAAAACATGGACAGAAACGACCGCAAAAGTATGGGCCTGGTAAAAAAGTAGAATGACTTAATTCTGAAAGAGCTATCCAGTAAAGGTGTGCTCAAAGAAATGATAGCCAGTAGTTGCAGTCTGTAATGCAGAAATCTCCATACTATCAGAGTCCAAGACACTAATCAAGAGGCATAAGAGAGAAACTCATCCTCCAGCTGGTTACAAAACTGAAAAAATTAAATCATGACAGTCTCCTCATACACAATAATGCACCCATGTGGAGGGTAAAATCATTATCCATCTTCCAATGCTGTTAAACATGTCAAAATGCACTGAGGTGTTGATCAGTGGTGAGAACGCTTACAAGATGACCTCAAAAGGTGGTCTCCCAAACATTCCCCTTCTAAAGGCAAGTAATTATTTCTCTCTGAATATGCTTATTTAGACGGTACATTCATATATGTATGAAAGAGGCTGTAGGAATATTAGCAGGTCTGAGAAGCATAATTAAAATTATTATCACGATTTTGTTGTACAAAGGAACGTTCCCATGCATGAATTTACACCCTGTCTAGGTCTAAAGACTGGGTAACAAGGAATGAAGAACGAGAAACTTAGGATGTGATGTCTGCAGCAGATATATATCCTCATCTGCATCTGCCAGATTAGGTTTTGTCCAGATAAGCAAAATGTGTATTTCCACATTTCCACATCCTGACTAGAAATAAGTAAAGATGGTCCTTGAGATTTGAAGTGACCGATCAACTCTACAGTACTGGACATTACATTGCAAAATCGTAGTAGAAGGGAGACAACAATATTTATTGGGATATCCGTATCATCTTCAAAGTCCTCTAGCATTTGTACTACAAACTAAACCGAACACGACTAATATGCGTTACAGAGCGTAGAATCCAATACCTGGGAGCTGTATTGGACACAGGAATCATAACAATGTATCATTTAGACTTCAGACTTTCTACTAACCACTAGAAATGATTTTTTTTCCAAAGTAGCCTTTGACCAAATGCCAAGCTCATATCCTCTCTTATGAGATTGTTGGCAACCTCGATTGTCATAGTGCTTCTCTGCCGAGTGTGCAAGACGCTATTGCAAAAGTGTCTTGTGGATCAGTGGGCATCGAGGACACAATCAAGACCATGGGAACAATCCACTCCGGATCCCCATCCGACCCTCTCCCGCACCACATCTTCAACAAAGCCAGCAACTCCATCGCACCCCACCTGCACAAAATCATCAACCTCTCCTTTGAGACCACCACTTTCCCTGAGAACTGGAAGCACGTAGAGATCAACGCCCTACTGAAGAAACCCAAGGCGGATCCGAGCGACCTCAAGAACTTCCGACCCATCTCCCTGCTTCCGTTCCCAGCAAAGGTCATCGAGAAGATAGTTAACACCCAGCTCACCCGTCACCTCGAAGACAACATCCTGGACCCGTCCCAATCAAGATTCTGCAGTAACCACAGCACCGAGACCGCCCTCATCGCCGCCACAGACGACATCAGGATCCTGCTAGACAACGGCGAGACGGCGGCCCTCATCCTCCTGGACCTCTCCGCCGCCTTCGACACCGTCTGCCACCTCACACTACGCACGCGCCTCCACGACGCAGGGATCCATAACAAGGCCCTGGACTGGACCACCTCCTTCCTCTCCGGCAGAACGCAGAGAGTCCGCCTCCCCATTCCGTTCCGAGGCCTCCAAGATCATCTGTGGCGTCCCTCAAGGATCCTCCCTCAGCCCGACACTGTTCAACGTCTACATGACACCACTAGCACGCATCGCCCGACAGCACGACCTCAACATAATCTCCTACGCCGACGACACTCAGCTGATCCTCTCCCTCACAAAGGACCCCCTCACCGCCAAATCCAACCTCCACCAGGGAATGAAGGCCGTTGCCGACTGGATGAAGGACAGCCGCCTCAAACTGAACACAGACAAGACGGAAATCCTCATCCTCGGATCCAACCCCTCCGCATGGGATGACTCTTGGTGGCCCACTTCACTGGGGTCCCCCCCGGGCCCCACCGACCACGCACGCAACCTGGGAGTCATCCTCGACTCGAAATTCTCCATGACCAAACAAGTCAACGCAGTCTCCTCCACCTGCTTCAACACCCTCCGCATGCTCCGCAAGATCTACAGATGGATCCCGACAAACACAAGGAAAACAGTCACCCAGGCTCTAGTCAGAAGCAGACTCGACTACGGAAACGCCCTCTACGCCGGAGCCTCGTCCAAGCTCATCAACAGACCGCAGAGAATCCAGAACGCCTCTGCACGCCTGATCATCGACGTCCCGTGCCGTGACCACATCACCCCCCACCTGAGGAACCTGCAGTGGCTCCCCGTCGACAAAAGAATCTCCTTCAAGTTCCTGATCCACGCACACAAGGCACTCCACAAAACCGGCCCAGCCTATCTCAACAGTTGACTCTCCTTCTACGTACCCAACAGGAAACTCCGCTCCGCTGACCACGCCCTGGCCACGGTCCCGCGCATCCGGAGAACAACTTCCAGAGGCAGGTCCTTCTCCCATTGCGCCGCCAGGACCTGGAACACCCTCCTTCTCTACCTGCGACAAACCGAAGATCTGCTGACCTACAGGAGACAACTCAAGAACTGGCTCTTCGACCAATAGGGGCAGCACTACCCCCCCCCAACCCCCCTCCCCCCCCAGCGCCATGAAACCCTCACGGGTATGTAGTGCGCTTTACAAATTAATTGATTGATTGATTGAGTGGTCCCAAATCACAGGGTGCTGGTTGATAGACTGATTTTAGCCACCAAAGCCTGCATTCGCTCTCCTGGTGTTGCCAGAAAAACAGATTACTAACAAAGTACTTTTCTAGCAAACTGAGGACAGATTTGTTTTGCTACATATTCACATATGTGGTATCAAGAAAGATTTCCTTTTAAATGAGCTTGCTTGAGCTGTGAGTAGTTAATCTAAATTTTAAATCCTTCCTTCGATAACAGCTGTAACTGCATGGCATGGACAGGCAACATATTCTCCTTGTGCTGACATGAATAAAAAAGAGAAATAAAGCTTATGACCCCCGGGACAGAAATCCAAAATTCTGACACAGACTCAAAAGCAACTAAAGCAGTTAATTTTGCTGTTGTAAAAATGTAAAAGCAGATTGCTTCACTTGTTATGATCCAATGTAGTATCTGTTCATATTTTTGGTCTGGATCTACACTAAACACAGCCAGGGAGCTTTCTTCTGGCAAAGTCCACTTTCTCCTTTTGGATGGCTGTGGCTGCACACTCAGCTAGGTCAATTTATTTGCTCTATGAGAAAGTGACTGAAGTGTTTTATACATTTTTTAATGGGAAAGTAGATGCTATAAGCAGATGTATTTGAGAAGTTCAGAATTATGTTAACAACAATGTACTTTCATAGTGCGGGACCTCGCACACATGTTTGGAGAAGCAAAAGATTAACAAATGCAGACTTTACAAGCAGGTCTTTTAAATCAAATCCAGCAGAAATGCTCTTTTGATCAGCTAGTCTAGCATTTTTCTCTATTTCTTCCTACTGTGTGTCTAACATAAGTCATTCTTTTTTTTTTTTTTTAACAATTTTTATTAACAGTAATTGTACACCTTTTGTCAATACAGGCTTCACTCTCAAGACACAGTTTGCAATCAGATTGTTCAAGTTGTAACATTCTTAATAGTACTGTTATGCAGTTATGCGCAACCTTTTCATACATCTTATGTTGCATCGTAGAGCGTTTCCCATTCCCTGGTTCCACCATCCCTTATAGTGTAATGATGCCCATATTCTATTCGCTCAGTTCTGACTCTGAGCCTGGCAGAGGGGGTTCACATATATTACCCCTGAATGTATTCCATTTCCCCCAAACCCGCTGCCATTTCCGGGGGCAACCCCTGTTACTACATACCACCTTTTCCACAATCATGGCACCATCTAGGTCACGACACCACCGCGCGTGGAAGGGGGTTCACTGCGCCCCCCAGTGTTGTGCAATCTTTGCTAATGCTAGTCCCATGGCCACCCAGGTTTGGTCGGCGTGGTTAAGATCGGTAGGGTCCCACACATTCAGCAAACACATCCACGGCTCAGGGGGGACATCGTGACCGGTAACCAGGGAGACCGTTGCCATAACCTCCCTCCAGTATATAGTGATGTCAGGGCAGTCCCATATGGTATGATAGAAGGTGCCCTGGAGGCCACACCCTCGTAGGCAGAGTGGAGTATCTGCCCTCCCTATTTTATGAAGTGTGGATCTAGTGTAGTATATCCGGTGTAGTATTTTAAGTTGCACCAGCTTTAGTTTGGATGGGATCGCCACCTCCCGCGGGGACGCCAGCGCCTCCTGCCACTCTTTTCTGATGGATACATCTGCCAGTGGATTCCTCACCTTGTGAATATCCCCTGCGCCAGCATTCCACTGAACTTTTTTCCCCAGCTCTCTACGCCGACGTGGATGTCATAATGCATCGGCTCCGCTCGCGACTCCGTATGACGTCACCGGAGCCATAAGAGAGCCACGTCTGCGTGATTACGTCAGTTCCCTTTTTTCCGCACCGTCGACGCGCAACGGTTTTCCAGCACTCTTCTGCTACTTTGTAGTCTTGTAGCGGTTACTGTTGGTGAATTCACTATGTCTTCGAATAGGAAGTCAGGTTTCAAACCTTGTAGGGAATGTGGGGGCCACATGTCGATGACAGACCCCCATGAAGATTGTTTGTGGTGCCTTTCTTCTGACCACGACGTGGAGGACTGTTCCAGCTGCAGAAGGATGAACCCTAAGGCCTTGAAGGAAAGAGAGGCGATGCTCTTCATGGCCAAGGCAAAGAAGGAGAAGAGAGGTAGGAAGAAGGAGAGATCGAGGCCGGAGTCGTCGACTTCTCATTCTTCGAAGTCGAAGAAACACCACAAGAAAAGGAAGCATAGCTGTCGGCGCCGGTCTTCAAAGAGCAAGGCTTCGAGATCGACTTTGCCTCGACGTCGAAGTAAGGATGTGTCTCCTTCTCCATCTCCTAGGAAGTCTCCAGAGAGATCTCCTTTGCCGAAGCGGACTCCGGCGCGGTCACCGGCGCAGTCACCGGCGCAGTCACCGGCGCCAGTGGAGTCTTCTGCTTCTGAGGTCGAGCAAGAACAGGAAAAGGAGCCTTCTCCAGAGCCGGCTGATCCTGTGGCTCCTGTTGAGGACTTTGCGGCTCCGGTTCCAGGTACTCCTCAGCCGGATTCGGGATCGATCCCTTATCCACAGTTCCCAACTCCGGGTGTGGATTCGACGCATTTTCTAAATGCTATGTATGGGATTTTTCAACGGGCTGCCTTCCCATCCGGCGCACCTTCTGGTCCCGTGGGTCCTATTGCATACACCTTGGGGGTGCCGCAGCATTATGCTCAGGCCCCATTTATGCCCTTTTTGCCGGTGGCTCCTTCGTGGCAGTTTCCGGCGCCATCTGGGGATCCATCTCGACTTCGATGGGATCGGCCTTCTTCGGAGCCCTTCTCGACGCCTTTGCCGACTCCCTCGGCTTTGCGTCCGGCGCCTCCGACTCCGACGCCGCCGACTCTGACACCGCCGACTCCACTTTCGGTTCCACCGACTCCACATACGGCGCGGCCGGTGCCGGTTCCTCGGATCCGCTCAAGGAGAGAGGCTCAGAGAGTCTTGGAAGAGGAGCGCTATAGGGAGGAGGTGGAAGAAGGTGAGGTGGATACATCTTCCGACGACTTTGAAGGGATTCAAGTGGCTAGTGGTCTGGATACACTCCGGAGTGGGAGCATTCTTCTACTAGATCCTCTCCACCGCAGGAGCTGGCTCCTTATCATTTAGTGATAAAGAAGGCCGCAGAGTTGCTGGACTTGCAGTTGCCCTCTGCTGAGTATAAACCAAACCTTCTGACTGAGGTACTACATTCGCCAGCTTCGACTAGTGAACCCTTGTTGCCTTTTAATGAGGCTATTTTGGAGCCAGTTTTGGACGTCTGGCGTAAGCCACTTTCTTCGACGGCAGTCTCCAGACAGGTGGCAAGGAGATATAGGGTGGCTCCTGGGGATCCAGGTTTTCTGTCTTCCCACCCTTCCCCAGAAAGCCTGGTGGTGCAGGCTTCATGCTCGAAGCATGCTTCAGGAGCCTTCCCTCAGACTCCTGCGGACAGGGAGTCCAAAAAGGCTGATCAGGCAGCTAAAAAGACCTTTTCTTCAGGGAGCATGGCGCTTAAATCCACTAATGCCACCTGCTTACTAGGGTGCTACGTTCATGCTCTTATGGACTCTATGAAATCATTGGCCCCTAAGTTGCCAGAAGGGGATAAGGCGTCTTTTATGGAGGTGGTCACTGACACTCAGGCTGCTGCAAGGCAGGTGATTCAGTCGGGGCTTGATACGGCTGATTCTGTGGCAAGGATAATGGGATCGTCGATAGCCACTAGGAGGCAAGCGTGGCTTCGTTCTTCTGGCTTTTCTATGGATGTTCAGGCCACCTTGGTAGATTTGCCTTTTGACGGACAAAAACCTTTTGGCGAAAAGGCTGATTCTGCCTTGCAAAGATTTAAAGAGAGCAGGGTGACGGCGAAATCTTTGGGTTTGCAGACTCCTGCTAAAGGATTTGGGCTTAGGAAATTCAGAGGCTTTGGCAGATCTTCATTTCGCTCCTTCCGGCAGCCTCAGCAGCAGCAGCAACAGCAGCAGCAGAATTCCCTCTATTGATCGTATAGAGGAAGACAAAGAGGACGGAGAGGTTCTGCCCGCAACCCATCTTCATCTTCTGCCTCCTCTGCTCCCAGTGAAGCTTCATGGAAGCAGCCCCAGATCCCCCATCCTAGATCATGTGAGACCTGTGGGGGGTCGGGTGTCCCACTTTCTGCGAGGTTGGAAATCTGTTACAACCGACCTTTGTGTTTTAAACCTCGTGGAGACTGGGTACGCCTTTCCCTTTCGGGAGTTTCCTCCCCCTTACCCTCCTTGCCAGGGTTACTGCTCAGAAGACCATCTGCTTCTTTTGCAGAAGGAGGTTCTAGCTTTGCTTCAAAAGGGTGCGATAGAGGTGGTTCCAGAGCAGGAAAGAGGTCAGGGATGCTACTCCCGCTATTTCCTGATTCCCAAGAAGGAGGGCAGGTTGCGTCCGATCCTGGACCTCAGAGTCTTGAATTTTTACCTGAAACAGGAGAAATTCAAGATGCTGACCCTTGCGCAGGTTCTTCAAGCGTTGCAGCAAGGAGACTGGATGGTGTCGCTCGACTTACAGGACGCGTACTTCCATGTCCCAATCCTGAAGTCGTACAGGTTATCTCCGTTTTACGGTTGGGTCGCAACATTACCAGTTTGCGGTCCTCCTGTTTGGTCTTACTACCGCACCTCGAGTCTTCACGAAGGTGATGGCAGTGGTGGCAGCTCATCTCAGGAGGTCGGGGATTCCGGTTTTCCCCTACCTGGACGACTGGCTTCTGAAGGCAGAGTCCCCAGAGATGGTGCAACATCATCTGCAGGTAACATCTCAGCTGTTATTCGACTTGGGTTTTTTGATCAATGGGCCCGATTCACAGAATTAACTTAAGACAAAATCCTAAGCTTACTTCTTTTGGTGTTCACAGAATGCACTTACTACTTTTGGTATTCACAGAGTGGATTTACGACTACTAACTTTACGTCCGCACTCGGGCCGGAAATTCCGGCTCGGAGGCGGAGCTTCCGGCCCAGAGGCGGGGCTTCCGGCCCAGAGGCGGCGCTTCTGGCCTGGAGGTGGGGATTCCGGCCGGTGGTGGAGATTTAGCCATTGCCGAAATCTCCACCTCCGGGCCGGAAGCTCCGCCTCTGGGCCGGAAGCTCCACCTCCGGGCCGGAAGCCCCGCCTCCGGGCCCGAAGCTCTGCCTCCGAGCCGGAATTTCCGGCCCGAGTGCGGACGTAAAGTTAGTAGTCGTAAATCCATTCTGTGAATACCAAAAGTAGTAAGTGCATTCTGTGAATACCAAAAGTAGTAAGTGCATTCTGTGAATACCAAAAGTAGTAAGTTTAGGATTTTGTCTTAAGTTAATTCTGTGAATCGGGCCCAATGTGCCCAAATCTCACCTGGTGCCCTCTCAACGCAACCTGTTCATAGGGGCGGTACTGGACACTACTGTGTGTCGAGCATTTCCTCCTCCTCAAAGAATTCTCGACATTCAGGAGTTGATCCCTTTATTCCACTATGGAGCGGTTGTTCCAGTTCTGAAGGTCCTTCGTCTGCTCGGTCTGTTCGCTTCCTGCATTCTCTTGGTCAACCATGCACGCTGAAACATGAGGGCGCTCCAGTGGTGCCTCCGCAGGCAGTGGTATCAGCACAACGGAGATCTCAGGGAGTCGATCAGGATCTCCAGAGAAGCTGCAGCGGATCTATCTTGGTGGAGCGTGGAGGGCAATCTGTCTCAAGGGAAGCCTTTCCACCTGCCTCCATCGGTGGCCACAGTGATAACGGATGCCTCCTTCCTAGGGTGGGGTGCTCATCTGGGGGATCTGGAGATCAAGGGTCTTTTGTCTCCACAGGAAAGGTTGCTTCACATCAACCTTCTGGAATTGCGGGCGATTCGTTTGGCACTCAAGGCCTTCCTCCCTTCCCTTCACGGTCAGTCTGTTCAAGTCCTGACGGACAACACTACCGCGATGTGGTATGTCAACAAGCAGGGAGGAGTGGGGTCGCATTGTCTCTGCAGAGAGGCTCTGCGTCTATGGTCCTGGGCTCAGGACCATCAGATTTGTCTGATAGCAAATCATCTGGCCGGGGTGCTGAAAGTACGTGCGGACAGTCTCAGTCGGCAATTCTCCGCCGACCACGAGTTGAGGCTCCATCCAGAGGTGGTTCGTTACGTCTTTCGGACGTGGGGAACCCCTCGGGTGGACCTGTTCGCCACCTGCGAGAACGCGCACTGCCCGTCGTTTTGCAGTCTCCAGTATCCAATGCAGGGGGCATTGGGGGACGCGTTTCAGTTGAGTTGGGGCTCACAACTCCTTTATGCGTTTCCTCCCATACCCTTGATTCCTCGTATTCTGAGGAAGATTCGCCAAGACCGGGCCCAAGTTATATTGGTCGCCCCGGATTGGCCGCGAAGGGTGTGGTATACAGATCTTCTCCACCTCTCCTCGTGCCATCCGCTCCGTCTCCCTCTGAGGGCAGACCTCCTCTCGCAGTCGGAGGGGCAGGTTCTACACCCGCACCTCCAGAGCTTACACCTTCATGCCTGGAGATTGAACGGGGCAACCTGAGTTCGTTCTCTCTCCCTCCTGATGTGGTGGATGTTATTTTATCGGCCAGGCGACACTCCACCAAGTCCATTTACTCCTACAGGTGGTCGAAATTTGTTAATTGGTGTGGGGAGAGATCCATTGACCCTTTAAAAGCCCATCTTTCAGAAGTGCTCCAGTTTGCTCTTTCCTTGGCTCAGCAGGGCTGTGCTGTGGCCACGGTTAAGGGCTATCTTTCGGCCTTATCGGCTTTTCTATGCCTTCCAGATCAACCGTCACTATTTAAATCTCCGGATGTTCTGAGGTTTATCAAGGGCCTTACAAACATGTTTCCTCCCACTCCATTTGTAATGCCACAGTGGGACTTTAATCTTGTTTTAACTTTTCTGATGGGGACTCCGTTTGAGCCTCTTCAAGTTGTCCTTTGAGGCTGTTGTCCTCAAGACGGTCTTTCTTGTAGCGATAACCTCGGCAAGGAGGGTGAGTGAGCTTCAAGCTCTTAGTTCTAAACCCCCTTTTTTAACATTACATGCTGAAAGGATGGTTCTCAGGACCAGGGCTGCTTTCTTGCATAAAGTAGTTACTCCGTTTCATTTGGGACAGTCTATTACTCTCCCTGTTTTTTTATCCACCTCCTCATCCCTCCAAAGAGGAGGAAAGACTTCATCGCCTGGACCCAAAGAGAGCTGTGAGCTTTTACTTGGACAGAACGAAAGACTTTCTTCTGGACGATCAGCTCTTCGTGGGTTATGTTGGTCATTCTAAAGGAAGAGCTGTGCACAAGCGCACTTTATCGAGATGGATCATCCTTGCCATCAAGATCTGCTATGCCCTGGCTGGTAAGGTTCCTCCTGAGGGTATTAGGGCTCATTCAACTAGAGCTAAATCGTCTACATCTGCTTTGGCCAGGGGTGTTCCTGTGGCAGACATTTGTAAGGCCACGACTTGGGCCTCTCTCCATACCTTCGCAAAACATTATTGCTTAGACTCTGAGATGAGGAGGGAGGGCCACTTTGCGCGCTCTGTCTTGCAAGACTTTTTGGTATAGGAAGGTGGACACCCTCCTCCGGGAGTGGGACTGTTGTGGGAATCTATTCACAAGGTGAGGAATCCACTGGCAGATGTATCCATCAGAAGAACAAGTTACTTACCTTCGGTAACGCTTTTTCTGGTGGATACAGTATCTGCCTGTGGATTCCTCACTGACCCACCCGCCTCCCCGTTGTCCACGTTTGTATGCCTTAAAAGATGTCTTGCTTGAGATGTTGCTATGCTTTGTAGCTTCTTTCTTTCTGGTACATTGGTAGGAAATGCTTGTTTTCTTTAGCTTTCCTTTTGTTTATGTACTATGTATATTTGATTGTATATTGTATACTGTGTATACTTTGAATCTGTCGTTGGTCCACCTGTGTGCCTCGGAGGCACGGACAAAATGGGTGGAACTGACGTCATCACGCCGACGTGGCTCTCTTATGGCTCCGGTGACGTCAAACGAAGTCGCGAGCGGAGCCGATGCATTATGACGTCCACGTCGGCGTAGAGAGCTGGGGAAAAAAGTTCAGTGGAATGCTGGCGCAGGGGATATTCACAAGGTGAGGAATCCACAGGCAGATACTGTATCCACCAGAAAAAGCGTTACCGAAGGTAAGTAACTTGTTCGTTCGTCCATTTCCCCCACCTCTGCCTCCTTTTAAGGATCCCTGTGAGGTCTTTTTGATGGTTCACCAGTTTACGATATGTCAACAACATAGCTTTCTTGGCTAGGTGGTCTGTGAGCAAACGATCCTCAAGTGGGGAGGATTCAGGTAGGACGGTCCCTCTAGGTATGGCTTTCCTTAGTGCATGCTGTATTTGCAGAAATCTGAAACGCTCCGTTCGTTCCATCCGATACTCTGTCTGCAACTTCTCAAACGGGATCACCCCACCCCGCTTCCAGAGGTCTCCGACCCTGGAGATGCCTATGAGGTCCCACCCCGTAAATCCTTTACTTAGGTGTATCGGGCCCGATTCACAGAACTATCTTAGGACAAAATCCTAAACTTACTACCATTTTTGTATTCACGGAAGGGACTTACTCATTTTGGTATTCACAGAAGGCACTTACTTATTTCGGTATTCACAGAAGTTAGGAGTCCTAACTTTAGGACTCCTAAATCCCTTCTGTGAATACCGAAAGTCTTAAAATTAGGATTTTTTTCACTTAAGTAGTGGTATAGTTAGGACTCCTAACTTTAGGACTCCTAAATGCCTTCTGTGAATACCGAAAGCCTTAAAATTAGGATTTTTCTCAGTTTAGTAGTAGTATAGTTAGGACTACTAACTTTAGGACTCCTAAATGCCTTCTGTGAATACCGAAAATCTTAAAATTAGGATTTTTATCTATTTAGTAGTAGTAAAGTTAGGACTCCTAACTTTAGGACTCCTAAATGCCTTCTGTGAATACCGAAAGCCTTAAAATTAGGATTTTTCTCAGTTTGGTAGCAGTAAAGTTAGGAGTCCTAACCTGAGAAAAATCCGAATTTTAAGACTTTCGTTATTCCCAGAAGGCATTTAGGAGTCCTAAAGTTAGGACTCCTAACTCTGTGAATACCGAAGTGAGTAAGTGTCTTCTGTGAATACCAAAATGAGTAAGTGCCTTCTGTGAATATGAAAATGGTAGTAAGTTTAGGATTTTGTCTTAAGTTAGTTCTGTGAATGGTGCCCATCATGTCTATCTTGGGGGACACCCACAGCGGCGTCTGCTGAGTAATCACCCCCTCCCAACCCAGCCTGCGCTGCGCCGTGTACCATATCTGTACGGTGTGTGCTGTGGGGCCTGTTAGCTTATTTTTCCAGGATTTATCGTACAAGGCTCGGAGCACTCCCTTCAATCCCAGCATGTGCCTATCCATTCGTAGAGCGTCTTGCGGTGCGTGTAGCCATTGATTAATTATAATGAGCTGGGAGGCCCAATAGTATAGACGTATGTTGGGCAGGGCGATTTCACCATAATACAAACTCCACACCAGTTTACAGAGAGCTATGCGGTGAGGCTTACCCTCCCACAGCAGACAGCCCACCTCCGCCTCCACTGATTTAATGTTGGAGTCTGGGATCGATATGGGCGTGTTTTGCAGTGCATAAAGGAATCGAGGGAGAGCCATCATTTTGAACAAAGCTGCTCTCCCTAGTAACGTCAGCGGAAGGGAGTGCCAGTGCTTGACATCGCTTCTTAGTCTTCTCAGGATCGGAAGTAGATTGCGTTCAAAGAATAGTGCCGGATCAGGTGTGATGTTAATGCCGAGGTATTTGAAACCATCCTCCGCCACGGATATCGTCACTCCTCTGGGTAGCTGTGGTGTGGGTCCATGTAAGATGTAAAGCACTGATTTCGCCCAGTTGATCGAGTAACCGGAGAGTCTACCATAGGATTCGCAAATGTCAAGTAGGCTACCTATGGACCGTTCCGGTCGCGTTAGGTATACCAAGACATCGTCCGCGTATAGCGAGATACTGTCGTCCCAGCTCTCCGTCCACTTTAGTCCTGTTATAACTGGATCCTGCCTTATCCATGCCACCAACGGTTCCAGCACCAGGGCGAATAGTAGTGGGGAGAGAGGGCACCCTTGTCTAGTCCCCCGTCCCAGTGCAAAGTCTCCTGACAGTCGTCCGTTCACCGCCACCTGCGCCAGAGGTCCTGTATATAACAACCGCACCCATGCACAAAATTTGGGCCCGAAACACAAACGCTCAAGCACTGCAAAGAGGAAGGGCCACTCCACTCGGTCAAAAGCCATACTTGCATCCAGCGAGATAATAACTGCATCCTCGTGGATGTAGGTCCCACTGGCCAGTATGCTGTGCAATCATCTAATATTCATTGCCGTGTTTCGCCCTGGCATAAAGCCTGATTGGTCTGGGTGAATGAGTGCCCGTAAATGAGGCTGTATACGGGTCGCTAGTACCTTTGCTAATATTTTGGTTTCCACATTGAGGAGTGAGATTGGTCTGTAGGAGGTACACTCATGAGGGGGCTTCCCGGGTTTTAGTATTGCTACCAGTGTCGCGACCCTTTTGTCACGGGGAAGTATGCCCTCCTCCAGACTGGCTTCATACATTTTCAGCAGGTGCGGAACTACCGTATCCGTCTCCCGCTTGAACAACTTTGCTGGAATCCTGTTCGGCCCCAATGCTTTCCCCGACTGGAGGCTCTTAACGGCCAGGGCGACCTCCTCTATTGAAAGGTCCGCCTCCAGTGCAAGCGCGTCTTCTGAAGTCAGTCGTGGAAGTTGTATGTCCTTTAAGGATGCTAAGTTGTCCTCAACGGTAGTCGTTACAACAGAGGTGTACACTTTTTCATAGTGATTTGCAAAGGCCATCACTATGTCGTCAGGATTTGTCACAACCTCCCCGGTGGTCAAACGTAGCCGCGCCACCCAGCGGTTGACTTTCTCTTTTTTGTCTAGCCACGCTAGCAATTTGCCTGCTTTGTCCCCCATCTCGTATACTGTATGATGTGTTTTCGTAAGACGTATCCGGGCTGCCTCCCATAGATGGTCTCTATATGTTTGTTTAGCGAGGTTTAGTGTGTGTGTGTATATGTCGGTGGGGTCCCTGGTGTGCTATCTTTCTGCCTTGGCCAATGCTTCCTCTAGCTCCACCACCTGGTGTGCTGAGTCACGTTTGTGGGCTGTAATTACTGCAATGGCCTGTCCGCGCAGCACCGTTTTATAGGCCTCCCAGAGGATAATGGGTGAGGAAACAGACTGGAAACAGACTGTATGTTTTCTTGAAAGTAATGTTTCGTAGTTTTATGTAGGGCCTTTCGCACGCCAGGGACCTTCATGTACCTGGGATGTATCGGGAAAGTACGTCTCCTACCTAATAGGCATGAGGAGTAAGATAATAACATTGGCGAGTGATCAGATATACCCCTGGGAAGGTGTTTGATCTCCTGTAGTTTATCAATGCAGGTAGGGGAGGTAAGGAAGTAATCTATACGCGAGAGACTGTTGTGCGCGCTAGAGTGATGTGTGTACTGACGTTCTGTGGGGTGTCGCATGCGCCAGCTATCAAGTAGTCCCATTGTGTCTATGAAGTCACGTAGGGGCGATGAAACTACACCCTGCCCTCTCGGGGGCCGCCTATCCCACTCATTGTCCAATGTGGTATTGAAGTCACCCCTAGTATCAGTTCTCCAGGGGGTAAGCCCAGCAGGAAACTCCCTAGAGCCGGGAAAGCAAGTGAGTGCAATGCCGGGGGGATGTATACCGTGACGAAATTGAAGTTTTGCCCCTCCCTTTGCCCGGAGATCGCAGCAAAATGTCCTTGGTCGTCTGCCCACTTCCCGGTTGCCACCAAGGGACAGCTCTTACGGAGGAGGATCCCAACCCCTCTGGAACCGGAGGTGAACTCTGAGAGTGCTATCATTTTAAAACCCCATCTATCGAGCGCCTTGACGGCCGTACCTACTAAATGGGTCTCCTGTAGGCGAGCCACTGATGGAGTGTGCCTCTTAAGGTGTTGTAACACCAACCCTCTCTTAATTTTATTGCCCAGGCCGTTCACATTCCACGATATCACGGTCAATGGGCCGCCCGGGGCATGGCGATCATCCAGTTGCAAACTGGCAGTTGTCATGGTATTGCTTGCGATGTGTGTGTGAGCAAACATGTGTCATGGTCCAATCTTGTGGTGCATCTAACATTTCCTTCACATTTCTAGTCGATAAACGTGTCCTGTGTGGGTGTACTCCCATTACAAACTCAAGGTGACTGATGAACAATAAAAACCAAAAACAAAACACAAAAATCCGAGAATCCACTAATGAAAAACAACCCCCCTCAACCACCCCCCTCCCTGCTCCCCTGCCAGACAGATCCCCAACTACCCACCACCCCAACATAGCAGAGTGCTTCAATCCCATAAACAGTACTTGCGTGTAGGAGGGGCAGAAGTCCGAGAGCCGTCGCAGTTCTCCTCAGCCTCAAAGACAGTCTTGCAACCATTGAAACTGTGCATCGCCCCGATTGATCCTGCTACCCTCATTTGTTGATAGCATCACCTGAAAGGGAGGGTCGCAATGTCCAAAACGCCATAGCTCAAACATTTTTCACCTCGTGGTGGGCTCATCTCACTTCCACGACCCAAGTCTCATTGCAACTTCCAATCATATCACTCCCCGGTGTCTGTACTTTTTGGATACGACTCCTTTCGCTCCTTTCCGGATGTCTTGGGGTCCTCTTCTTCTTCTGTATCTTGTCGTTGTCGCCTCCTTGATCGTCCATTACCCTCCGCATGCTGCCATCCCTCAAGCCAGTCGTGGGCCTCCTCTGGCGTTTCAAAGAACCACGTCTTTCCATCCGCCACCACCCTCAGTTTCGCCGGAAACAGCATCGAGTATGGAAGTTCCTTGCGGCAACGTTCTTTTTTCACCTCTATGAAGCTTCTGCTACGTTTGGCAACCGCCTCTGTATAGTCCGGAAAGAAGGAGATCATGGAGTTCTGGATGCGCAATGGCGGCGCTACCCTTGCTGCTTGTAATATAGCATCCCGGTCTCTAAAATTAAAGATGCGGGCCAATATTGGTCTGGGGGGCGCCCCGGGCTTGGGCTTACCTCCCGGTACTCTGTGCGCCCTTTCCACGGAGAAGAGGGTGGAGAGCCCCCGAGGCTGGAGTTTAGATTATATGAGATCTTCTACATAGAGGTCCATGGTGGGGCTCCCTTCGCTTTCGGGGACTCCCGTAATTCTAACGTTATTCCTCCGGGAGCGCCCCTCCTGATCGTCCAACTTTGCCGCCATGAGTCTATTCTCAGCCTCCAACCGACCAACTCTGTGGAGCAACGAGGCAGTGTCTTTAGTGAGGGACTTTGCCACCTGCTCCTGTTCTGTCACCCTGGTGGTCATCTTTTGAAAATCAGCTCGGAGGAAGGAAACGTCCGTGGAGATCGAACCCACCGTAGATTGCACTTTAGTAAGAGCTGCCATGATATCCTCTAACGTCACCTTGGTTGCTCCCTCCGAGTCCGGGGCCCCATCGGACAACCCCTTACGTTCTGGTGGGCCCCTCGAGTCTTTCGCAAACGCATATTTGTCGAGTTTTGCCTGTGAAGTCGCACGTTGGCCCCTGCCACCAGCCCAGTTCTGACAGGTAATCCCCGCCGCCTGCCGCTGGACCCGCTGCCAAACGCGGCCTGTCGGTTTTCCCTGTCTGGTGGGCAATAACTGGTCTGTGGGGTCCGAGGCACCGCTGTCCCCCACGTGCAGCGAAAGGCAGTTCCTGTCTTTTTGGGGTTCTAGCACCACCGTGCAGGGGGTCTTAGGCGTTGCAGCGCACGCGGGGTCCCCTGTCCATGCTTCTCCCCGGGCCTGTGTATGTTAGTGCCTGTTAGCTCTGCTCTCCTGGAGCCTTCACCACGTTATTTAGACTGGTAGTGGAACTCCCCAGAGTACTACAGGGTTCTTAGCTCATTTGAGGCCCTCCTGGCCCTGTTTTTATGAAGGGTGCTCCATACTCTAAATTTGCTTGCTTTTGGCAGTTCTTTACAGTCAAGAAGGGCCACAGTGGGACCAGGCCTCTCTCTTCCCTCTCACCTTTAGGGCCCAGCTATTCGCGCATCTCTCCCTCGCAGCACATTCTTAGGCACCGCGCGACTCTGCCGCCCCCTCGTGTCCTTGCTCCGGGGCACACCCAGCGCCGATGTCGATGCAGATCGCCCCCGATGTACTCTCCGCTTCCAGCGCTGATCAAGTGCGGGTCGTTGTTACGCTGGTGCTGGGCGCATGCATTCGCCTCTTGCCGCCGCTGCTGCTCTCCGCCCCTTTTTGGCCCGCACCTCTCGTCCCCCGCCGGGCCTCACCGCCGATCTCCGGGTCTTTGGCAAAATACAGGTCCCGGCTGCAGGCGCTCAACAAGGCCGCCTCCTTCCGCTCGGCTTCCGCAGTGTCTCAGGTCTCGATACGGCCTCAGGGCTGGATCTATCGATGCCGCTCACCCTCCGGTCTTATTAGCAGTCTGTGGGGCAGGATAATTGTACGGATGGAGCGTCGGATATATAGGGGAACTTTCGCCGCTCCTGGAGCTTCGTTAGTCCGCGGCCATCGTTGTTGGCTGCAGGCCACGCCCCCCCTAACATAAGTCATTCTTCAATATTTAGCTCAGGAGATACTGGAAGAATGCCAGTGCCCTGAAAATAGCTTGAGCAATTGAGTCCAGCGTAGTATGTAATGCAGAGGATCTGGCTGCATTAAAGACGCAGACCTACTAATCTCCAGACCATTGGTGTGGCACCCAGCCAAATCCATGGTAGGACCCCCTCTTTACATGAAATAACACACAGTTTACCCTGTTGCACTGGGACATATTCACCTCTTTCCACTCTTATCAGAATCACACGACGATTGATCATTTTGCAAGCATGCTCCATCAGTCAGACTGTGCATGTGCACACTGATCCGGGAAAGAAGTGAAAGCTGTAGTCAGACCAAAGCCACTTGAGTGTTGGAGAGCAAGCAAGATACAAAGTGGAAGCATGTGAGCCGGGTGTGTGAGCAGGCCAGGAACTGAGAAGATCAGGGACACGGTTGAGTATGGAGACAAGTTACAGCAGTCCCGGACTGCCAGTTTTTTCCACCAGGCATGTTCCTGGTGGACTGGAGCTTTTGGATGCTGGTTTCTAAGGCGTGGTGCAGCTGCTGGTGCCTCTGTCACTTTCTCCAGCTTTCCCAGGTAAATACAGCATGCATGAGTGGTGCTTCAGGCGAAAGAGAGAGAAGAGAGAGATTAGAAAGCGAGGAGGAAGGGAGCAGGGCTGTTTGAACATTTTTGCCGGGCTGCTTTTGGTTCCAAGTCAAACTCAGGGTAGCAGCATCACTTGTATTTCCAGTGGTGGAATTGGTATGTGCATGAGTGTGTGTGCACATTTCATGTATGGAAATATATGTACATGTTGTGCATGTCTGTACTGGGCATTGTTTTCTTCATGTAATAAGACATTGTCCCTCACTTGAAAGCAGTCCCTAGTGCCAGGAAACACCAAATGCATCCGGTGATCAACCCACCCCTCCAGACCTCCACCATAAGAGATTTATCTCTGGCAAAATTACATCCATTCCTGGCTCACAGTAGTCCTGGATAATAATAGTTATCCTTGACATATTTTGGGTATCCTAGGACTAATTGTCGAATAATGGAAACCATCCTTGACATATTATGAACTTTGTGGCCCTCCTAGTCTGTAATGATTTGGCCATCCTTCATGTAATGTTCACTCGTAGAGTAATAATGGTCTGGACTGACATCTTTGGCATTATCTACAGCCGTGGCACAATTGTGTCCCTAATATAGGCGGGTATTGTTGGCATATTGTACGCATCATTGTTATTATGATGGATTACCTCAGCATGTGACGGTAATACCTGGGCATTCAAGATAAAATCTGGCACTGTGAGTCATTTGTTCATGTGAGGTTTGTTTGGGGTGCAGCATTTTCTAAAAATGCGAACTAATTTTCTGAGGCAAAAGCTGTGTTTAAGCGAGAAGAAGAAAAAAATCTCCTTGGGGAATTTAGCTTGCATACCCAAAAATTAAAGGGTGTGTATTTGACAGAAATACACATGTATTTTCTTAAACTGATGTGCGTATAATTGAATATACAATTATTTCACATCCAAAAATATTTAAAACTAATAATTGAAGAAATTTCATGCTGAGTTGGGGAGACTCATGAATTTATGTTCATGGCTGTCCTTTCCTTTGTGGCTGAAGGCAGTTGCTGCTATGGTTGTTATTCGTATTGATGAAGTTGTTCCTGATATTGCTTGTGATTTTTTTTTTGTTAAATATTTTTATTATCATTTTTACAACAAACAAAAATCACAGCTCATCTCGTTACACTTATTTAATCGACAGTAGTTGTGCTTTCCAGTTGTAGGACATACATCCTATACTCATAGGGGGTATCTGTCATTACAGTCCACATATCTTCCCTATACTGTGACGCTGGGGGGAACTGGGAAGAATAAAACTGGGGATGCATTGTAGGGGGGAACCAGGGTGTGGGCCACGGGTAGGGCACCCGGGTCAGTTCAGCTGTAGTATGTAGATGTCAGGACATTGTTTTTAGGCAGACGCTAGGACAACCGATCCAGTGGCAGTAGGTCGTGTATTGCACCAAGGGGTTTTGTGTGCCTCACGCGTTGGTCGGGGAGGTGGTGGCAGTGTTATGTGTACTCTCGTTCGGGGTACATGCTTCCAAGTCTGTAGTGGTATGTTGAGATGTGCTTGAATCGGTACGTGATTGTAAGTGCTGAAACTGGTGTGATAATAGGGCCCATTCCATAGATATGGGATGCTTTCGCAGTCCTTTAACCTCCTCCTCCAGAAGTGTTTCTTCTTCTGCTGCCGCCCATTTTTTTACCGCTCCCACCCATTCCTCTACAGGGGGCCCAATGGGGCTCACCAGTTCATGGCGATGCTTCTTTTTGCTAGTAGCGTTGCTAGGGTTGCGAAGCGGACGGGCACTTTGAGTGTTTTTGGTCTTCGGAATATTCTGAGAGCGACCGCCTCCCAGGTGTGAATATCCGTAAGACCTGTAAGTTCTTTAAGTGTCTCAAGGACTACTGACCAGAACTGTCGTAGGGTGGGGCAGCTCCAGAACATGTGGTGAAAGTGCGCGTCTGATGAGTGACATCTGGGGCATAGAAATCGAGTGTCCGCGTAGAACCGCTGCAGGTGCGCTGGTGTTAGATACGCTCTATGTAGGACATAAAACTGTATGTTTTTAAAACGTGCGTTCCTAGATACTTTTTTAGGAAACTCTAGGGCCCTCTCCCACTCCCTGTCGTGCAGCTGACGTTCAAGTTCGTCCTCCCATGTGGCTCGGAGAACAAGCAGTGGTTCATTTGTAAGCTCTCTTATGGATTTATATATCCATGTAACTAAGTGCCGACCTGTACCCATATGTAGGATGGTGTGAATGACCGGGTGGGTCTTGGGCTCACCTGTGGAAAGGTCAGCGTGTGGCCGAAATGACATTGCTTGTGATAACCCTGCCTGATACATAGGGTGGTCACGGGTTGTAATCCTGATTGGTAGTCTCTGTTCTGATTTTATCAGATGTTTCCACACTCGTACAAATGATAAAAAATAAGTAGTAGCTCAAGCCTATTTTTAATGATCAGATGTAGCTCTCTTTATAAAAAAAAACTTGACAACCCTTGAGCCTGACTGTGGATGAGCCTATCATTCCTCTGTGATCTTGACAGTGATAGTTTCCTCCCACATCCTTCCATACGTTTAGAGAATGGTGTGCCAGTGCGATCTACCCAGGATGGAAGCAGCATCCATCGTCACTGCTTTTGATTGTTGAGTTTGATTTCCAGGCTCCTGAGTAAGTGCCCCTGGACACGTTTTGTTGGACTTCAGCTTTTTCAAGTATTTTCAAATAAGGTAAATAGTTGGGGTGATTACGTGTACATGTATGTGCAGTATCGAAGCGCACTTATAGCATAGAACTAGTTAAAGAGTGATGGACCACTGTACAAGTAAACTTTACAGTTCAATAATAATATAGTGAGAGACTGGATATTTATGTGCGGAAAATGTTCCTCCAAGAGGCATATCTACAGCTCCTTCTGAAATAAAGGCGAGTAACGCCAGATCAGGGTTGAGTTCCATATCCTGGGTGCACAGCAAGGAATGGACTGGTAACTTGTCTTCTCCTTCTTGCGCTCTCTTTGTGTCAAGTTTGGCGATGCAGGTGCTGTATCAATCACATGTGGTCTTTTTCTTGCTAACAAGGTACAGTGGAATATTCGAGTTATCTATCATTGGACCTTTCATAGGTTCATGTGCTTAAATCATCGACATTATCAATTTTGGAGTCCCATAGGTAACATCAAAGTAGCGTTATAATGTAAAACATAGCCTAAGGAGCTGTAAAATAGTGTCCCATTTTATAAATACATTTCTTTGTTATTTTCACGGCAGATGGATGTAGTTACAATGCCCAGCAACACAAATGTCAAACAACTGTATTTTCTACATAAGGAAATACATATACAATATATGAAAAATATATCAGAACAATACATTATAATGATAACGCCGTGGCCAATATAGTACATTTCTTTCTGTCCCGCCCCTCAGCGGTGCCAAAAATTGATTGTCTTTCTCTTAATGGCCTGCACATAGTTGTATCTGTGTGGAGTGAGATGGGAGGTGGGATCACATGTGTCCTTGAGACCCACATGTCATATGAATGGGCCCCAAACAGTGTCCTGGACTTAGAGTCTCATATGTGGCTAGTCAAAAGAGTTTAGTCGACCACTCCTTATGTATTGGCACTGTCAGAGTGCACCCGTGTTGCAGAATACATATCTTTGCCACCTTGAGGGCTGTCGATTTCCTTCTCCTCCAATGAGAACTGGTGGCATCCCTGTTGAACAAATCATGCAAAATGGCAAGGAAGTCAGATTCCACGAAATGGCAGAAGCTGTTATTAAACAATGTACGCCATACTTCCTCCCAATATGTGATCAGTTGTGGGCAGGACCATAGGTTTTCCTATAGATCGCAAGCCTGCATCACACACCACCAACATCTGTCATCAGGAATGAGTTGAGCTTTTTTTCAATTTGTATGGGGACAGGTACCAATTTTTTCTTTTTTTCAATTCTGTTTATTAAACATGCGATACAGATAATCAATTTGCGCATTTACAGGGTACAGTGTCATTACAAGCGTTGGTGTTTTGCTTTCATAATCAAAGTTACAGCAACAGTACATGCAATTGGTGTCAGATCGTCAAGTGTTCATCAGGGGAGGGAACAATAGGGGGCTTGCACACTCCTCCCCGGTATACATTCCACTTAGTCCAGATTGCTATCCATTTCCTGGGGCATCCACGGGCAACGTATACTGTTTTCTCTCTTGTCATACACCAATCCATGTCCTCCCTCCATCCCTTCATTGTTGGCGGGGTCGGAGCCCCCCATAGCTGTGCTATGTTGCGTTTGGCAATCATCTGCCCGAGTGTAACCCAGAGCCTTCCTTTCACATTTAAGTCTGTGGGCTCCCAGATGTTCAAAAGGCATCTTTTAGCTTCGGGCCAAAGGGTCACCCCCCAGACCGTACTCATACACCCTAGGATTTTCTGCCAGAAATCTTGAATTAGTGGACACTCCCAAAGAACGTGTAGGAAGGTACCCTCCATCCCGCATTTTCTCTTGCACAGCCCATCCTCACTTCTACCCATGAGCATTAGTTGCCGCCCCGAGAGGTAAACCCTGTGTAAAATATTTAGTTGTACCAATTTCAGTTTTGCCGAAATGGCGACTTCTTTTGGTGAGGAAAGTGCCGCTTGCCACTCTTCATCATCAATCTCCAAACCATCCCTCCCCCATTTCTCCCTAAGTGTTGTCAAAGGGTCTGGAGTATGGTTGATGAGTTTTTTATATGTTAGGGATATACTTTTTTCTGGTAAGTGTCCATCAAGGAGTCTATCCTCAAGAGGGGATGACTCAGGTAGTGACGTCCCTGCCGGAATGTTGACCTGTTGTTCTGCTTGGGTTTTCGGATCAGATAGAACCCGCTCATCAGAGCCTCACTAACCCAGACAGAACGTTACCCCCTCCCTAGGGCCTATTTACAATAGTGCAACCACATATATCTACCACCTAAGGACAGGGAATTCCTACTATACATACCAAGACCTCTTATAATCGGCGGCCTCGCGATCCCATACGGATCCAGACCTCTCTGCCCATACGACAGTATCACAAGTGGCGGCCTCGCGATCCCATACGAATCCAGACCTCTCTGCCCATACGACAGTATCACAAGTGGCGGCCTCGCGATCCCATACGAATCCAGACCTCTCTGCCCATACGACAGTATCACAAGTGGCGGCCTCGCGATCCCATACGAATCCAGACCTCTCTACCTAGACGGCAGTCTCAGCACAATCGGCGGCCTCGCGATCCCATACGAATCCAGACCTCTCTGCCCATGCGACAGTATCACAAGTGGCGGCCTCGCGATCCCATACGAATCCAGACCTCTCTACCCAGACGGCAGTCTCAGCACAATCGGCGGCCTCGCGATCCCATACGAATCCAGACCTCTCTGCCCATACGACAGTATCACAAGTGGCGGCCTCGCGATCCCATACGAATCCAGACCTCTCTACCCAGACGGCAGTCTCAGCACAATCGGCGGCCTCGCGATCCCATACGAATCCAGACCTCTCTGCCCATACGACAGTATCACAAGTGGCGGCCTCGCGATCCCATACGAATCCAGACCTCTCTACCCAGACGGCAGTCTCAGCACAAGTGGCGGCCTCGCGATCCCATACGAATCCAGACCTCTCTACCCAGACGGCAGTCTCAGCACAATCGGCGGCCTCGCGATCCCCTACGAATCCAGACCTCTCTGCCCATACGACAGTATCACAAGTGGCGGCCTCGCGATCCTATACGAATCCAGACCTCTCTACCTAGACGGCAGTCTCATACGACAGTTCATCCTATGATCACCATAACATACAAAAAGGGAATCAGTCTCACTATTCATCAGATCACACAAGGATTGCCAGTTCGAGCATAGCCTGTTCTCAGGTTCGAGGGGCTCCTCTTTCCCTTATTCAGTTACCACTTACCTGATCAGGGTTAACATCTGTTCATGTAGCCGCAGCTGACTAGAAGAATAGGCTACCCTCTCATACAAGAACACGCAGCACATGTTGGTTCACTACAAACTGGGTACTTTATTACTCATTACATACACAATCACATAACATTACGATATAACACATAACCTGCAAAGAAAAGTGAAAGATTAAGTTGTACACTCTAATAAGAAAGGGTCGACATCACCTTAGTAGTATGTAGCCTGCACTCAGTGGTCATCTAGGTTCCCTTCTCGTCTGTGCCTCGGCTCGCCTGGAAGTCACACCTCCGCAGTCACGGATACATGTCTGCACCACTATGCGCTGTTCTCTTCACCCTTCTCCAAGTCACTGGGACCTCTTCCTTCTCGGCTACTCTCTCCTCTCTGGCTATTCTGCTAGGAGAGTATCTGTCTCTCGGTTCTTTTCCGCCTTCAAGATGGCGTCTATCTTCCCTGGAATAAGTAGTAGCTTTACTGCTAACGGCTAGATGCCGCCTACGGACTGAACATGTAACTGCCTCAGACTTTCACTAATATAGAGGTGCGTTTCCTCATGGAAAATTCCGGCCCGTAACCTGCCGCCCACCAAATTCTTGTACCTCCCCGTACCAAGGACACGTTCCCAGCCGGCCGGCCTGATGTAGTGTCTTCGGCATGAAGAAAAATACAATCCTTCGATAAGGGCCGGCCTGAACCGGTTCTCTCCAAGCGAATAACACCTCATAACTAAAACATTACATTTGACCTAGAAGCATCCCAAGCTGCCGGAGCAGAAAGAAAGATGGAGTCTCTCCCGTTTGAGGCCTACCAGGCCTGAATTCAGAAATACCCTCACTACAGGACAGGTTATCCCTAATACTAACGAATCTATCCCCTAGGCTATGTGTGCAAGCCCTGATCTATGGGGAAGAGCACAGAATCATGTCGAAGTGCCTAGTAAATAGGCTCCATTCACTACTCTAACCCTTAGACTTGAATGATAAGAGACTGAAGTCACATTCCATCATTGTTCCTCACAAGAAGGCCGGGAAAATCGAGCAGAACACCTGTAGGGAGTGTTTGACCTGTGCGTATCTAAAGTATTCTGAGTCAGCCATCTTGTATGTCTGCTGTAGTGTGGTGAATGTCGCCATTCCATTCCGCCCCCAGAGGTCCCTTATATGTGAGATACCTGTGAGGTACCATTTATCAAACCGTTTCGTACGTCCCAGAGTTCCCAACCGTTCTGAGTCCCAAAGGGGAGGAGCTAGCGTGAGTCTGTTGGCCCATCCCAGAGCACGATTAACCACGTGCCATAAGTGCACCACGTGTTTGGTAGGCCCAGTGAGCGGGAACCTAGCCGGTCTAGAGTATAGTGCTCTCGTAAAATCCCCTCCCAGGAGTAGCCATCTATCCATACCGTACGCTGGGTCATCCCCGCTTCCGTACTGACATTGGTTTATTGCGGACAACTGGGCTGCCCAATAGTACTTCTTGATGTCTGGTAGCGCGGTACCCCCGTCATACCATCCAAGCGTTAGCTTCCGGAGTGCCATGCGCGGTTTCCCATCCCATAGTAGATCCCTTTGCAAAGCTTCAATGTCCTTAAAGAACGTGTGAGGTACCGGGTCTGGGTAGTTCTGAAGGGCGTATAGGAATCGGGGTAGTGCCATCATCTTGAAAAGTGCTGCTCTCCCGATGAGAGATAAGGGCAGCGTCTTCCAGATGTCGGTGTCCCTTCTAAGCCTCTGCAGGGGCGGGGTGAGGTTCCGCTCATATTGAGTCTTGGCATCTGTGGTGACGAATATGCCAAGGTATTTAAATCCCTCGACAGCTATCTGGATTGGGTAGTTCCTGGGTAGGGGTGGGGTTGTCCCATGGAGAACATAGAGCATCGACTTGCTCCAGTTAATTTGGAAGACCGAGTTTCGTCCGAAACTGGCAAAGATGTCCAACACCACTCTTAGCGATCGTGAAGGGGATGCAAGATAAAGAAGGATGTCATCAGCGTATAGTGAGATCCGATCCTCCCACCCCTCGGTCCATTGAAGTCCCCGGATCGAAGCATCACTCTGTATCCAGGACGCGAGCGGCTCGAGGGAGAGTGCGAACAGGAGCGGCGACAGCGGGCATCCCTGTCTGGTACCCCTTCCTAGTGTGAACACATCGGAGGTTTTGTTGTTGACCGTCACTTGGGCCAGTGGCTTCGCATATAGCAGGTGTATCCACCCTATAAATTTGGGGCTGAAGCCCATCTTTTTAAGGACTGCAAAGAGGTATGCCCATTCCAGAGTGTCGAATGCCATAGTCGCGTCTAGTGAGACCACTATCGCGTCTTCCTGGATACCAGGGCATCGCCCCAGCACTCCATGGAGACGCCGCAGATTAAGGGCCGTATTACTGTGGGGTATAAATCCCGATTGGTCAGGATGTACCAACTTAGCTATAATCAGCCAGAGTCTATTGGCCAGTAGTTTAGCGAGGTTCTTGGGTTCCGCGTTTAGCAGGGATATCGGTCTGTATGAAGTACAGTCATCTTTTGGCTTCCTCTCCTTGGGAATGGCAACCAGTGTGGCTATACGTTGGTCTCTTGGCAATTTCCCTATTTTCTTGCTATCCTCATACATGGCTTTCAGATGAGGCACTATTTTATCTGGCTTGAGCTTGTATAGCTCAATGGGGAGGCCATTAGGCCCTAGCGCTTTGCCCGCGCTGAGATCTCTTATTGCTTTGGCTAACTCATCATTTGTGAGATCTCCCTCCAATTTTTCACGTTCTTGCTCAGAGAGGATCTGTAGGTGGATATCTGCCAAGGAATCAGAGGAATCTTTTTCTGTGAGGTCCGAGCCCCTCTGGTACACTTTTCTGAAGTGAGTAGCGAACTCTCTAGCTATCTCGTGGGGCTCAGTGAGCACCTCGCCAGTAGTGTTTTTTAGTTCAGACACCACTCTTTGCGCTCTCTCTTTTTTATCTAGCCAGGCTATCAGTTTGCCCGCTTTGTCGCCCTGGTCATAGATCCGTCCATCTCTATCCCGTGCAAGGGTTTTTGCAGCGTCGGTCACGATTGCTTTATATTCAGCTGCTTTTATTTGCAGTTGGTGGGAGACGGCATGGTCCACGTTATGCTCGGCTCTCTCCTCAAGGTGGAGGAGGTCGCCCTCAATCTCAGCCAACTGCTTTTCTTTATCTTTACGTCTTCCCGCCACGGCCGATATTGCGCGTCCTCGCAGCACCGCTTTGAATCCTTCCCACAAAGTAGTGGGGGAGTTCACCGTACCCTCGTTGTCGAGGAAGTATTGTTCAATTGCCTGCACCATCGCGTCTCTGGTATCTTGATCTTTCAGATACCAGGGATTTATCGGCACGACACCGCCGATTCTTTTTTCCCCAATAGTAAGGTGGACCCATAAGGGGGAGTGGTCAGAGACGCCCCTCGCCAAATGCTTGATTTCACGTGTGGTCACGTCTGCCTGAAAGGGCACGAGGACGTAGTCAATCCTTGAGAGGGTATGGTGGTATCCCGATAAAAATGTATATTCCCTGAGAGTGGGGTGTCGCCGCCTCCAGAGGTCTATGAGGCCGAAAGCTTCAAGAAAGTTGGGGAGCCATTGCTGCCCCAAGCCGATGTCTCGTGGTGGGTGTCTGTCCAAATCCCCAGATGCAACGGAGTTAAAGTCTCCCCCAATCACGAGGTGCCCCTTGGGTAGGGCGAGAAGAAAGGTACCAATATCCTTATAAGATTGGGCCTGTAGGCCTGGGGGGATGTATGCAGCCACTAATGTGAGTGTGCGCCCTTCCCACCTCCCTGTGACCGCTGCGAAGTGTTCCAGTGGATCCACCCATGTGTGCTTCGCATCAAAGGGGAAGGTGTGCCTTAGAAGGATCCCCACCCCTCGGGACCCAGTTGTGAACCCGGCGTGTGCCACCATTCTATAGCCCCACCTGTTAAGCGCTTTACAAGTATTACCACTTAGATGTGTCTCTTGGAGTAGTGCGGCATCCGGCATGTGTCTTTTGAAGTGTTGTAGCACTATGCTCCTTTTTATTTCATCACCCAACCCGTTGACGTTCCAACTTATGAGTTAAATACTTTTATCCCAGTGCATGCCTGTTACAGTAGTAGAGCTTGATGAACCACCCAGAAAGCCTGTGACCCAACCCCTTTACAAGAGACTGTAGATTGCATGACCAACAATAAAGACCCCCCGTTCCCTCCCCCCCACAACCAACAATAAACATTTTGAAACCCACAATCTTCCTATCCCCTGTGTTTCACCCCCCCTCCCTGCTACCCTGCCACGTAGGTTCGAAACTACCCACATCCCCAACTAGCAGAGTGCCTATCGCCCTAATAAATGACCAACTGTGTCTTGGGGAAGTGGGCCAGAGCCAACTCCGGCCGCTTGAGGTTCTCCCCCTGTGTCGCTTGAAATAGTGCGAAGCACGGGGTCTAAGAGTGGCGCCCCAGTAATTGAGCAGTAATGACACGCTAATCAGTAATGCATCCCGCATATTATAACTATCAAATGGGTCGGACCAACGTTCGGGTGCCTTCCCAGTACAGCAAAGAGTTCTCAGTTCTGCGGACCCCAACGTCGGTCGCCCCTTATCTCAACAACATATCTACTTATGCATTACGGTTTGATGAAATAGCCTCTGGCTTCAGTTTTGGAACCCCAGTTTTGTCAGTCTCTTTGTGCCGCTGCCAGACTCGGACTGCTGGACCTTGATCTCCAGGAGCGCATGCCACGCCTTTCTGTGTCGGTCCGTTCCCCGGGTGATCCTGTTTCTCGAGTGTTAGGCTCCTTCCGGCTTCTCTCAGTCCCAGAGGTCCTCTTCTGTTCCGCCTTCCCATCCAGCCAGCCCTGTACCTCAAGGGGGCTGGTGAAGAAGAGTGACTTTCCATCCACAAGTATTTTAAGCTTAGCTGGGAAGAACATGTATTTAACCTCTTCAGTGCCCCGCCCTTTCCACGCCCTGTGCCGGGCGTTTCATTAGCGGGTGGGGTTCATGACGAGATAGTCTCGTCATGGGCACAGCGCAACCGCGCTCCATGACGAGACTATCTCGTCATGGGCACTGAAGGGGTTAAACCCACGTTGACGGAGAGTTGCCTTCACCCCTTCGAAGGAGCGCCGCTCCTGCTGTACCTTGAGAGTGAAGTCCTGGAAAAACCGGATATTAGCGTTGTCGTAGTGTAGGTCCCCCTGGACCCGTGCTGCCTGCAGTATTGCATCACGGTCTCTGTAGTTGAGGATCTTTGCAATAATCGTCCTAGGGGCCGCACCTGGCTTGGGTTTGGGGACCGGTGCTCTGTGTGCCTTTTCCACCGTGAATAGTGAGGAGAGCCGTTTTGGTTTGAGGTGATTTAGAATGAGATCCTCAAGGAAGAGATTGACACTCGGTCCCTCCAGTCCCTCCGGGACTCCCACCACTCTTATGTTACTGCGTCGGGCCCGCCCTTCCTGGTCCTCGAGCTTTAGGGCCATTTGGCGGTGTTGGTGGGTCAGGGCGTTAAGTCAAATCCCCTGTGAACAATCCCCTGTGTTGTGTTTTTCCCTCGTTCCGTGGGCTGGCAACGCATCCGCACCTCGACCTTCACCAGTGCGTCCTGTGGCCCCAGCGTGTTTTGTTCCAGCAAGTTCTCCACTGTGCTGACCGATTTCGGCCCCTCACCGCCCGTCATGGGCTGGGCCCACCCCCGTCCAGGCGATGATGGTGTCCCCCCGCACCGCCAGTTACGTTCCTTCCTACTCCCCATCGATATCTGGCAGGGGCCCCAACAGTGGTACCTGCAGTCTTTATTGGTCCACTCCTATCCGCGTGGTCTCCTCCAGACTTCCCTGCAAAAATCACCCCGGGGGCGCAGTGAGGACACCCCCCGTTGTAATAATGGTGCCCGGTGACAGCACCAATGTGAGAGGCACACCATGTGGGCCTACGCCGCCCGTCGAAGTACACCGTGTCCACCACTCAGTCGGCGTTGCTCTTTATGCAATGTCACTTGGTGTATGAGCCTTCAAATTAAGATAGAAGCCGGTTCGCGAAAGTCCATCCACTGTCGAGAGACAGCACTACTCCTCCGCTGCACCCTGGCCTGCTGCCGTCCCCTCCTCCGCAGCGTGCACAGCGCGGAAGCCGGGCGCCGTCCCGGTGTTCCCTGGTCGCGCTCCCTCCAATACCTAGCTTGCGCCGCGCCCTCCACCAAGCCGGCGCCGCTCGTTATGCGACTTCACCCAGGCGGGGGGGCCTCCATGTCAAAGTTTGTACCGGTGCGCGAAGGCCCATCCGCAGGCAAGGGACACTGCCACTCCTCCGTCCTACCCTCGGCGTCGGCGCCTCCTCAGGTCTTCCGGTGGGTAGCCGGCCACCTTCCGCTGCTCACTCTGTGTTTTTTGGCCTGGGGGGGAGGGAAGGGCCCGGCCCTCGTTGTTGTCTCTCCCCCCGCGATGCGTACAGCGCGAAGGCCGAGCGCCTCCCCGGTGACTCCTCCCAAGACGCTGCCGGCGCCGCGCCCTCCAGGCCTCCGCGCGTCCTCCGGCCTCGATTTGTGCCGTAGTTTTGGGGTTCCCTGATCCGGTCCGCCGCCGTAGGTGTGGGGCACCGTTCTGACTCCGCCCAGCCGGATTATGTCGGAGATATAGGGGGTACCAATTATTAAGTACCTTGGAGTATGAGTATATTAATCTGGCTTCCTCCAGAGCGCAGTCATATTCACTTTTCTGGAAAACTTGTAGAAAAACATGAAAATCTTTTATCATCTGACTAGTTGCTTAAAAACAATCTACTTGAGACATACCTGTCTGGGTTTCGCATGTTTCACAACACAGAGACTGCCCTTGTAACAGGGGTAGGTGACCTTCAAAGGCTGGCGGACCAAGCGCAATGTGCAGACTTAGTACTATTAGATCTGTCTGCAGCATTAGATATGGTGTCTCATGACATCTTACTCTGTAGGATGAAGGAGACTGGCAGAAATGGAAAGGCGTTTAAATGATGTGTATCTTATCAAAAGGGGAATTTGCAAGCAGTCTTCCTACCACCTGATACGTCTGGGTTTAAATATTTGAGTAAAGGAGTGCTGCAGGGATCAGCTTTGAATGCAAGATTGGTTTTATATATATAAATATATATATAACCACAATCCTGGTTCACCTCCAGCAACGGCACGGCGATGAACAGGTACAGACCACAGCGTGAAATGTGCAATCTTCGTGCTTTGTTTGCAGAAACTCCAAAAATTCATAGCACCCAATACAATGAGTAGCAAGTGCCCAGCATCATGCGTTTCAACCACGTTTCCACGGTCTTCATCACATGACGCGCTGGACCAATAACATCTCTTACATAGTGAACACAAACATAGTTGATACTGCTCAAATACATCTCTTGCAGTAAACAGAGAATCAAGACTTGCCAGGAAATACAGAATGATCAATAAATACCATAATTACTAATTGTAAATAAATAGATAAATAGGTAAATAGTCACGAATATACATATGAATACATTAATGTAACCTCACGGTAAAAACTGTAAAATAGATAAAAAGGCATATTGATACAAAGTGTAATAAAACAATATAATCATAGTGAAGGAATATGCCTCTACCTAAATTAAAAACAGTTGTAACTGTTAATCATACTCCTGTTCTAGTCTCAGAGAGTATCTCCAGCACTCTAATGCCCTTACTGCATATACCTCAAAACCAGTGTGATACCTTAAAGTGCAAGTGCAAAAAGATTTGCAAATAACAACATGTGCAAAATATAAGATCTAAAATTAAAGCCTGGCGGAAAGCCCTTTCAAACACTATATTGCAAGTGCAATATTATGTAAACATGTGACTCTGTGCAAAGATGCAGAAATAACTAACACTGTATTAAAACACAGTTTCAGTTGACTATAGTAATGGTCAGAATGCAAAAAGGAGAATATTAGAAACATGTAGATATTCTAACTCGAATGAACCCTAAAGCTGTCATGAACTATAAAAAATTGTGCAAGTATTCCCCCATATTCAATCCATTTGGCACTCTAGTATCCAATTGTAGGATAAACAGGGATTCAAGTTGATGTAACTGTTTCTCCCTGTTTCCACCACGGATAGATTTATCACTGCCCCGATCACAAAATATCTGAGATCGTTCAAATTGTTGTGGTGGACAAGTTTCAAATGGCGTGCCACTGGGTAATTTGGGTCTGAATTGACCCCAGCTCATAAGTGTTGGAGAATCCTGTTGTATACCTGGAGCTTAGTGCTCCCCACATACCTCAATTTACAGGTACATTCTAAAATATAGACTGCGTGATCAGACCTACAGGTATACAGACCCTGGATCTTAACAGGAGTAGGGGCGAAAGCAAATTTACACGCTTGACAGGAAGAGCATTTGAAGAAACCTGTCTTGGAGGATAACCACGTAGATGTGGGACTGACTTCTGGACTGCCTTTAACCAAAGCGTCCCGCATAGATGGTGCACGCCTAAATGTGAGTGCAGGAAGCTGGGGTAGGGGTTGGGACAGAGTTATGTCAGTTAAAACTATGGGCCAGTCGGAGTATTGAATGTTCCTAATATGTTTTTCTTGACAGCTATAGGTCGCTGTTAGCCTGACTGCCTCTGTTATGTTGTCTTAGTGTTCTGAGAGGGTGCTTCGGATATGGAATTTATATTAGGGATTTTTTATTTGAAGCAAGTTTCCCTACTAAGACTATTCGCCTTGTCCAAGGCTAATTGTAGCTCTTTAATCTTGTAGCCCCGTTTAGTGAAACGCTGCATGGCCTCTGATTGGCATTCATTTAAATCTTTCTCTGAATTACAAATGCGCCGGATCCTTAAAAATTCCCCAGTAGGCTATTTAAGTTATAGTATTTACAGCCTCTTAGACCATATTCAACATTATATCGCTATTCCTATGTTACTGTGGGATTCCCAGCTTGATGACTGGAATGATTCAAGCATGGGAATCTATGAAAGATACTATAGCTGGAGAACTGTTGTTACAGGTAAGTAATTTTTTTCTTCACTGCGTTGAATATGATGAAGCAAACAATTAGATTAACGTGGATGGGGAGAGGGAGCAGCTGTTAATATTTAGGAGGGATCCAGTAGTTAGATTACTTTAGATCTTTGATCAATTGTGCAGGAGTAGGAGGCCGCTTTTTTGCAGGTCCTGGTGTCTACCTAGAGAGTTGGCAAGATTGACCTTCTGACTTGACTGAAAGAGACTGTACAGCCTCCTTTACTTGCCTAAGTTGGTGTTGCATTTTGCCATTACCGCTCTGACTTGAAATGTCCTGGTGATCTAAAAGCTGTATTTTCCTGAACCTTACACAATGTTTGATTACAATAAAGTACCTCTCAGAAATCTTATCTCTGAAGTATACATCAAACTTTAATTTTAACCATATAATGTTTCTTTCACCTTTTTCCTAATCTCCACAAGTAGAATGTGTGTCATTGGTGGCTGTAGATTTACTTGTTTTGCACACTCCTACCAGCTAATGTTGAGCTCTGAAGTTTTCAACATGTTTTTCTTCTAAAAAGTGTTTCGAGGGGGCGTGGCCAAGATGGCGGCGAGCTAAGACGTGTTTTGTCTTCGCTCCTCCACCCGCCGATTCCTAGCACCGGCCTTTGGCCTGCAAAGCACACGGACCAGCCATCGAGCTGCCCGGTTCATCAACAGGCATTAGCAGACCTACCGGGTGATTCCTGGGTTTCCGCGGAGGTTCCGGTGAGCACCGACCCAGGCCCTGTGACCGGCGCTGGGTAAGAGCGAAACGTGACATGGTGACGCTGAGGCCCGGTGGTGCGCGGCCGAGACAAGCGGCCCTACTGACGGCACTGTGAAGGTGGAGACATGCCAGTGGCGCGGGCCTGTGGCTGGAGCACGTCAAGGAGCTTGAGTGCTGGGCCCTCCCGTAGAACGCTGCTGGAGGTGGGACGACTCCGCCGGGGACCAACGGGGCTCCATCATAGTTGGGCCGATGGAGCCCGAGAAGTGAGCCCAGTGAATTCCTCCCAGCCCGGTCGGGCCTGCTACTCCAACAGCTGAGGGACCCTTCTCGGACTCTGTAGTGCCGGCTCCGGACGCCCCCCTGTGGGAAAAAAGGACTTGCTGCGCTCAGAGAGGGCGGACTGCCCTAGCATTAGGCGCCATCTTCCCGACTAGCGTGTATAGCTTGCCCGGCTCTTGCGGCACCCCTCGCACAGACGACAGCTGCAGAGGTACTTTGGGGACACTCGATCGGAGGGCGTGTCGGCCTCCAGCCTTGGGTCCTGCATCGGCGGATCCCCCAAGTTCGCTGGCTCCCCTGGCCTTTTTTAGGCCCCACGATTGCCTGCTGCCTGCCTCTACGACCTTGGAAAGTCGGGAACCGGGCCTCTTGGGGTGAGAGGCCTTGCTCGGTGTTGCCGCTGCGGGCCCAATGCTGGCTCTCGTCCTGCTGTAGCTTCCTCCATTGCATGCCCTAGGCTGGCACCCTCTGAGACAACCTCCTTGCCTCCTAGCTAGGACACCACGCAGCTGCCCTGTTACGGACATTTGGTCACAAGTTTCCCTGGTGCGGCTCATCCACACACACCCCTGGGCTCTCCTGGAATCATCACGCCAACCTATTCTTTGCCCCTGGGGTTGTCCGCTGCGGGGTTGTGCCGGCTCGCTGGGCCCCTAACTCGGACACTTTCTGGACTTTGCTCTGTCTCTTCGGGGGTGACCACAGCCGGCAGAGAACGGATTCAGGCCATGGCCGCGGCCAAGAGCCGGAAGGACAAGTCAGCCTCTACTGAGAAAAAAGCCCTGAAGAACCTGTTTGCCAGGGCACAGAGTAGGGGGTCTGGTGACTCGGTACACTCGTCCCTGTCATCGCAGATGGAGACCTCGCCAGACGCTCCTGTGACACGGGGCTTCCTGAAGTCCCTATTCGCCGCCTTGCAGGAGGACCTCCAAACTGTCAAACGTGACCTGACTGTGGAACTTCGGGAGGTCCGCAAGGATGTTAATGACATTGGGGAAAGGGTGGTGACCTTGGAGGACAAAAGCGACACTCGGGACACTGAGATGGTGGCCCAACAACAGGAGGTCCTCCGTGTCCATGATCAATAGCTGGACGTCCAGTCGCATCTGGAGAACCTAAAAAATCGTTCCCGGCGCCACTACATCAGGATCCGAGGGGTGGATACCACGAGGAAGCCGGGGACATATTTGCCTATGTCCGGGAACTCTTCAATCACATCCTGGGTAACCCCCAGGTCACCCCGTTGAAATTGGATCGCGCACATAGGGTGGGGCCTCCCAGGGCGGCGACGGCACCTCCAGCGGACAAGTGGTCTGCGTTCAAGACTACCATACTAAAGAGGAGATCCTACGCAAGGCGCGCGCCCTGCAACATATTTCTTTCCGCAACCAGACACCCTCCCTGTACCAGGACCTTGCCGCTATCACCCTCCAAAAGCGCAAAACATTTTGGCCAATTACGGATGTTCTCCGACAACGTAACATTCCTTTTTCTGGGGGCACCCGTTTCATCTGGGTTTCTGGCACGATGGTACACTGTTCCAACTTCGCTCTCTTCAAGAAGCTAGCAAACTACTAGGGATTACCCTACCGGAACACACGGATGAAGGAGCTCGCTCAGATCAAGGTTCCGGTGATGGAAGACCTCAGTGGAGACAGCAGGGGCGGCGTCGATGGTCCCGCCGACCGGACCCCGCAGTGATTAAGAAGGGGCAGCAGGCAGCGCTGGAAGCATTGCCAGGGACATTGGCCAAAGCACTAACAGACTGAGACCTACTGGTGGTGTGGCCGTATTCTTTCTTTATTATGGGCAGGGTGGAGGAGGGAGGTATTGACTCTGGCCACGCGATCGTCCGAAGGACTTCCCCTCTGCTCATCCCTGGATGACGGACAATGTTCAAAGTTCGAATATTTTTCAGCGCTGGTTGCGCTTAGGGGGGTGTTTTCTTTCCTATTCCCTTTTTCTCTTGTTCTGGGTATTTTCTTTCTTTTTATGTCCCTCGCCCTCTCTCCCATCTTTCTGGCCTGGGGCTCTCAGGGACTTATAGGACTTCTTCCCCTTCTAACCGCTTGGTTGCTGTTGAATGAGAAGTGCATGGGGCTGCGCAACAGTCCTGACTTTTCCGGGACCTCCTTGTCGAGCGCACCTCCCCCCTGGATTTGAATGCTGCCCCCCGCCATTAGAATCCTTACTCTTAATGTGAGGGGCCTTAACAACCAGATCAAACGGAGGGCTCTCCTTTCTTATCTTGAGTGTACAGGGGCGGACATCTGTCTTCTTCAGGAGACTCATCTTCTTCCCAAGGATTGTCACAGACTCTGGTCCCGCTTCTTTCCAACTCAATTTCACTCTTCCGGGCCTGCTAAGAGGGCTGGGGTAGCCATTTTGGTTTCAACACACTTCCAGGGACGGGTGGTGCAAAAACTGGCTGAAATACAGGGCAGGCTTCTCACATACCAATTCCTCCTGGGGGGATATTAGTTCGTGGTGGGCTCCATTTACGCACCTAATGAGGGCCAAGAACGTTTCCTAGGTGAGGCACTGACAGAGGCGTTGGCCGTCCAGGACCGTCAGAATTTGATCGGGGGAGACCTTAATTTAGTGTTCGATAACGTCAAGGACCACTCTGCACAACGCACTGGCCAGGTGGGTTCCCTTTCCCCGATTGGACTGGCCAAGCTACACGACTTAGGCCTTACGGATCTCTGGCGACACGTCCACCCTGATACTTTTCCTCTTACTCCCACGCACATAAAACGTACGCCAGACTAGACTACTTCCTGGGCACTAAACCCATCCGGGACATTACACTCTCAGCTGACATACTAGTGGCCACGCCTTCCGATCACTCCCCTGTGGTACTAACCTTGGCCTTCCCACAGGTCCACCCCCCGGCCAGACACTGGCGCTTCAGAGACACGCTTCTCCACCGCCAAGACACGGTCACACTCATACAGCAGACGATCACCGACTATCTGTTACATAATGACAACTCAGACACTGTCCTTTCCACTAGATGTGCGGCACTCAAAGCGGTCATTAGAGGCAAGGTCATTCCCATATCCACTGCGGACAACAAGGAGCGCCAGAAAAAATGGGAGGAACTTACTCTTAGGGTTCGAGAGTTGGAACTGATGCATCAGCGTACCGGAGCCCCGCGGGTTTGGAAACAGCTGAAGGTAGCTAGAGAGCAGCTCACAGCCCTAGCTAGGGATAGGGCAGAATAAGCAGTACTGCGCCTGTGAAACTCTTACTATGTGGGGGGTTTCAGTGCGGGTGGTTACTCGCGCATAAGCTACGTGAGGCCTGGCACCGAGATGGAGTACGGGAGGTCAGGGGTCCCTCGGGAACGCTATACATGGATGACTCGGTCATTGCCTAGACGTTCCGGGAATTTTATACAAAATTATACGCTGAGCACTCTCAGCTGACATACTAGTGGCCACGCCTTCCGATCACTCCCCTGTGGTACTAACCTTGGCCTTCCCACAGGTCCACCCCCCGGCCAGACACTGGCGCTTCAGAGACACGCTTCTCCACCCCCAAGACACGGTCACACTCATACAGCAGACGATCACCGACTATCTGTTACATAATGACAACTCAGACACTGTCCTTTCCACTAGATGTGCGGCACTCAAAGCGGTCATTAGAGGCAAGGTCATTCCCATATCCACTGCGGACAACAAGGAGCGCCAGAAAAAATGGGAGGAACTTACTCTTAGGGTTCGAGAGTTGGAACTGATGCATCAGCGTACCGGAGCCCCGCGGGTTTGGAAACAGCTGAAGGTAGCTAGAGAGCAGCTCACAGCCCTAGCTAGGGATAGGGCAGAATAAGCAGTACTGCGCCTGTGAAACTCTTACTATGTGGGGGGTTTCAGTGCGGGTGGTTACTCGCGCATAAGCTACGTGAGGCCTGGCACCGAGATGGAGTACGGGAGGTCAGGGGTCCCTCGGGAACGCTATACATGGATGACTCGGTCATTGCCTAGACGTTCCGGGAATTTTATACAAAATTATACGCTGAGCAGCCCTTGGAGGCAACGGACATAGATTCTTACCTGGCACAGGCCCGCCTCCCTTGTTTGACGCCTGACCAGGCGGCCCACATAGAGAGAGAGAGCAGGGTTGAGGAGGTCATAGCCGCCATAGCCCATTTGTAATTGGGTAAATCGCCCGGGCCCGATGGCTACACGGCAGCCTTTTACAAGCAATTTTGCACCACGCTGGCCCCTCTCCTCACTCGGCTCTTTAACTCCTTCGCTGAACCGGGTGCGATCCCAGATTCCATGTTGGAGGCAGCCGTAGTTGTTATCCTGAAGCTGGGGAAAGACAAAACACTATGTGGGTCCTATCGACCCATTTCACTATTAAATATTGACCTGAAACTATACACTGGTATTTTGGCTGCCCACCTAAGCCCTTATATGCAGGAACTAGTAGACCCTGACCAGGCTGGGTTTATTCTGCAGTGTCAGACGAGCGACAACACTAGGGTCTCACACCTGATTGAAAAGGCTTTCCGTATCACCGGAGCATACATGCTGTTGGCAGTGGATGCAGAAAAAGCATTCGACCGCGTACACTGGCCGTACCTAGAGCAGACGCGTATCCGTGCTAGCATTCAAGAGAAGATGCAAACTCACATTTTGAACTGCTACCGCTTTCCAAATGCTACAGTCCGTGTGAATGGATACTCCTCCACACCGTTCCCCATCATTAGAGGCTCTAGACAGGGTGCCCGCTGTAGCCCCTGGTCTTTGCACTCTACATGGAGCCTTTCGCCCAGAGGGTCCGAGATTACCCTCAGATCACTGGCATCCGTTTTGGTGGCAATACCCATACAGGGATCCTTTATGCGGACGATGTGCTGGCCACCTTCTCACAGCCTGAGACCCCTTGTGCAGTTTCTTGGAGGAACTAGAGAGCTTTGGGAGAGCCTCCGGTTTTAAAATCAATCTTACGAGATCAGTGGCGCTCGGTTTATCCCTACCACAGGCTGTATTGATGGACCTCCAGGCTCGTTACCCTCTGCAATGGTCAGATGAATCGATTCCTTAACTCGGCATACAGTTGGCTCTGAATCTACAAACCATGCGACAAATCAATTACGCCCTCTTGCAAACGCATATACGGACGGCGTTATTGAAATGGAAACGATACCCGATATCGTGACTGGGGCGCATCACGGCCATCAAAATGACCATTCTCCCCAAGAACCTGTACCTTTTTCAGACCCTACCCCTCCCACCACCCGCAGGTTGGCTGCAAAGGATCCAGTCTGATCTTTCCTCCTTCATCTGGCAGAGGCGCAAGCCGAGAATGAAGAGACTGGTGAGCTTTCTTCCGCCGCACGAGGGAGGTCTCGGAGTTCCGGATCTAACGCTATACTACTATGCCACTCAGCTGCAGTACCTGGTTGAGTGAAGTAGAGCGGAATCTGAAAAGCATTGGCTCTTCCAGGACCGAGCCGTTGCGGGCACGTCACTAATAAAGATCCCTTTTATGCCCAAGCGCCATCGACCGCCCAATCTATATGCCTCCCATGTCACAGGCTCCACTCTTAAGGTGTGAGACCGAGTCAATATTTGACACGCCCTTACCACTTTTCCGTCCCCACTCACCTCCTTTTTGGATCACCAAGATTTTGGGCCCGGCGTCGGTCCACTGGCCTTTGCTCGATGGAGAGAGGCGGGCTGTCGCGCCCTCGGCCAATTGTTCCAAATAGGGGAGGTGATCCCTTTCCCGCAAATTCGGGCTGATCATGGTCTCCCGAAAACGGAGCGCATGCCCTATTTAAAAGTCTGACACTGGGCCCTTCACCCCGACAACCAGGCGCAAGCCTCGCGACTTCTCACTCACTATGAGCGTTGGCTCATCACAAGACCCTCTGATAAGAAGCTTATCTCCGATCTCTACAAAATGCTCTTATCCAGATATACCCATACCTACCACGCTGGTTGGGCAAGGTGGGGGAGATGTTTGGGATGAGATCTTAGCCCCCAGGAGTGGGACGGAGCATGTTATAGGGCCCGCCACACAGCCACACACGTAGGCCTGACTGAAACTTTCGCTAAACTAGTTTATTATTGATACTATACCCCAGAGAGATTACACCAGGTTGACCCCGCCCATAGCTCAGACTGTTGGAGGGGCTACGGACAGACAGGCTCCCTGGTCCACCTCCTATGGGACAGCCCTCACATTCAACCCTACTGGACACATGTCCTGGACGAGATGGACAAACATTTGGACACGGAACTCCCCCGGTTCCCTGCATACGTTTTGCTGGGAGTCCCCAATCACTTATCCCTTGAGATCTCCTAGGGGGAAGCAAATAACCATTGCTTGTGGTACGGCCACACAGAATATACTTGTACACTGGAAATAGGCCCAGGTTCCCACTCACACCGGGTGATATCACCGTCTCTGGCATGTGTTGGGCATGGAAAAGATCTCCCTCACCCTGGCTGGCAAGGGCTCTTCTTTTTGTGAGCTCGGGCAACCATTTTTAGCCCTGTTAGCCGCAGAATTTAGAGAACTGTATTGCCCCAAATACCTACGCCTCCTGCACCTTACTACCCCTGACACCTATGGATGAACTACTTCAGCTCCCCCAAGAACATACAGGCCCACACCGCATTGAGTGGAAATAGAGAACGCCGAGTGGGTATGAGTGGTTCCCTTCCCTTTTTCTGTTTCCTTTCCTCTTTCTTCCCCCTTTTGCCTCTTTGTTGGGGGGCGGGGGGTATAACGTTTTTCCGTTTATATTGTAAGCTGCTTCTCACATCTCAATCTGAGCCTGCTGAGCCCTGCATGGCTCGTTCATTTCACACCTTTCATTGTGTGGCTTTGGCTTAATAAAAAGATTTAAACCTAAAAAGTGTTTCGAGTCACGAGATATAGTGACTCCTCCCTTTTTTGGCAAAGTACATGGGCACCAGTTCCAGTGTTATGGTTTGGATGTGGACCCTTCAAGCTCCGTGTTCATCGCCTTACGTCGCTTATCACCGGCCCACTCAATTACTTGACACCTAGCTGATTGAAGAACTCACTGCGGCAGTTCCTTGATACAGTTTCTTTTTTCGTCTCTACTCTATGAACATCATCTGTGGAACCGCTTCTAGAAGAATGCTATGTCAGTGATAGAAAGGACTCCCTTCCAATACTTCCCACAGGGCCATTCCAGGTACCGAAGTGAGCGGAGGTGAGCCCATTGGAGAATGCAGAGGCAGGAGTTTGATGACACGCTCAACATCTTCAGGGAACGTGAAGTCGAGGTGGCGGAAGAAGCCAGTCTTTTAGAGGGCCAGGTGGTCAAGTCCAGTTTGGAGGAGAGCTCACCCTCGAAATCCACCAGATCTCGAAGCTCCACAATTGCGGAAGACTTCATCTGTGAATATGGTTGTCATCCACACAAAACCCATGGTCACGCAGGGCAGCGACCACGTGGACAGGCAGAGCACCACCCCAGTGGGGATAGGGCATCGAACCCAGAGTCTCAGCAACAGCCTGTCAGACCAGCACTGCCTTCGGGCCATGGTCAGCACTGGCCAAAGGTTTCGGAGACAACAATGCTCCTCTCTGGTTCCAAAGATCCCTCATTAGTCTCGTGCCCTTCCGGAGCCAACTGGGTCCTCAGCTCTGGCACTGAATCCAACATCCGCACCAACACCTTCATCCCTGAAGCCCATATTGGCACCTAAACAGCCTCTACTTCAAAGGCACTATTGGTGCCAAAAACTCTGTTGATGGCCGCTCTGAAGATACAGAGCAGCCTATGCTTCAATCCCTGCAAGATGAGTTAGATGCTCGTGAGCAGGATCTGTTTGTTCACCCGCAGATGAGCAAACTTTCCACAACGCTGATGCCGAAGCCACAGGAGTCTCTTCCAAGGAAGAGGAAATTTACTTCAGAGGAACCAATTGCTTTGTCCCCTCCTCCAACACCAGAACATAAGAGACATAAGGACAGCGGTCTAGCTCTTTCCAATTTAGCCCACTCTTCCTCCTACTTCTCCCCCTTCTTCAGCACCACTTCCTGCACCACCACCACCACCACCTTATGCCTCTCTTCCTTCAGATTCAACAGAGATGTCATCATTTTGATATGACAGTGGCAGCCCACTGTATCCTGCTGAGACTAGTGACCTGTGGGATGACTATGATGTTGAGCCCTCCGGTGATACAGACCCTGATCTGTATGTAGCCAAACCTCCCCCTGATGACACTGCTACCTACCACAGGGTTATACAGAGGGCAACCACATATCTTAACTTTGATATGCATGTTGTCCAGAAACAATGACTTCCTAGTTGAAACGGTATTCAAGACTTAACTTACCTTTCATTTCCTCTCTATGCTTTAAGGAATGCTCAAGACCGCCCCTGAGAATTTCAAAGATGCATTCAAGGCAAGGGTTATTAAAAAATATATATAAGCTCACACAATGATCCTCTCCACATCTGTGGCCAAGTACCTCCAGACTCGCTCGTAGTTCCTACAGCTTGTAAGCACACAAACCTCTAGGCTACAAGAACGCTCCACCTCCTGGCAAGAAGAGTAAAAAGCGGGAAGCAGCGGGTAAAGGGTGACAGTACCTTCAGCCACACATTGGAGGATTTTTCCACTCTGTTATCCTGCTCTCCCGATATGATGGTGCATTGGGATGAAATAGAGGAACACATTAAACACCTCCCTGAGGAGTATAGGCAGTGTGAGTAAGAGCTGGTAACAGAGAGAAAGACCATATCTAATGCCACTATCTTCTGCGCCCTATATGCAGCTGACACTGTGGGCAGGGGAGTGAACAAAAGTATACTGGTTAGATGTCAAGCCTGGTTTTATGTCTCTGGCATTAAACTCGAAGTACAGCAGCATCTGTTAACACCTCTTCGGGTTGCAGATGGACCAGATGCTTGCAAATCATTAAAATAAAAATAGGGCATGGATGCCCTTCAGAGATCCACTCCAAGGGGGTCCTTTCAGGGATCACAGTACAGATGGGGCAGTAAGACCACGTCCCCACACCCTCCCATCTCCTTTTAAGGCATCAACAACCATACCTCTAGCAGTCAATACACAGGTGTTCTAGAGGGGCCTACAGAGGCAACAATACCAGAGGTATGGGCAAAAGGAGCTCAGCTAAAGGAGCCCCCATCTCCAAGCAGTGACTCCCTTCTATTCCCCCTGATCACACAACACCTGTAGGGATGGAGACTGCAGGGATTTCTTCCTCGTTTGGAAAAGATCATCTCTGACCAGTGAGTTCTCCCCCTCATAGAGCACGGCTAATGCCTGGAGCTCATCTTGACCCCACCAAACATATCACCCCTCAGCCACACCTTCTCTCAGAATGCCGCGCCACCTTTAAGAAGTTCAAGCGCTCATTCTCAAAGGGGCAATAGAACCAGTACAACTGCAGCATTACAGCAAGGTGTGTGCTCTCTAAACTTTCTAAACCCCCCAAAAGGCGGGTCTCTAAAGCCCATACTGGATCTTACACCCCTCAACAAAAACATCCTCTCAGAACATTTTCACATGGTCACTCTGTAGGATTTCATCCCTCTGCTGCAGCAAGACGACTTCATGACTGCACTCAATTTGAAGGGTGCCTAGCTTCACATACCTATCCATACCAGTCATCACCTCTGCCTACGTTTTGTGTTAAGTAGTCAACATTATTAGTTCAAATTGTTGCCATTCGGTGTCACCACAGCCCCCAGGGTATTCACCAAATGCTTAGCTGTGGTAACCACACATCTCCGAAGGGGCAGGATCCACGTGTTCCCCTACTTAGCTGGTTCGCTGATCAAGAGTGCAGGAAAATACTAATGTCCCATTCACAAGCAAGCCACTATATGCCTCCTCCACATTTTGGGGTTCACCATAAATAGTGTCAAGTCCCACCTCTCACCCCTTCAGATCCAGCCATTTCTGGGGGTCCTTCTCAATACACTCACTGGCAAATTTTAAGCATTTCAGCAGATAACACCTCTTTTTCAGCCAAATCATGATCACATGGAAGATGGGCTCATGCATAGCCATTATCCTCCATGCCAGGCTACACATGCGTCCACTGCAACAATGCCTATCAGCACAATGGTCACAGGCAGATGGTCACTTGGAGGATCTTGTGTTGAAACAGGCCAGCACCCATCGCTATCTGCAGTGGCGGAACAGCAAAAATCTGTGGCAGGGCTGGCCCTTCACGAGCCCTGTTCTGCAGGTGATCATTAAGAGGGATGCTACACTCTCAGATCGGGGAGTTCATCTGAGTAATTAGTTCAACAACTAATTACTCAGGGCATGTGGTTGCCACAACAACTACTCCGAGCTCCTAGCCATCAAGTTAACTCTCAAAGCTTTTTTTTTCAGAAGATTTAGCACAAATTGGTCCTCATAAAGATAGGCAACCTGACCACCATGTATTATCTTCAATATCAAGGCGGCACACACTCACCGCTTTGGTCAACACTGATGAAGCACATTTGGCATTAGGCACTTCAGCATCGATACACCTGTTGGCGGAGTACCTTCCTGGATTGGCCAGTGATTTTGCAGACTTGTTCAGCAGGATGTGGCAAGAAATCCACTAGTGGGTACTCCATCCACAAGTCCTACTTCCATACTTCCACCATTGGGGGATCCTCGAGGTTGACCTCTTCCCCACAGCCCAAAACACGAAATGCAAAAACTGCACCTCCAAGCTCCAGTCTGTTGGCAGTATCCTATGGATGAATTGATCAGGGATCGTTGCCTATGCTTGTCTTCCTCTCCTACTTCCCCCATATGTGATCTGGAAGTTTGAGCAAACTTCCCTCACTCTCATACTGGTAGCTCCCACATGGGCCGGACAACCCTCGATCTTAACCCTTCTCGAGATTTCAGTTACCCTTTATGAGAAATTCCCCGAAAGGCCGGACCTTCTAAGTCAGAACCAAAGCACAATCAGGCACCCCAACTCCAGGCATCTCGCTCTAGCAATTTTGCTCCTTCGGTTCCAGAATTTGGCTGTCTCTAGCTCCTTCAAGAGTGCATGTATATTTTCAAAGAAGCATGCAGACCCACTGCGCCAGTCTGTTAGGCAACCAAGTGGAAAAGGTTTGTCCATTATTGCATTTCCAAGCACCTGGACCTGTTAAACCTACAGGTCAAACATAAGGAGATGATGGACGGAGCGCTGAAACGTTTCAGACACTCACCCCCAGTCACAGATCTGGCTTGAATCCATCATCATTCTTTATCTCACATAGCCCCCCCAGTTCAAACCCAACCATATGCAAATCAGTCTTGACCCTGTTCCTCATGGGAACAGAACAGCCAAGCCAGGTCTTTTCTGGACCTGAAACAAGCATCCTGGGACTGGTTTTGTGGTAACACCCCTCATCAGCCAGACTAGCTTGAATCCAGTGGCAAAGTGAGCAAGGGCTCCACTTCTGGGCATACCCTGCCAACTTAGTGTGACCAAAGCATACACAAGGAGATGATGGACTGAGCACTGAAACGTTTCAGACACTCTCCCCCAGTCACAGATCTGGGTTGAATCCATCATCGTTCTTTAGCTCACTTTGTCACCCCAGTTCAAACCCAGCCATATGCAAATCAGTCTTGACCCTGTTCCTCAGGGGAACACTCCAGCCTGAACTACCAAGCCAGGTCTTCCCTGGACCGGAAACAAGCTTCCTGGAACCAGTTTTGGGGTAACACCCCACACCTCATCAGCCAGGCTAACTTGAATCCAGTGAGGATTCTAATCAAAAGTTGACTTATCTGAGGCTGTTAGTCTCTGTCAGAAGAACAAGTTGCTTACATTTGGCAATGCTGTTTTTGAGACTATATCTATCTGCAGATTCCTCACCAATCTTCCTTTCCTCTCCGTTCTGGGGTGGGACTCTACCCATCAATAAGATCCCAGGTCTAGGAATCTGCACACTGTCTACTAGCTTGTTTTTGGTGTTTTTCATCTGGGGACGTTGAGAGTATCCAAAGCAACTGACAGTGCACTGGAATGGCCACTATATAGGCCCTGCATATAATTTCTGGAACAGAACGGTGTCAGGGCTAAATCACAAGGCACCACCTTCCCGCGAGCAGTGGTATGGCTGAAAAGTTTCTGAATCTAGTCTGACACCTAGCAAATATTCAAAAGGTGAGGAATCTGCCGCTAGATAGAGTCTACAAAAAGGTACGTGACTTGTTCTACTTGCACGGTCATCCAACTTTCCTATCTAAAGCTTTCATCTCTACACAGCCGGAGAGCCCATTTGAATTGCCAGCTACGGAGGTTTACTATACTGCATGACTGAAAAGACTTATTTCCAGAAAAACAAGCTGCAAACGTTCAAGCCCAAATCAGTAGTATATAGAGCATGTGAATTACAGCACTACATGCCACAAATAGATTTTTACCAGGTAAGTAACATATTCCTTTACACCCTAAATTTGAACAGGTACCCTTAGTATTAACACAGCAGGACCAATTAGACTTTGCCATGTGTCAGTCCATTATTCTAAATGTAAATGAGCTACTTCTGTAGGGAATATTTCATTGAATGTTTTTTGCTAAAACAGCCACACGGAGACCTGCCCACACCCTTGCCAAACACCACTGTTTCTACTCTGATTCCAGAGCAGACACTCAAGTAGGTCAGTCCTTTTGGAGGAATGAAGTTAATCAGTATATTTGTATCTATTTCACTGTCCTCCTCATTTTCCCTCTATCGAGGGATTAGCTAGCAATTCTTTTCCAGTGTTTATAAATATTAAAGAATATTTCTTGATGGAGAAGAACAAGGTTTGTGTGAGGCAATGGAGTGCATTATATGGTGTGGTTGTGCAACTTTACCGTGTAATACACTTTCCAACCTCTTTAGGAACCTTAGGTTTTGTTTGTCAAACCTTCAGCTCAATACTGGGTAGCTGTAGCTCTGAGCAGGAAGGCTACACTAAAGAAGAAGTGTAAATTTTTTAACTGGAAAATTTGGGCTAGTTGTAATGTGGTCACTTTGAGTCACTTTAGGTGACCAACTCTAGTTGGGAGCCAGTCAGGGGGACCAGCAAGATCCTCAGAAACAGGTCCCTTTAGCAGGTGAAGCAGCATTCAGTCAGTTTGGTCTCTTTTATACTTTGCAGGGCTTTTCTGTTCCTGTTTTGTTTCTGGTCCTGATGGAAGGGATTAAGACTGCTGAAGATGCTCAAGGATGCTGTGGATGCGATGTGGTCTATGGAGGTCTTGCTGCGATGACTCCTTGGTCCTTGAAGGGGGTGAGGCCATCCTGGTCACAGGGCTGACTTCCCTCGAAGTTCTCTTGGTGCTGGCACAAGTCCAGTCTCCACTGGACTACCAATTGCCCAGAATCGCAGTCGCAGGCCAATCCATCCTGGTTGATTACTCATCCTCTGGATGTCCTAGCTGCACTCTAACAACACCCCTGCACTCAGGGAACTTAGGTATAACTTAGTACGTTGGGGCCTGATCCCTGGTGCTGCATGGCAGTGTTTGGTGGCAGGTTGAATGACTTTGTGCTTCCAACTTGCCGCAGCACTTTTCTTCAGCTGTTGTGTACCTGTGCTGTAAACAGGAGGCCAGTCAGCTGGCCCATGGAGTCTCGGCTGGGCTTTGGAGACAACTTCCCCTTGGGCAGGACATTGCAGCCACAACCCCTCTCCTTTGCTAGCCGTCAGGTGCAGCAGGTGCTGTCCACGATGGTGCAGCCTTTCGTTGCTGTTTCCACGGTGCAGTAGGTCAGTCCTTCCTGGGTCCTTCTTCCAGTCCAGTCCAGTCCTGAGTTTGAGGTGCCCTATTTATCAGAAAATTCCCTCAGGATAGGATGCGGTTGGTAGCCAATGGATTACCAGGTTCCCTCCCTCCTGATGACCATTTCCTACGAAGTGTGGCTCCTGGGCATCCCAGGATGCACCATTCTGCCCACTTCCAATATGGCGGGCCAAACCCTGAAGTGTGGCTACCAAGGTTTCTGCAGGCCCTTGCAAAACCAATTTGGCAAATGTTTTCCCCTCTCCTATCCATAATACCAGCCTGTCTGCCTAAAAAATGTAGCAGCCGCTCTCCCAAGTGTAATCAGTTTGCCCCTTTAAGACGGCTTCTCCTGTAAAGCTCGCCTTTTGGGCCAATATCCATATGGCTTCCTGCAGTCGACAGGTGACACCTCTTTCCGGAGCAGGCCCCCATTGTATCCTTCCTTGGGAGTTGTTAGCACCTTTTCCCTGGAAGGCAGAAAGCTGTCTCAGCGACAGGACCCCGTGGTCAACCGTTATCTCCACAGGGGACCAAAGGCAACCAAGTGGCAACTTTGGTAAAGTTGCACACTGCAAATTGCTGCATTAAATTTGACTTGAAATCAAGTTGGACTTTATGTAACGAGTTGTTTGATACCTTGTATTACCCACTTTGATTGCTCTGTTTCAGCTTTAGCACAGCTGAGGGGTCAGCGTTTAACTTTGTTCTTGCCAATGGGGCTACCAAGCCTTTCCACAGTGAAAACAACAGTTTTGTATTCGTACTATCAAAATATGTGGAAAACATGTTCTGCCCATGAGGTATGTGGCACCCTTCCTTAGGACTCGATAAGCCTGCCGTAGGGGTGATTTACACAAATACCAGAGGGAAGTCTGGCTTTGCCATTACTTTGAATGACAAATAAGGGCTAGCAGCTTAGAGAGCTCTTCCAGCCTGCAATTGGCAGGCTGGAGAGCTCTTCTAACTTGTATCACAACCAGGGTGGCACAACCAGTACTGTAATCCCTGCAGTTGCCCTCCAATTTACGTGCCCAGAGTACCATTTACGAGGGACTTAACAGTAAGCTAGCTTAGCTTGTTGGGTATGAGCAAATTTGATGGCCCTGTTTAAGGGTAAGGGCACAGACACTGAGGTTTGGTTAGCAGGCCTCAGTGCACTCTCTGAGTTGAAAAACCAGCAGCATCAATCCAAAAACTTGGGGGTGACCATACAAAAAGAGACGATTCCCCTACAGTTTGTATTTGTAATGTTAATCATCTGTACCGTCATTAACTTCACTAGCTATTCACTTACCACCCTGTGCAACTAGTATTAGGATATTTAGACCTGACATGTTTGGTGCAGTATTCCTCCAAGCTTTTTGCCTTCACTTCTCCTATTTTGCTGATTTTGTTTTTGTTAGCTTTAGGACTGCACTTTACCACTGTGGACCAGTGCTAAAGTGCTCTCTCCTTCAAACCTGGTAAAATTGGTCTACACCTAAATTGCACATGCAATATACTAGTAAAGCCCTAGTAAATGGTCCTACAGGATCTGTCTGATTGGTCCTGCATCATTCATTGTGCCTCCCACTAAAGTAGCCCTTTAAAATAATGTCTTAGGCCTGCCACTGTAGCCTGCAGTGCAGTTTTAAATTGTTATTTCGACCCAGCAAAAAAAAACATTTTGCCAAGGCTAAACCATCCTTTTTGTTACTTATAAGTCACCCCTAAGGTAGGCCTTAAACGCTCATTGGGCAGGAGACAATGTGTTTAACAAGTAGGACATGTGTGCTTATATTTTATATATCTTGACAAAGAAAAACTCCTAAAGCACTAGCTCTCCCATTGACCAACACTGAGTTACTTTAGTACATTTAATAAATGATTACTTTAGATTGGGAGCAGGTAGAAATATACTATTTGCACTCAAATTAATTGTAATTTAAAATCCTCTTTAATGGTGAAATTGGATTTTGAGTCAGAATTCTAAAAGCGCCATTTTGAGAAAGTTGGCATTTTCTTGTCCTAACCATTTGTGCTTTCAGCCAATGTCCTGTGTCACATGACTGTGAGTAGCTCTGCTGTTGGAGTTTTTGTATTGCTTCCAGACAGCAGCACAAAGAGGACTTAGGTGTGGACAGAATGGTCTTCCTGGCAGTATGACAGGGAGGTCAAAGGAACCGGACACAAGGCATGCACTGTTTTTTGTCACCCGAGAACGTTTAGAGCCTTGACAGGGGAAGAACGTCTCAAAGCCAGATGTGGGCATAGTATTGGGCATTTTACGCACACAATGCTGTCCCAGGTGTGATTATTTGAACTCCAGAGCCATTCTCTGGAACACTCCTGGATCTGTGGACATTTACAAAAGGACTGCGCTGCTGCTTGAGTACTGCCTTACTGTCTGAGAAGGAAGATTGAACCTGCTTATCTTCATCTCATGGAAACATAAGTGACTTCAAGGGTCAGTTGGATGACCTCCTGTGTGGGATACAGGGACAAATCAAGCTTGAGAGGCTTTCCTGCAACTGCCCAGCTGACCTGTTGCGCTGGACCCGCCTCTTTTATGCTGCTGGCATCTGCTGGAGTGAGCTCCTGATCCCTGAGAGGTGCCTCCCCAGGTCATTGACCCTTGATTGGAATCAGAGTATACTCTTCCCTGCTTAACTGTTGGCTCCATCAATTCTAATGCAGTGCAAAGCAACTCAACGCAGGAATTTGCATCGTAGCCCCTCACAGCTCCTGATCGGCAGCCATATTCAAAATGGCACAACGCAAATCGCAGCAGGACCTGGCTTCACTGGCACCTTGCTGCTCCTGTTCAGCAGCCTCATTGCAACCAACACAGTGCGAGGCAACTGGACGCAGAACTTTGCATTGCAGCACCGTGCAGCTCCTGATCAGATCTGATGCCGAGCCTCACATTAAGGACATTAGGTACAACTCTCAGCTAGACTAACCTGGTCCCTGTATCCTGCCTGCGCTCCATTGCAGGCCTCAACTTGTCCCGGTCCAGAGCAACCAGATAATCACATTTGGTGGTCTGTGCATTTGGCGCTATTTTTATTAACAACTTTAAAAGTTAATATTCTGGTTCTACTGATTGGATTTTTGTGGTTCTGGTATCATTTTATTTATTAAAATGTAATCTACTTCTTTAAATTGGTTTGGGATTTTTCTTGTGTTGTGCTTTTACTTTATTACCACTTGTGTGCTGCATAAATACTTAACACATTGCCTCTACTGATTGCTTTGTGTCAAGCTGCCAGAGGGTTAGGCATAGGGTAATTCAGTGACTTTTTTTGGTTCACCTTGACACTGATTGTGGTTATTGCCTGAGTGGGACTTTCACTCCCCTCAACCAATAACCACACGTTTTACAGGATCCTACTTTGGGATTTTTCTTGGGCTGTGTTTTTACTTAATTACCATTTGTGTGCTGCATAAATACTTTACAAACTGCCTCTGCTGTCTGCTTTGTGTCAAGCTACCAGAGGGTAGGCACAGGGTAATTCGGTGACTTTTTGTGGTACACCCTGACAAGAATTGTAGTTTTTTCCTCAGTAGAACTTTCCCTCCCCTCAACCAATAACCACATTTTTTACAGGGTCCCACTTTGAGGGAAAAAAGCTGAGGGTTGTGCGTCACTGGAGGAAACACTAGCCATCTAGAGCAGTCTAGCTGCTTTCAAGTAGCAAGTAAAGTCTCCTACTCATATTCGATATAGTTGTTTACCTCTATAAAGGTAAGGATTTAAACTGTGGGCACGGAAAGCCTGGTTGTTAAAACTACTTGTGAGTCCACATTGGTTATGTATTTGCTGAAGATGAGCATAATATTCCTTCCCTTCCAAGCAAACTTACTGATTGTATTCTCTCCTTGATGCGTGGGGGAGTGTAGGAACACAGTTTGGCAGAGGAGTAGGTGTCCGACAGTTTATTTTCTTTCCTTAGAGATTTCTTGGTTGAATGTGTCTTATATTGAAGTGTGGCTGACTGTGGAGGCGCTCTTTAGTCTTACCCTATCAATACGAACCAACATGAGAGGTAGTAGGTCTCCTAGCTCCTGCCCTCAAAGTCAATTCATAGAGTGGAGTTGTGTATAGATAATAAATTCTCCAATAGCAGATGTTACTGTGTAAGCATGAATGCATATCAGTGCTTTCTCCTCTGCCATTTGCACTCGTTCAATGAAAGGAGAGACTAGTTGACTCATGATTAATTCTTAATTTGTTTCTATTTGTAGATTTGCTGACGATTCTTCTTCTACCTTGATCTCTACCAAGCCAGTGAGCAGCTTGTACCACAACTGGCCGAAGTCTCCACAGCCTGTGCCAAAGCACCCCAAAAGTGTTGATTTTGACATCCGACCTGCTCTGAGACGAGCACCCAGTCCATCGATTCTGTCCACAGAGCACAAGATCAACCCCACACCTCGCCCTTCGTCCTTGCCCATTTTGCCAACTGCCCCAGTCTACACTGGAATCTACGAACTTCGAGGGTCTCCCACGTCGGGAGGTGATTCTTTCCCTAACTTCTCTTCTGGGAGTAGGTCCCTCTCCCCTACACACTTCATGCCTCCTCCATCGGACAAATCTTTTGCTGCTAAGCCTCTGCACTTCTGGACAAAGTTTGATGTGGCTGATTGGCTGGAATACCTGAACTTGGGAGAGCACCGGGAACACTTTCTGGACAATGAGATAGATGGCAGTCACCTACCTTCTCTCACCAAGGAGGACTACATTGACTTGGGAGTCACCAGAGTTGGCCATCGAATGAACATCGACCGAGCTCTTAAATTCTTCTTAGAGAGGTGATTGCGAAAGTCTGTTCACAATTCATTCCCCACTCACCCAAAGTCCTTTCCCTAGCTGATTTTTAACACATCTTACAGGAGGAGTCATTTTTGAATGTACTACACATTTAAAAAAAGAGAACTCGATATTTTAATAGAAATGCACAGGTTTTACATAAAGATCGACACACCAGCTTCTGAATAGGCTAGGGGTTCAAAGGAATTCAAATTCAGTGCAAGGTATGGGAGAAGAGAATGGGATGGAGTTTCCCTGGCACGTAGATTTTAGAACTGGCACAACATGGCTTCACTCTTTAATTACTCCTCTCCCCCACAATTCTAGATTGACCTCAGATAAGAAGGAATGCAATTAATGCCACCCTTGGCTTCTTTAGGCTAACCCAGTCAGTATACAAGTAATCTCATGTTAGGCCTGCTTCTTTGTAGCTGATGCATCAAAATGCAAACAGTTTCCTACTGGCTCTGCATTTCCAGGGCCACTCATCAAAGTATATGTACTTGCATTCTAGACCTGTATGTTTACATAGTTTTATCTTTTAAAATACAAATGGTTTGGACGCTTCAGCATAAAAACTCACACTAGGCATCTCGGTTGGGTCAGGTAGATTATCGCACTGTATTTGAGTGAGTATCATTAGAAAAACTCTAAAACTTCCTGGTTTGGGCATACTGTCTCAGTTCAACATTGCCTCCTTGTTGCAGATTGACCAGACTAATGCAAGATGATCTTTAGTTTTGTGTTGAACAATATAGTCAAAGCTATTTTTTTTAATCTGACCAAAGTTCTGAAATTATGATGCATAGGACAGCTGGTTAATTTGCTTATTTTGAGGAATGCATTGACTTCTAGTTATGGAGTAAGGATAATGTCTAAACAGCCACTTACCACACACAGGTCATGTTGGGTAATGGATATATATGTTTTTATGAGAAGCTGTGCAAAGTAGTGTCTGATCCAGCCAGAAGCTGAGCAATAGAGACAGATGACAGTCAAGCAGATTAATTACCTGAAAATAACTATATTACTTGGGGAACATATCAACCATGACACGTTATTTACCAGTAGCTTGCCAGACACAGAGGAATGAGCAGTTCTGAAGAGTAGGGGACGTAGCTGTGCAACCTCTGTCAGTCTACTGGTTTCCCACATTTAAAGCTTGGCAAATCTAGTTTTTCTTCAGCATTACAGTGAAATTATGAACAGTGTTGTGCTACATTTTTATTACCCTAACATAGTCTTGCAGTGCTCCCAATCATTGGCCAACCCACAGAGTTTCACAGGTTTCCCATGTTTATGGACTTGTGAACTTTTCTCTCATGCGTGTTAAATGTTGCCAATTACTTCTAAGCATTTTGTATGTGAGTGGGTACCTTGCTAACCTTTTACTTGCAAATACTTTGAAACCAAGTTGCGCCAGTAACTCACAAACATTATGTATGCGAGTGCATACCTTGCATAGCTTTTGCTCGAGAATACGCAAACTATGTTGTGCCAAAAATGTGCAAGCATTTTTTAAACATGAATGCATACTTTGCTGATCTTTTCCTCATGAAAGACTCAACACAAATTAGATTCAACTATAAAGTACTTGTCTAAGTCCTGATATCCATGCGAAAGCTTTATAGACAGGACCTCTTGACATTTACATTTTATTGTAGTTTATGTGAGAATTACTCGAAGATTGCAAGAAAAACAACTAGCATTAGCCCATGTAAGAGCCTGGATATCTGTGACCGGTGTTCACTGTGCTGGCATTGACCATAGTCAAATCCAGCTTTCTCAGAATGATAGATGTAAGCAAGAATACAGTGGTTTTAGTGTAGAAAGCATATAGATTGGTTCAACTAAATGTCTGCTGCATCGAGATCTTTCCAAGTCTTAGAAATTGAGATAGTTTTAAATCTTCTCCAACTTATAGTGCCAAATACATAAGTAAGGCTTGCATAGCCCTTTTGGAAGAACAGTAAGCAAATCAATGCCAAAGGAATCATATATGTTAGGTGAGCTCAATGTATTTCAGTGGCAGCTCCCCTAAACGAGTGAGGGCTGGACAGAGCAGAACTAATGGCAACACACCACCGGGCACACACTCATCTTCACTGCCACATTACCCTTTTTAGCATTCACCCCACAAGCTATTTTAAGCTCATTCACTGGTAAACTATAATCCATTGAAATATATTAGCTGGTGTTTTCTGGGTGCAACAAAGATGGGTACCATTACAAAGTGGTCATACTCCTTATCGCAAGTGGACAGTCTCTTGTGGTGGGTTTGGATCGGGGCCAGTTACTCAGGCCATATTGCATAAATTATGGATTTTCAGAGGCACAAACAAAAAGGCACATTATAGACGGTTTCCAAAGTTCACAGAATGGTGTCACTTGATATACACAAGAAAAAAGGGGATAGAATTGCAGCTACTGGAGCACACCGATTTGGGAAGCTGATAGCGTCAGGCATACAGGGTGACCACTCTCTTGACGGTTTACCGAAAGCAAAGAAAGTTGAAACTAAATGACATCATCTTTTCCAAAGGTCTAGCAAGTGCCCCAAAGCCTTTCAGCCAAATTAGAGTTTCACTCTGCTACAGGAGGCAACATGTATCAAGAGTATTGTTCAATGCAGGTGCAGCCATTTTCTTTAAACTATCATAGACCACTTCATGTGTGGGATAATGCTGACATTTCATGGTATCAGTACAGGGGTATTCTAAGGAAACAATATAGACAGGTTTCAGATGTGGGAAACCTGTACTGTCATCATTAGTATAAAAACGTAAATGCCTTCTAGTTTCACTTGAAAATTCAGTGTAGGCATGCAGACTCCCTTTGAAGCTGTAGCTTCATGTCTACCTGACAATAATTAGAAAATGCTATTTCCTTCTAAAGCAAGGCAATGTTATGATAAAACGGCTCCATTTAGAATACATTTTCATCAGCAATCAATAATCATTGTGATCGTTTCTAAATAATACAGAACATTCTACAGTACAGCCTGATGCTATAAATGATGTGGAGATAGATTTACAGAAAGACTTATTTATCCAAAATCATAATGGATATTCATTCCCCCTCTTCAGACTCCTGCAGTTTTAATGGCGGTTATAATGGTGAAAGAAGACCTAATTGAGGTTCCCATCTATTTGCCATTTCGATTCTCGGGCATTTTGTAACCCGTCTCCCTGAAATTGCTACTCTCTTTCAAAACCGCATTCAGAGGTGAAGATTCACTTTCGGTCTTGGTGGTTTGAGATCCTTGTACTTACAGAGTGTAAGTTGATTAAGATCCACTTTGCGTTTTTCCAGAGATGCTCAAAAACACCATAATGACACCTATTCTAAAGCAGCCTGGACATAGAAAATCTGGCCAATTATTTCCCATTTGCTAGATTACTCTGACTAGAACAAATCCTGGAGAATTCAGCTTTTATCAAAGAACATGATATTCTGGATCTCTTCCAACTGATTCGGACCCAGACACACTAGAGCAACAGTACTTGTGGAAGTGTGAGACAATCAGCTTAGTACATCCTATGATGTTTCGTTAGTGATCAAACACTTGCCATACATTGATACTGCCTCCCTGTTCTTACTTCTTGAATCTCTGAGAAATGTTGCTTAGTCACTAAGCAGACCTTTTGTTGGTTTGCCTAATTTCTCTGTTACAGAGGTCGGTTTGGTAAATTGGGAGGTTTTATTTCATCACAGGTAATAACTTGTGAAGTCTGCCATCACTCGATCCTTTCTCCCTTACTTCTTGGTATTTACAATAGGACAGAACGTCAATTAATGTCACTCTGACGCTAATGCCGGGCAAGTCTACTTGTAGATGACAGGGCGATTAAACATCTTTGAGTAAGATAAAGACTATCCAAAATTGCAGATTGGATCAGTCATACTGCTTTAAAACCAGTGCATCAAAAGTGTGTCCCTAGGGTTATAAGCTATATTCAGATTGTTGTTAAGTTGCCCTCCATTCCCTTCAATGTCCTTGTGAAATTGATGAAGATAGTAAAAATAAATAGGTTTCATATTTGAATCCTATTTGAGTCTCAGTGCTCAAATTGGCAAAACATTAAAGAGTGGCTGGTTTAAGCTGCAGCAGCTTCACCCTATACTTTCCCCCTCTTGTGCCTCACAAAAAATTTGTGGGAACTTTAATTCATTTGAAATTAGACTGTAACTAATGTTCCTTATGATGAACTTTCAAAACGCTGTGTTTTTTGAGTCTGCATGATCAATCCAGTCTCCCACCTTAAAAGTAAATCCATAAGCATCAGGTGAAATCTAGAATTGACTTCAAAATTTTGATGTTGATTTATAAATCACAATCTCCATGGTAACCATGGCTCCATGGTAACTCAGACCAAAAATCATCAAATTGTCCTCTGTCCAGATTCTTGCATCTTTCAGTGTCAAGCTTCCAACAGTCCCTTAAACAAAACGTAATTCAAAGGTAGACTTGAAAACCTCTATGCTTGGTCCAGCACTGTTGCATGTACTCACTCTTCACATTCGAAACACATACTTGTTCTCCTTCCATAAAGCTCTAAAAGCCTCTCTCTTCTGGTGAATTCTTTATTTTTTGTCATATTTGCCCTAACACATGTTTTGCTTCTTCAATTGCTACATATGTTTTGGTTCAATGAGTGCAGTTAACAAATATATTAAAATTTAAAAAATCGGCCATGCAGATGATAAATTACCAAGAAGCATTACCTCGATATTTCCATCCTACCATATTTTGTCTTCATGAGGTTTTACTCATCGAAGAGAACGCCTTCTCTGATGCTTCATTCCCTGTGAAGCAGATAGAGGAAGAGACCAACCTTGTTAACACATTCCTCTGAAGTATTAGAAAACAGGACATCAACATCTTCTTTATTCCCATGAGGCATCATTGTAAAAAGAATGGGACTAGACCTGATATCACATTCAACTAGTATATTCCATTGCAGAGGACACTGGGAGTACTGCCTCATCCCTTAATAGCATCAGCACATAGAAGGGGCCAACCTAGTTGCTTTACTTCTTATAAGTATAATTCTTATAAGTATACAGAGAATACCTGCTCTTCTAAGGCATATTAGAAGACAAGTTGAGATCCACAGACCTCCCTTTTTAGCATTAACAGCCATGATGATTTACTTCTAATTAGCATGAGCAGACACATGACTGAGTTCTTCTGAATCATTCTCAAAACTATTAGCTGACATTGTAGGATAGCAGCCTTCAGAGTTCTTTACAGTGGGCCAGGAGCATACCTGCAGATTGAGAAACATTTATGTTATCGTTAGATTGCAGTGGTGGTCTGTCAGCGCCTGGTGATAGGCCAGTCTGCATCCTTAGGTCCAATCCCTCTCTGCTGGATGATGGGCCATGAGAATTCCTTGCCTGAAGAAAGAGACAGTTATAGGTATGTGAAGTAAAGGTCGAGATTAAGGTTGTAGAGATGGTTGAAAGGAAGGTTGATCCTTCTATGCTGTTCTTTTCCTATAGCATATACATATGCAGTCATAAGTGAGCCTCCTTGAAGGTTCAAGTCTCCTTCCTTTGACCCATAACATCGTGTTGTCATGTTGCATCTGTCTGACTGAAGTGTTATGGTTGAACGAGCAAGAGTTGTAGGTTGCACATGAACTGAGTGTTCCTTGGGGAGAAGCCTTCTAGAGGCATAGGGCATTACATGTGTATGTCAGTCACCCCCATCTCCTCCCACCCATCTCATTGTGATATCAGCTGCCAAAGACAGGAGATTAATGAAACTGTGCAGACACTCCCCAGAGGAGTACAAGAGGGGAGCACTGTGGGAGTGAACAACAGACTCTGGAGCATAACGCGGAAGACGTGCCTGGGAAAACACAGGTGCCAAAATGCACTTGACTAAATGCAATATGCATCTTCAAGGACTCTGTTCCGCATCCCACCTCAATGCAACATGTGTTTTCAAGTACTTTGTTTTACATCCAAACACAACGCAACATGTTTTGAAGATGACATTGCTTCGCACACTCCCAACTCAACTATCTTTTTTTAGAAGGACCTGTTTCCCTATCCCATGTGAATGCCATTTTCTTCTCAGAGGACATGATTGTGAACAGCGGACAGACCTGTGTGGGTATTTTACACAACGTGTTACTTCCTGCACATGGTGATCGGTTGGGCGATTGATTCATACACGGATTGAAAATATTTTCATATTTACAGAGAAATATGTTTTAGCCACTGTTTCATAAATCCCAATCATGGAACTGCAGAAATACTACTTATCTGTAGGTTAGGTGTTAAATTAACCCAGCATGGCAGTCTACTTGAAAAGTGGCCTCTCAAAAACCTGGAAAGCATCAGCGGGTAAGAGAAGGGGTATCCTGTGTTGCGTTTCTGCAGCCAGCCTATGGACACTGTCTCTGTGAGACCAGGCTGCAGGTAGAGGCACTCACGCTGATGTCTGGCCATGCTCTTTTCTCACATTCACCCCAACACCCTAAGACACATTGACAACCCACCCCCACCCCCATTCTGGTACTCTTCTTTTGTACCTGGAAATTCATTCCTGATAGGGGCAAGGCAGGAAAGGCAACAAACTCCTGTTGACTCTCGGTCTCATGATGTCAGGGAAAAGAACCGTAGAGTTCAAGAGGAGCCTTGTAATGTTTCATTATTGTTTTATCTTGCCCCTAAATCCCTCTCCCTTTACCAATTCGCACACCTGTGACACACGGTGTATATAAGGGCTCACCACATCACTGCTCACTTGTTCCCACCTCCCCTTTCTGGGAGCGGGAGGGGCGGTTATGTTTGACAAAAAAATGTATACAAAAACCCAGAGGAATGTCTTCCAAATGTCTGAGAGCATAGAACTAGTTTCTTAAAGGAGGCCTGATCTAAAGTGCATTTTTAGGTTCTCATCTCCATCACTCCAGTTCCAGTACAGGGGACACAGGTGATGGCGTAATTTGCTTGCTGACAGAGGGGACCAGGTGCTGTCCTATGCCCTGAGTTTTTGGACCAGGAGGAACAATGTAATCTTAATAAAAGATACATAACTGCATCTCCTGAATGTGTGAACTAAACTGCTAGACCAGAAGGGAAGAATGTTCATTTTGCTGCTCCCTGTGAACCCTTTGGGTACGTGGGGGAGATTAAGATGGGTAATTTGGAGATGTGCTTTACCCTAATTGATCCCTGTGAACTGAAACCTGTCTTGGACAACTCCTAGGGTAACCACAAGAAAGTGTATGGTGATAGTCACTTGCCTTCATACAAGCCAGTGTTTCTTCACATCCAAGGAGTTGGCTTACAACACCCTTAAGGAGATTGGCTGTGAATATTGTTTCATTATTCAGATGCTAACTGCTTGACAACCAGTCCTTCTTGTGGTTATTGTTACTGCTAAAATCAACAGCACATCACTCACAACACAATGTGTGGATATTGTGAGGCCAAACCCGATGTAAGACCCTAGTGATATTTAACCCAGTGGTATGTACACGTCTTGTGAAAAAGCCGGAGGTGAAATGCTGCCCTTCCAAGGTTGCTGATTAGGCCCCTTCCTTACTGGTACTTCCTTGTGGAGACATTCCTTAGGGCAAGGCACAGCAGTGCGGTTACATACTGCCACTGGCTGGTCCCTGCAAAAGGATAAATAAGACTGAGCAGGTTTCAAAACTTAAAACCCGGTTCATGTTCAGTTCATTCTGGTACAATCATTGGTTACAGAAGCACTTTCCCTCCCATGTTCAGGCCATACTGTCCTCCAGCTCTCATCTTGGTTCTTCTGTTACATAAATTAGTTATCAGAAAGAAGCTTACCTGTGAGTATCCAGCTACTGAGAGTGATAAGAGAGGAGATGAGAACCGTAAGAATGTGGGTGTCAGGCCTGGATGCAAGGTAGTTTCTGTTTTAGGGAAATGTTTACTTGTGGATCCTGTTCTGTTGGGGAGTGTTTCTGCTCCCCCTCCACCTCTTTACTTTTGCAAATATAGAATGAACGGACCATACAGCATCACAGCTGCTGGTACCATTTGCAGATGGTGAGTGAAGGTTTAGCTATGATTGCGCTTTAACTTTTGCACTGATATTTTCCCCCTGGTTTGGAAAAATTGCAAACTGGGGTTGGGGAATGGGACCGTTGTAGGGTTGGGGAGAAATGGGAGGGATTCATTTGAAAGCTGGTGCAAGGGGTAGGAATCTGTTGTAGAAAGCATTTCTGTATTTGTGCGCTCCAAATCTCACAACTTTCAAATGTCACTTTATCAAGTAACTTTTGATCCCTGGTAACAGCGCTCCTATTTTTTCTTTAAAAGATGCAGAGACTGGAGAAGGGTGGGGGTTAATTGAAGTATGCTGGTAGGGACCATGTAGAGAACTGGTTCTTATTCTATACTTTATATAAAGCGCTGTAACTGGGTAGACTGAATTGTGCAGACTTTTGAGGATGTGTCTCCACCTCACCACTCCCTGGTAAAAGCACCCTACAACAGGTCATGACAGAGAGGATGTCTGCTGAGTTACAAATTGACTGCTGATCTGTGACCTAAGGAGGTGACAGTATATTTCCTTAAAGGTCCCTGTCTTATCTCAGATTTTTCCAAAGTCATGCCATTTAGGAAGGGCATTGCTGAGTCGACAAGAGAATTGATACGGAATTCTATGGTTTAATGCAGAGCAGTAGGAACGAAACTATACCCTTTTGGTTTTATCAGCTATGTGAACAAGAGGTATTAGAGGCAAGTTGATTCCAATCTAAAATTGCTTATCCTCCTATAAATCCATATTGATTCTGAGAATGATACAAACACAGAGTTAGTGAAGATGAAGATGCAGTGGAGTTTTTGAGGGAAAGGTCATCCATGATTTGGCAAAATTAGAGCTTTTTCTGCGGAGTGACAGGTAGGAAACATATCAGAAAAGTCTGCTAGTTCCATGCCGACTCATCACTGTTAAAAAAAAAGTGTCCTGGTTTGAATGTTATGTATTTAACAGCTGCTGTTGCTTGTATGTCTCTACAAGAAATGCCATATCTGGGGGCATACTTAGCCATAGACACTGTGACTCTGTTCGTGAAGGAAACTGCAACTATGTAGATAAGTGACAGTTGTCACCGCCCATTTTCCCGATCCTCTCGAGAGCATATACTGTGTACTTGTGGACTGTGCACTCTGGTAATCAGTGGGAAGCGGATATCCCATACCACATGTCCCTAGGGGCACGTGTATGCTTACGGTAAGGGGATAGGCTGACACAGGGTCATAGTGTCTTTTTGGCATGCATTCTCCCTCTGGATCCTGGGTAGCAGAGGTGTGACTATCGAGATCCATCGCCTGTACTGCTGGAGAGCAATATTTAATGAACCTCTCACCCCATCTTTAATTGCAGTATAACCCATGTGATCTAACTCTTTGTAAATTGGGTTACATTGGGACACAGAAATTAGGAGTGCAATGTTGTGGAGCCTATTTGTAGGTCATTTCCTGAGTGAATAGTCAGTTGAGAGCTCGAGATCTCTTTGGGCTATTATACTCTTGCTGATGGGTAGAGGCCACAGTTGTGTTGCGTCCAAGCTCAGTACTGAGAATGTACATAGTTGGTAATTTCAAGCCATGCTGAGGGCTCAAGTGATTCACTCGTTATTCACATCTCAATTAAACAGGAAGTACTGTTTGCCAAAATCTCAGCACTTAGTGAAAAGTGCCAAAATCTTACATGTGAAAATTATTGCATTATCTTTCTCAATATATAAATATATATATAGATATATATATATAAAGAAAAAAGTGTCTGTGTGGAAATTTAAATTATTTTGTGTTACCATGAAAACAGTACTTCACATGTGTTGCCAAATAGATTTTGTTGTGAGGGATGCCTTATGTATCTATGAATATGTTTACATTTATACAGTGTGAATTGGAAATCAACTGAGCGCTGCACATGGAGAAGGTTTGTTAAACCAGTAAGATCATGTACATGTAATGGGAGGAGGAAATTGGAATTTTGTTTCTCCAGATGTGAAGGAAGGCGATTCGGTGAAATGCATTCTCTTGCCTTTTACTTGCTGTGCTTGCCAAAGCGATATATCCATCATGGACCCTGCCTGCATCAGGCAAATGATAGATGTGTGCTTGCTTACAAATGGCAATAACATATCATAAAGCTATCACCAAAGGATGGGAAACCAGTCAACATACTTTAGACTTTGGATATCTATATCCAGTTTGCATTGTGTGTTTAGGAAAATGACCTAGAAGACACGATGTTCCAGAATGAGCATGCTTTTACTTCACTAAATACTACTGCTAAATGAGTATAACATCATCAGTTACTGGCTTTACAGTGAGAATTCCTGTTTGAAGAGCTTGTCTTAAAGCAGTTCACAATTCTGACATGACTTAGTTAGTTCCCTTTATAACTAGGTACTGTATAGTATTCAGGAGTGTAATCTCAAATAAGAAGTAGAAGAACACTCATATTCTTGAGCTTTTTACTCAGGTGGGAACAGTGTTTAGTCCCGAGTTCTACCTACAAATTCGATCCCTATTTTATCTTTGTTTAAATATCCTAAGCGAGTTGTAATTTTAGAAGGAACACAACATTTAAGTAATCGGTTTCCAGCTAAGAGGGTAGGTTGACAATGATGTGATGATATGATATTGTATTTGTAGAGCGCAACTAATGCCCGGAGGCATCTAGACACAGCCCACGCTGAGAAAGTAAAAACCCTGCAAAGGAGAAAATGATAACCACAAAAAGGCATCAGGCTCGGAACTAACCTGTGTTACTGGATAAAGAGCCAGGTTTTGTGTGCTTTCCTAAAAGCTAGCAGATCAGAAGTCACCTTTAGGAGAGGAGGCAGGGAGTTCCATAATTTGGATGCGCCGGAGACGAAGCTCCCACCACTCCAGCTCATGAGCTGGAACTTTGGGACTTCAACTAGGTTGGCAGAGAAAGATCGGGCTCTCTTTGAGGAGTGTACCAAGAGAACCTGTGTTTGAAATGCTCAGGACTAGCCCTGTGTAGGGCCCTAAAGGCAATACAGAGGGCCTTGAAATTGATCCTAGCTTGCATAGGAAGCCAATAAAGGTTAGCAACTGCCACCTGGGAATTTTTAACTATAGTCTGTCAGTTGTGTTTTGAATAACCTGAAGTCTTGCCAATAGCCCCTTCTGAAGACCGACAAAAAGGGTGTTGCATTAATTCAGCCTGGACAGAATGAGGGTGGAGACCATCGTTTTCTGAAGGGCCTCCAGAATAAGTGGGCCGATTTATTTTGCAATTTTAAAAATGAGAAAGATGGAGACGAAAATTGCATTAATATATCTGAAAGGGAGCTTATTATCCAAAATTACCTCTAAGGTTTTGGCTTTTACGGCTGAGGTGGGCAGATTCCCCAGTTCTAGACTAGAGATGCCACAACAATTGAGTACACTGGAAAACTATCTTTTGCTAAGTTTAATGTCTGGTTAACAGTGTCCACAACAAAAGTGAGCAGATAATGTTCAGCACTGTTTCATTATACTGTGCCCCCCCTCCCCCAGTTGAGTAGAGTGAGCCTGCATATATGTAAAGTAGACTTGAAGTAGATCAGAGATTGGAAAGACTAGATACAACTCGAAGTCGTTGAACATAGAGGCCAAATCAAATGTTAATTAGGCTGGTTCTGTTGTAAAGGCTAGCTACAAAGGACCGAATTTAAAGAATGAGTAGATTGGGCAGGTTGGACACTGTTCAGAGATTTCATAGTCCCTTTTTATATGATAGTGTGAATTAAGTGGGCCCAATTCAAACTTTGAGTAAAATATCCCAAGCTTGACTGAATTCCAACTCAAATTTGAATAGACTGAATCTGGCCCAAAGATCAGTCAAGAGGGTGGTTAGAAGAATGTGGGAACGTCCATTCCAATTTTTTCCAGCGAAAATTGTGAATTTATTTTTAGGAAAAAGAATCCGATTTGTGTTCAAATTACTGCCTGATCAAGTTTTTCTTTATGCTGTGAAGAATCTATTAATATAGTGGTGTCTCAGGACTAAAACAACAAAACAAATATGGTAGGAGCAATATTTGGCGTATGTATTTAAGTGTACATTCAATTGTACTTTTGTATTTTGGAGATTTGGATGAAGGAAGTATGTTCATTCCCACTGAGCTAAATCCTCGAAAGCAAAGCTGTTCCTTCCAGTTAGAGACCGAACATGCCTAGAATCTAAGAATTAACTCCTGCCTGGTAGAATACCTTTCAGTTGCAAGGCATGAATGTTCTGCAGCTGGTACATCAGTAGCTTGAAACTGAATCCTGATAATATGTATTCATGATAAAATTGTTAGAAAGCGATAACACAATGGGGACATCTTTGCTCAAATGTTCTTAAAAAATTTATAATAACAGTCTTGCAAAGCAAAGTACATCTACCCAGCATTAATGAAGGTATCCACTCTAATCTTCTGAAATAATAATTTTCAGAAGGTTTGTAAGAATATCTCTGGTTCTTAGGACAGCTGTATGCTGAAATATCAAGTACAGAAACATTGTGTTACCAAATTACCATAACCAAACTATTCAGCCTAAAATATCGAGAAGGTCTGTGCATATAAGTAAATATAGATTTACTATCCTAACTCAACATCTACTTACATTGAAGACATATATGTGGAGTAAACCTGTATTTACCCACACATAGTTACCTTGTTGATATTTTGCCCCTAAATATTTTTTATGCAATAGTTTGGAGTTAGTATTGAGGGGGTATACCCTCACCTTTCTCCTGAAGCTTTAGTCTGATGTCTCCATACATCCACAAAGACAAAAATCACACTAAATGAAACAGTCAAATTCAAAATGAATTTTGATTTTAGAAATTTCCTCCGTTTTTTTTACTTGCCATTTTCATTTGTGAGGAAAATTTCACTGCAAATGCATGTTCCGCCTACCTTTACTTTCTGGGATTACATCTTTTAAAATCAAATTGTTAACTTTTTGAATTGTGTATTTTTGCTCAACTTCCTTAATTTGCAAATATATGTGATCCAAATATGCTTAGAGAATGTGAAGTACAGCACCATAATGACTGATCTAAAGCTAAAGTGCAAAGACTGTCTACCCAATCACAAATATCTTACATACACCTTTTTGGAAGAGAAACTCCAGCGCCTCTTAATTTTCCTGTTACATTGGATGCTCTTTCTACGACTTCTACAGCTTTGCTGCACAGGTTCTTCATTTGTATCCAATCATCGAATGCAAATTGACAAGCACTTCAGTGTGTTAGTAGGCTTTCAAAGGTTCAGCAAGTACAGCTAAGTATGCTGGTGAATGTAAATTTGAAAACTCATAATGTGCTGCTTTCACTTGACAATTTATTTTGTAGCACCATTTTCAGATTCTCATTGTCTTACTCGTTTACCACTCCATTTCATACTGTTAGGGATCAGCAAAACTGATAATTCGCATAAGTTTGAATTGTTCGTCAACAACATATAGAATTGTTCCTAAACATATGACACTCTTTGAGGTTCCTTAATGGTGACGTGTGCAGAGTCAATGTAGAATGGGGCTGCACAAGTAAAGTTGTTCAGGTGCATTTACTGAAATATGTATAGAAAATGGTTTTCTTAACAGAATACAGTTGCACTGGCCTCTAACCCCAGTCTCTCACCTCCTGGCTTAACACTGGAGACAGATTTTCAGGATTGCTTCTAAGGGATGATTTCATGTCCTGTGATATTTGCACCAAATCTTTTTATGTTGTAATTTAGAATACCAGACATTGAAACTTAAATTGCTCTCTTGGCCAAGGAAACGATAGAGAGGGTACCTGCACCAGAAGTAGGTCATGGTTGTTATTTCCACTACTTTCTGGTGCCAAAGTAGGATGGAGGACTTTGTCCTATCCTAGACCTGCACCTTTGCAACCTTTTCCTGAAAAAGGAGAAGTTAAAAATGCTCACGCTCGCCCAAGCTGTGTTGCCTGAATCCAGGAGACTGGATGGTTGTGTTGGACTTGTAGGACGCTTATTTCCACATGCCCGTCCTGCCTGTCCACAGGTATTACCAGCGATTCACAGTGGGCCAAGAGAACTTTCAGTTTTCAGTGCTCCCTTTCGACTTTGCCGGTGCCCCTCAGGTGTTCACGAAAGTGATGGCAGTGGTTGCAGCTCATCTGTGGAGTTCAGGGGTTCTAGTCTTCCATCCCTCGACGATTGGCTGTTGGAGGCAACCTCGCCCCAGGCAGTCACCTTCCACATCAGACTATGGCGAATCTACTGCACTCACTGAGGTTCACTAACAATGTGCCGAAATTGCACCTGCCTTCCTCTCGGAGCTTTCTTTCATCTGAGCTGTTCTGGGTTTCAGGTCTGTCCTCTCAGGAGGTGAATCCAGGATATTCAGGCTATGATTCTGATGTTTCAGCCTCTATCCTAGATTTTAGTGATACTGACTCTGAGGCTGTTGGGCCTCATAGCCTCCTACCTGTTACTCATGCCCGTTGGCATACGCGGGCTCTGCAGTGGGACCTGAAGGCCCAGTGGGCGCAGCATCAGGGGAATCTCTCTGACACGGTCCAGATCTCGAAGGGAACTGCAAAAGATCTGCAGTGGTGTCTAATGGACCACGATTGGGTCAGTGGTAGACCCTTCTGCCTTCCCCAACCAGATCTGACTAGTGACAGATGCGTCACCCCTGAGCCGGGGCTGCCATCTGAGAGAGGTAGAGATCAAAGGACTCTTGTCTCTGTCGGAATTCAACCTACTCATCAACCTGTTGAAGCTTTGGACGATTCGTTTGGCATTGAAAGCCTTTCTCCCTTTGATTAGGGGAAGGCTGGAGCAGGTGTTCATGGACAAGACCACCGCCATGTGGTACTGCATCATACAGGGTGGGTTAGGGTCGTGGACCCTCTGTCAGGAGGCACTGTGTCTCTGGACATGGCTAGAACATCAGGGTATTTCTCTGATGGTTCAACACCTGATGGGCTCTCTGAATGCCAGAGTGGATTAACTCGGCTGAAGATGCCTACTGGATCTCAAATGGCATCTCCGTCCGGTGATGGTACAAGTTCTCTTTCAGAAGTGGGGAGAGCCTTGATTAGATCTGTTAGCCACTGCAGAGACGTGCAATGTCAGCAGTTTAGCGCTCTCGAGTTTCCAAGGCAATTCTAGCTCGGAAGCACTTTTTGTATCGAATGAAGCTCCAGCCTCCTGTATGCCTTTCTGCCAATACTACTCCTGCCCATAATTTTCAAGAAAAGCAGGAACGACCGGGCCGAAGTCACACTACTGTTTGCTCCTTAATACCCGATCGCTCATTAAGAATAAATATGAATTTGCTGATTTTATGATCCAGCATAATCCTGACATTACCTTTCTTATGGAGACCTGGGCAAATAGCATGTCTGATCCAGACATTAAGATTGCCATCCCTGACAGCTTCAATATCGAAAGGTTAGACAGAACATGTAAAAGAGGGGGAGGGGGCTGGCAATTGTTTACCCCAACTCGCTTGAGGCGAGTTTCACTCCATTGTTCCATCTAGACTGTGAAGCTCTCAATTTTAGCATTTAACTGAATAAATCATATACCTTTCATGGAATGCTAATCTATTGTCCTCCAGTAACGGTCTTCATTGACAAAATCCAGTCCTTTATGGAATCCTGCCTAATGCATACAAGCTTCACGCTGGTAGGAGACTTCAACTTTCACCCAGAGCTGTCCTCCAATGTGGACACGGGCATTTGGGTGACACTCTCAATAGCTTTAACCTACACCAATGAATTGATGTTCCTACTCATACAGCTAACCATACATTGGGTGGAGTCTTCACTATCAATGTATACTTGGTTATAGACAAGATCCTGCCACTCCTATGATCGGATCACAAGTCTGTTTTCTTTTCAGTTACAACTCTGTGTAACAAAGTGGATGGAATCAGCACAATTTGGGGCATATTATCAAAAACGGCATTAAAATTATCACTGCTTTAGCGGCAGGAAACTGCTGCTAAAGCGGCGATAATGGGCTTGATAATATGCCCTTGAGAATTCTGATAGAAGCCCATGTTCTGGTGTGAACATGGACTTCTATTGGAATTCTCTAGGGCATATTATCAAGCCCATCATCGCCGCTTTAGCGGCGGTTTCCTGCCTCTAATGCGGCGATAATTTTAACGCCGTTCTTGATATTATGCCCCCTAGAACCATTAAATACAGGCCCTGGAAGCATACCAAGGTGGAAGCCTTATGTGAAGCTCTCTCTCAATCAGCACAACTCCCGAGAACAACCTAGATTGCGCAGCTTTTAGCTACACACGCTGGCTGGATGCGGCATGCATTAAAGTGGTGCCTGAAAAAACGCTGACGAGCCACAGGAAAAATCCATCGGCTCCATGGTTCTCACAGGCACTGAAATCAGCACAGCTTAAATGCAGGCCGCAGGAGCGCACCTGGAGGAAAGACTACTTGTTGGAGGAAAAAATTAAATATAAAAAATTTCTTTTGGAGTATAAAAAGGTAATTAAAGCAGAAAAGACTTACGTTTTTCACAGATAAAAAACTGTTTAGCTGCAAACTCCACTAGGGAACTTTTTAAAACGGTCAAAAGTCTGTCTTATTGGAACAACAGTAATGTCTTCATACCGTATTTACCGTTCTGCAATAAGTTGGCGGAGTTCTTCAAATTTAAGGTCAACTCTATTTTTCAAGCATTTTTTTTGACTGCTCGAAGCACTGACCTTTCTCTTCGTCAGAATGGGGTGGTGACCACGGGGGCATCCTCAGGGTCCTGTGCACCTCCGTTATTTGCGAAGTTCTCTCCTCTCTCGTGAGATAAAACAATCAGTCCCATGAGTTCCATCAAATATGGCCCCCCTTTGGATCCTTGTCCCCCTTTGATTATCAACAAGGTGGCTAGCATTGTGGGGGGCCACTTAGAGATCTGTTAAATGAGGTGCTCAGTTCCGGGCATTACCCAAATAGCTGGAAAAAATCTGTCATTCTTCCCCTGGTGAAGAAACCCTCCCTGTGGAAAGATACAGTCCAATTTCCATTCCCTGCCAAACTGCTAGAGAAGGCCATGAATGAAGAAATTCTAACTTTTATGGACAAGCATCAATGGCTGGATTCTGCCCAATACGGTTTCAAAGCAAACCATTGCACGGAATCAGCTCTGGTGGCTGCAGCAGGGGAAGTAAGAATTAGGGTGGATAAAGGCTGCAGAGCAGCACTAATCCTACTGGATCTATTTGCCCCCTTTGATACGGTCCACCATGCACTACTACAAGTGTCTGTATGCTTTAGGCTTTAGGAACTCTGCACTAACACTGCTGAGGTCATTTCTGGCAGACAGAATACAGTGGATGGCGATGGGAGACGCAAAGTCCAGCCCCTTCTTGCTCCCCTGTGGGGTTCGACACTCAGTCCCACTCTTTTTAACGTGTTTGTTACCCCCTAGTAAGGCTCATCCAGCAAGACCCCTAACCACTGTAGTGTCGTTCCAATAGTACCCTTCATGCAGGACCTACGCATTTGCGGATAACATAAACTGTGGGTCTGGTGGCAGACTGACTCCGTACACCCCACTGAGTATGTTAGCTTGTTTCGCATTAGCTAGCTCATAGTGCTACTAGAATCTCCTGTTTTCAGAGAGATTTGTTTTTGCAACCTCAGAACCCAATAACCTCAGAAACGATATACTACTTTTCACTCGTGCTTGCTTGTTTTGCCCTCAGAGGGATACACAGAAGAAACAGTCGGCGTGTTTACAATAAGAATTTATTGTACCGTTGTTCTTCTCATGTAAAACAAATGTGCTACTACAACTGTAACACAGTAGCAGAGATATAGAACCAGCAGTACAGTGAATAAAAAGGAATAGTATTGTTCTACCATTTTGCAATAGTCATGAACACATACATGAATATAAACTGCATTTATAAAATAAAGTGCGTACTCCTAAGATGCCTGTCTAGATGTACCTGAGTGTACCTAGCATGTAAGTAGGTGTGAAAGAGCTAATGAGCCTAAGAGCCTAATAGCCTAAAATCTAAGAGCCAAGAATTCCGCTAGGATTTAGTCGAACCTCCATACCTGAATAGTGAGAGTGTAGGACTTCGTCCTGGACTTGAGTTGGACACCCAGTCAAGGATAGTTAGACTACTGTCAGCTGGAGCGATGGCATGCCGGAGCCGCAGCATCTCTGGTCAGTGTGTCGGCCTTGAAGTCTTGGTTCCCTCCGGACTACTGATAGCAAGAGGTGCTGTATTTATACAGTCTACGTGCGTATGTTACCCATTGTTCAGTATGAGGATGACGTTGGGGATTAAACCTTTGTGCGTAGATAGGAGAGGTGAGGTATGCCCCCCTGGAGAGAGTACTCATAAATTATTCATATGTGCTAAGGATGACGTCTTAGCAATATCGATCAGGCAGAACCCACCCTCGTCATAGAACTAGGTGAAAGGTTTAGTCCTTAAAAGGCGTCAGTCCTTATAAGGCGTTCAGTCCCTATAAGGCATTCTGTCCTTATTTGGAGTTATGTCCTTATAAGGCACGTTCATATGAAATGGAGGGGAGATGATGTAGGGAAAGAGTACGATGTTTTCTAAACATATATTAGGGTACCGATATGAAATATAACACCCACTTCTCCTTACACTTAACAATAATAATACACATTTCAAGATACACATTTATAACGGTGTCAGTGCATAATATTATCAAGATTCATTAAAAATGTTTCTAAAAATGTTAAGAAATCATCTAAAAACAATGTAAAAAGTGAGGCGAACAATTATCTTTTGGTAATAGTTTGACATTTTGTTGTAAAGTTCCGCAAATCACAGTTCTTAATGAGTTCCATCACACAAGTTGAACTACTGCATGCGTACTTAGAAGGCCATGCTTATTGAAAGTGACAATTTGAAAGAGTTATTTTGAAAAAGGGAAAGAACATTTCTGAATTCGTTCCCAGCATACGGTGAGACAGATTTAGATTAGAAGTCCTGGATGGGAGACATAACATTATCGCTGCCTGCTACAGCAGGGGACAAACACTGCAATACCTTGTGTGCACAGATAAAACTCCTCGCTGCCAACAGTTGTGCTGAATTTTATACCTCGGTGCCGATGCTGGAGCTGAAATTCAATTCACTCGTGAAAGGCACCTGCGGTTCCTCATGGAAGGCATGAGTCAAGATGGGAATATGCTGGGGACAGAGCCGTGCATGGGACCACATGGGTTCCAGCCTGGAATCTAAGTCCGCTGGCGTCTCTGAGTCAGGTGTCAGACAGATGTCCAACTCGCATTCTCCTCCAAAGAACAGGCATCGGAAGACAGGTATGATGCAGTCGTCAAAGAATGGTCTGAAGGATAAGAACCAAGAAGCACTTAGTTCTCGTAGGCGGTTCACGTAGGCGAGGTGCACCCAGATGCTGTACCATGCGCTCATGGTAATATCTCTCCAGGAGAGCTTTTGCAATCTCGCTGGCGGATGGTCCGTCCATTGCGCAGCAGGTAGACGATAATCAGGATTCCAGCTACTGCGAGCAGCATCAGAGGTAGACCCCCAAAAATGCTTCCAAATACGAAGTGTATAAAGTTAGGAATAACTCCGAGGACTGTCTGGAAGGTGTTAAGGAATCCTGACCCTATGGTCTTAAATAGGTGTACAATGCCACTCGTATCTGACATATTAAAGATACGTCCTACCATTTCTACGAAATGTAGGGGGCAGTTGGTATGGATTAGTGCCTGTATCTCTGTCGCGGTCCTTGCGACTTGGAGTTCAAAGGTTTCTCGAGCTGAGGTTAACGGCACAGTTTGCTGTAAAAGCATGGCTTTCATTCTGCTCAAAGCATCAAACTGTATAATGGAAACATTCAGTGAAGGCCATATCGGCACCTCCCTGACTGTACTTGTCGGAGGAAACAATACTTGCATACAGCAAGTAACCCTGGTGTTGACGGTGACCAGATATGCAATCCCGGGAGCATCCCACATCTACCTTGATCGCTCAGCATCAAGTAACTCCCATTCGAAAGTAGCTCAAACGCTGGCGTGATCACAGCAGATGGAGTTCCTTTCATGTGGCAAGACAGATTTGAAATTGAACCATTTCAAGCTCCGTGCAAAATAATATCTTAGCACATGAGAGAAGCACTCAAAGAATCCTTGCAGTAAGTACCACTAAGAAACACCTCTCGATACCCACTCCAGCATTGAAATCTATATGGTAAATCCCAGGATTTCTTAATGTATTCTTTACCCTATTTTCCATATCTGCCTTTGCTCAAGGCAATAGTGAAACCGAAAGGTCGTGACTGGGAGAGTGATTTGGCCATGAAGTAGCCAATGTGTCCATGGTATTTCAGCTACTGTGAATGGTAACCGTTCCAGTTTTTCAATTTGCAGCATTGTATATTTAGCTCCCCTTTGTGCCATTTCTATCTGTGTATCAGTTAGATTGTATTCTGAAAACAGAGACGTACTGTTTATAAAACGCCAGGGCACAAATCCTGCCCGCAAAGATTGCAGCATCCAGCTTAATAACATAATAGAACGTAACTGTGATTGGCCTTGTTGTAATATGGCTAAATCTTGTTCCAGTATGTCAATAACAAAAGATACAATGTTGCCCAATGAATATATTCTGGAGGTCAAATTTGTTAACCCATTATCTATCATAGCAAAAGCTTTTTCTAAGTTTATACGGTCTATTTCCCGTATTCTCTCTGCGGCTTCAAGTTGGTAAACCTTCCAGATTTCATTATAGGCAGCATAAATGCCTGCATATATGAAACGTTTTTGACGTTGTTTTCTTGGTCCTAGTAAAAAGTCCCTAAGATCCATGTCTTGTGAGAGTAAAGATAAGTGTTGTTTCACTTCTGCAAGTGTTGAGGTTTCTAGCCAATCTAGGCACAACTTCCCAACACTATAGGATGTCACTACCCCTGGATGTGCTCTCTGTACATATCGTGGGTCTGGCCTATGCATGCTGAGTCCCCTGGTGATGCTCAGGAACCGTTTATGACGTGTTTGTGTCTAAGGGCCAAACCACCCACTCATTCCAAATTGGGTCTGATATATTGTACTTTAGTATGTCATCAACTGTTGCCCCTTCCTTTATAGAAGAATTCTGCCACCCCTGTATTGGTGTAGGTAACCTTGGAGTGTTCAGGTCCTTTATCTTGGCTATTCAAAGACAGGATGTCTGTTGCACAGTATCGTTTAAAAAGATCATCTGCTGTGGAATGAGGCATGCTCTAAATAGTGCCTCTGTACCCTGGACTTGCCAGTTCCTTAAACCCCAAATCGATTTCAAGTCAATTTCGTCTTTCCATAGGTGGAAACCCTGTTCAGACAATTGGGCCAAAAAGGAAGCAGAAACATCTGTTTGGTGTTTGTCAACATAATTTTTGGTGCTGATGTTGGTGCAACCTTATAATAAAATGAGGCTGGATCTGTTGTGTTAAATCCTGAAAAGTATGCAAATTTCTGTGCATACCCTTGTGAACTAGTTTTTGGTGGTGTTGGGCAATGTTCCCACTGATGGTATTAAAATACATTCCTAGTTGAAATGGATTTGTGCAGGAAATGATGACCATAATGTTGGTAACAGTACAATCTGTCATAGTCTGAAGAACCCTCTAACATTTCATTATTAGAAAATGCAGCACTTTTTTCTAAATCAGACATGTTATTTACTGTTTCAGTGTCCCATTCATCAGAAAATGTACTGGAGGTAATGATATCACTTAATGATATTTTAAACACATGATTAATTTTTAAAAGTTCGGTCGGTGCGAAAATGTTGAAATCAACCCTGTCCCATACTATACCATCGGGTATAGGAACTGCTGTAATGTTCACTGATGACATGTCTCTTTGATCACGATGTGATGAATGTGGCTTCAGTAGGATGTTGACTTTTTGGGCTGTGGAACCTTGTTGTAGATAGTGTCCATTGATAAGCATACTAAAAGTCAATACTAAGCCTAACCAGAAAAGAAAGAAAAAACAATATCCCAGAAATTACCCAGAGTTCAATCCAAGGTGATACCATGTATGTCTTTTAAAGAAAGTTCTTTAATTCCCGCTTGAACATTGTTTTGGCTGGCGTCGTTTCCGGCTCACGTGGATCCAGAGAAAATGTATCAAAGTTAATTAAATAGCCAGAAGCAGTTTGATCAGTTGTTGGAATTGCATCAGGATTGGTTGAAATGTTCTTTTCCTCTTGACGAGGCATGTTGATGTAGACATCTGTATTAGGTCTAATTGCAACTTGTGAATTATTCTGATTTTCATTTAGAATTTGAATGTCTGGGTCAGGTGGAACAAATTCCATATCATTGTTGCTTAGTCCTTCATTCCTTACAGGTGGCTCTTCAAACGTGATGAGTCTTTCTGTTTGAACTTCTTGGATTGTAGCTAGAGGAGGGCGTCTGCTACAGCGGAGTCCACTAGGCCTACTGTTTAGTATCGGCCACATAGTGTGGTTTGATTAAGTCGATTGAGACAAATCTTTTCTCCTTTTTTCCGGCAAGAGGCGGAAGCACCACAGTTCTTGATCCGTGTACTGCAAGGATTGGTACAGGTTTTCTGTAAGAGGGTCCAAATTCCTTTTTGTCCACAATTTTCTTTCTGACCAGATCCCTGATTTTTGGGATCCAGACAGGTCTTGCCGTGACTATCTTGACTTCTTCAGTGGCAGTCTGCTTTAGATGGACATTGCTTTGTTTTGTCCTGAATTCATTTAGATCCTGTAAAACAGCCAAACGATCATGGATATCAAATGGTTTACATCCGCCACTGTGCCTTCACAATCAAGATCAGGTACCCACATTCGTGTCCCAAAGAGGACCTCATATGGAGTGACACCCCCTAGAGAGTTTCTTGGCTGGTTATCTAATGCCCGCTGTACCCCATAAAGGTGTGTCTCCCAACTACCGCCCTTGCCTAATACCCTAGCTGTTAAAGATTGCTTTAAGTCCTTTTTTTTTCTCTCGACAACCGAATTTCCCTCAGGATGGTACGGAGATGAGAACGTGCTAACTGCGTATGTGCCGATAAAGACTCGCAAATCTTTTATAACATTTCGAGCGTCAGCAGAACGCTGAGGCCATACCTATAGGAATCTTGAGCAGGAATCCACTGCAACCATGATATGTCTGTAAGCCCGGTCTGTTTGTAAGGGGCCGCAGTGGTCAAAGTATACACATGCAAGAGGTTTGTCTGACTTTAGTAATGGCGTCTGTGTTTGTAATGGTGGAGCCTTTCATCTGCTGGCAGATGTCGCATTGCAAGACATAGTCTTTAGTTTGCTTAGTTAACCCTGGCAACAAATAGCGCTGTTTCGGTAAAGAAATAGTCGCTGTAACGCCTGTGTGCGCAGAGCCCAAACCCTCGTGTGCAGCTAATATTAGACCGTGCCTACGATTACTATTTGGTATTACTCTATCCCCCACTCCAGGAATCTGAGCATATGGAATGTTTTGTGCATCTAACTTGTAGGAGTATTTGAGTGGAAATTTTTTAGGTACTGTTGTGCTGCCTTTGCAAATGAATTCCCTTCAACGTGAACGCCATCACGTTGATGACTCAGTGTATGGATCACGTGAGTCCACGGTTGCTCGGTTTTCAACTCTGCTACCTGTTCCCATAGCATTTTGTGCTTAATTGTGCCACCTTTAGCATCCTTAAACCCGTTTTGTTCCCAATGCTGTAAGGACTCATTGTACGACTGTACACAGTAAAAGGAATCACACTCAATAAGTGTGGGGAATTCGTGATCCGTATTTAAAAGTGCCAGTATCAGTGCTTTTAATTCTGCCAACTGAGCTGTGCAGTCTCCTAGAGATTGCGTCTTTGTGCAACTAGGATGCAACTTGCCATCACGCATGCGACCTTTAACGATAGAACGTGCCGAAAAATATGGCTGCTTACTTCCTATCCCCGGTTGAGCAGATCCGTCAGTGTAAAAAATATATTCATACTGATCTAAAGGCAAGATTTCATTTGGTAGAGGATATTCTTGTTCATATTGCAGGAATGCTTGTGTTTTTAAGTTTGGATCAAATCTGTATTCAACGTCTGTCGCAGTAAGAGAATTAGCCCATTGTATCCATCTTGTATGTAACACTTTTGCATTTGGGATGCTGGCTTTTGTAACAGCTTCTAAAGCCGGAACCAGAGTTACGACAATAATGAGTTTACCCTGAGCCAGTGCTCTTTCTCTTGCTACAGCAGTCTGAACGACTGTCAGTATTTTTTCTGTTGAAGTGAAATGCATTTCTGCATTTGTGTACAGGTGTGATTTGTAAGCGATTGGTACAGTTTCTCCTTCATTAAAAGTCAAATAAGTGTACGAGCTTTGACCCGCAATTATTCGGATCACTAAGTGGTGTATGTTTACGCGTGTTTGGAAGTGTTTGGAAGCAATGATGTCTTCATGGAGTAAACGAAGAATATTAATATGTTCTTGTGTCCAATCTCTGGCTGATAAGTCAGGTTTAATTAAGTCATAGAAAGGTTTTACCATTTGTGCATGATCTAAAATGTATGTCCTGCCAACATTTTTAAAAGTTAAATTTGTAGCCTTCTCTGGCAAATCCCATAATTGTGGTGCTTACCCTGGTCAAGTGCCTCTCTAAGTCGTCGTCTGTCAGATAAATATCATCCACATAGGACAACGCTTCTTCATCAAATTTTTGAAGCTCTTGCTGAAAATACACCGGGGCTATTTTTGTAGCCTTGGGCTAGATGCCGTTAGATACCTGCTTTCAGGTGCTATATTTTTTCAGTGTGGTTTTGTATTTTTTGCACACAATGTTATTCATTAATGCGGCACTGTGCATTTTGGACAGCAAATGTCTTTGTGCATGAGTTTAAATGTCTGTAATCTAAAACTAGACGATATGTATTGTCGGGTTTAGCGACAGGAAAAAAAGGATTGTTCATTGGAGAGGTACATTTTTCAATGAACCCTGGTATTCAAGTTGATCTAGGATCACCCTGACCTGTTTTTTATTAGCTTCTTGCTTTATTGGATATTGCCTCTGAGCATTAGGTGAAAGTTTTAATGGAATCACGTGGTAGGTTGACTTCTCATCCCACCCTGCGTGATTTTTGTTCAATGCCGGAGCTTGAGCTACTGCCCACTCCTGTGCATATGTATGTTTAAGGTGAACGGGAACGTTGTTGGAAAATGCAGGAAAAATTATACTTTCTCCCCTGGGGCACTCCATTACGAATGCAGGCAGCCAATCTTGTTCTGCTGTCATAACCAGATGATAAGTTCTTCCAAAAAAGACCTTTTATTTTCCTGGGCTTGTCCCCCTCCATCCTAAGTGTTATTTCATATAACTTATGTGGGACGCTCACCCTGGTGTCTGGTGTTTCCACTGTGATGTAATCATTCAACTCCGCTGTCACCAGAAATTCCTTCAGGTTCAGGCGAGCAATTGTTACTTCTGCCGCACTGTCTAACATCGTCAGAGCCCACTCCTCGTTCAAAAGTTGTGTCCTGGGCATGTCTGATTTTCAGACCAGCAACTTTCTTTTTCTTAAATTGAGGTTTTGGATTTTGCTTATCTTCTTTTTTAGAAATAAAGTCTTGAGCGTGCTGCTTTTCTCTGGACTGTGTGCGTTCCTCTCTATTTTCTGACCGTCTTTCTCTTTTGGAGCTTTTCTTCGATCCCTGAAAGGAATGAGAGGAACGTGTATCAGTATCCTGATACCTGTCAGGTTTCCTAATATTATCCCTGTTCCTAATGTTGTACCTCTTTTCAGAGGGCTCCTGTGGAGGAGACCTACCTTGGGACTGAGATCTCTTGTCTTTAAAGGTTTCTTTTTTATTATCCCACTTCTTTTTAGAAGAAGAAAAGTTTCTGACTAGAAGTGTCCTTTTCAGGACTGCCCTGTAGACGAGGTTTTAAAGCTTTTCCCCCAAAACTATACCTACCTAATTCTGCATATGCAGTTTCAATTATTTTGGGTAGTTCAGCCCCCTGTAATAATGGGCCGACCTCTCTTAGGCGTTGGCGGATTGCCACTGATACTGCTTCCCCTTTTATGTTAGCTAGTATTATGGCTGATACCTGACCGTAGTTATTTAATAACTTCATCCTTAAGTTTAGGGCAGGTTCTGCCCCGTACTCATGTTGTATTTGTCTTAATACATCAGGTATTACTGCTAATGAAGGAATACTATGTGTTCTGGTATATATGGCAGCAAAGACTGTACCCCAAGTGGTGCAATCCTCTAACTGTGGTGTAATTCCCATGGGCAAACAGATTGTTAACTTTCTGTGTTTTTTAAATGGTGATTGTTAGATCTGGGGGTCTCTAGTTGGCAGGGTAGGTACCACTGTCCAAGTAGGGACCCTTGCTTCTAGTCAGGGAAGGGGGATACACTGTTAAGAAAACCCCTGCTCACCCTCTAGGTAGCTTGGCCTGAGCAGTCTAGGCTATCAAAGGCAATGTGTAAAGTATTTGTACCAACACTCACAGTAACACAGTGAACACACCACAGATTTACTCCACACCAGTTTTAGAAAAATAAGGTATCTTTACTAAAAACTTCACAAGACCAAATACTACAGACAAACCAACATACAATTAAAAAGGTTACTTCAAAGATAGTTCAAGAGTTTGCAGAAAGTACTCCAGGATGTAAAAATCAGTGTCCTGCACAATGCGACTCTCAATGCACAAAATGCGACACTCTCGTGCCCAACAGTACCTGTAGTTGCGATAAGGTTCCCAAAAGCTATCACAAGGAAGATGGCTAAGGCGATGCGATACTCCTGAGATCCTGGGGAGGCTTTGCAGCAGCCCTGCTTCACGCAGCAGAGGTGGATGCGCCGGCTCCGATCTGTAGGGGGAGGATGCGATGACTTTGGCTTTCGTTGCGTAGTTTTCTTAGGGGGAAGCTTCACGCACAGGTTCGATGCGACACTATTCGACGTGGCACGATGCGCGGCGCAGCATTGACTTCTGGCGCCGCAACTCTCGATGCGCCACGGAACGGGACTCTGCGTCGACGCACGCAGCGACTGGATACTTTCACGCACCGGCAGTGGTGCGGCCCGCAAACTAGTTCTGCGACGACCCTCGCAGCGTCAGGAATCTTCTCGCCCCGGGACGATGCTCGATGCACTCAGCGATGCGGGGACTCCAGGTGCTTCGATGACGCCGCGATGAAATTCTCCTCGCACTCTCGTTCTTGCGACACGCAATCGGATGATGCGTTGGGTACCAGTTACTCTTTTTCACGCTTCTGCTTCCCAGCTCCCAAACACAGCAAAACGACCTCCTGAGGCCCCAAGACTGGGCAAGCACTCCAAGGCAGGTCAGAACTCCTTCAGCAGAGTTCAAGGGGAGCTGGTGGTGAAGTCCTTTTGTTCCTGGGACTTCTTAACAGGGAGCCAGCTCTTCTCAGGCCCTTGGAGATCAGAATCAAAAGAAGGGGTCACAGCAAAGTCCTTCCCCTCTCCTTGGCAGCAAAGCAAAACAGCAAGCATGCAGTCTTCTCCTCTTCAGTCCTTTTCAGCTTTCTCCTTGGCAGAGGTTTCTTCTTAGTTCCAAAGTGATCTAAAGTTTAGGTGTCTGGGGTCCTCTTCTTATACCCCTCCAAGTCTTTGTCTCTCTTTGTTCCAGTGGGGGGATTCCCCTGCTCAAACCGGTTCCTGGGTGTGCTCTGCTCTGGAGCACCTGGTTCCTTTCAGAGTGAGGGGCAGGGTCGTTAGACGCTCAGCAGGAGGTGGAGCCTTCTTTGTGCCAGCAGAGGCAGAGTCCTCAGCCTGGCCAGCAAGGGGTGGAGCCAGCTTTGTGCTGGCAGGGGCAGCCCTATTCAAACCCAGGGACTACTCCTCCCACCCATCTAAAGCAGATCTCCCTATTCACCCTGCTGCTGACTCATCCAGGCTCCTGGAGCCACCTAGCCCATCACATGACACCAGTCAGCCAACCAGCACACAGGCACACAGGAAGGTTAAACAGGAGAATAGCTACTTTCTAAAAAGTGCTATTCTCACACATTGAATTTAAAAACCATCTTGCTAAAAAGATGTATAATTAAATTCTGAACACAGAGATACCAAACTTGGATTTTCTATCTTGCCCTTATGGGAAGATAGGCATGTAAACAGCCTCCCCCATTCTGTCCTATGTGCAAGATAGCCTCTCAGCAGTGAAAAACGAAAATGGCTGTAATTCACTACCAGGACATGTTACACACCTCAGTACATGCCCTACCTTTCAGATACACTGCACCCAGCCCAGGGGGGTACCTAGGGCCACCATAGGGATGCCTGACATGTACAGAAAGGGAAGGATAAGGCCTGGTCAGTGGGTGCACTGGCCAGGTCGACATGGCAGTCCTGGACTGCACATAGGCACTGCAAGCAGGCCTAAGACATCATTTTAGAGCTACTCCTGTGGGTGGCACAATCAGTGCTGCAGCCCACTAGTAGCATTTGAATCACCAGCCCTGGCACACCCAGTGCACTTTACTAGGGGCTAACAGGTGAAACAAATATACCAATCATGGATAACAAATCAATATAACAATTTATACAGAGAGCATATGCACTTTAGCACTGATCAGCAGTGGTAAAGTGCCCAGAGTCCTTTGGCCAACAACCATGGGTCTGAAAAAATAAAGGAGGAAGAAGCAAAAAGTTTGGGGATAACCCTGCAAAAAGGGCCGTTTCCAACAGTGATGTATTTGGGAATACTGCTTCTAACTGGGTAATTTTCTGAGCTACCCAGAAAGGAATTTGTTCACGTTTTGTGGGCACTTTGCCCATTACCGCGTGTAATGTTTGTGGAGTAATTTTAGTACCTGAGCTCTGTGTAGGATCTGTGTTTGGTGTAATTACTGTTGGTTGGACCGCCAGTGCCCTTAAGACAAAGTGTGTCATGTTTCTGTAGAGTTTTATCAACTCTTTGTGTTGAACAAGCAGTTCATCACCTGGCGTGTCAATGTCTGAATGTGGTGCATAGGTCACTAATATCGGCCATGTGGCTCCTGGTCTTCCTAAAGGACCAAGCCTTGCTCTTGTTCTTGTGTGGGGTAGGGCACCATTAAACCAGAAAATATGTTCCTGGTAGGTAAGCAGAATTTCAGTCTCCTCAAACGGAGTGTAGGCCGCTGGAGCTTCTTCATGTGTGTAATAATGAAAAGTTTTTGCTACAGCATCTGCTTCTTCGAATGTAACCCAAGAGTAGAATACCTCTGTTTTGAAATCTTCGTGTGCCTCTATCACGAATATTACTACACCTCCTCTGAGTGACAACCCATGTTTGACGAGTTTAACTGTCAGAGTTTGTCTTACCTTGGCTGCAATTTGGATTCATCTACATCTTCCTCACCAGACTGGTTAAGTTCCCGGGCTAGATGGTTCAAATCTCCGTTTTGTTCAACCATTGTGTTTAGAACACGTAATAACTGTTTTTAAGGACGTTTCTATAAAGGATTTTATGCAAAGGTTTTAAGCACAATTTTGGGAATGTTTCCTTCAAGCTTGAATAACCAACAGCCAATAAACAGGATATCTCGCCTACTCAGCTGTGGCGGAGTTTCTTCCCACTCACTCCAGACGTCTCTGGATTTTCTAAGTAGGGTCTCTTAGAATAAGCATGACTGAACTACTCAGATTCTACTGTTAAATATGTACCAAACCAAACGGTGGGTGCCATTAGACCACGATGGGTGCCACGTAGTGTAGTTCCAATAGTACCCTTCATGCAGGACCTACGCATTTGCGGATAACATAAACTGTGGGTCTGGTGGCAGACAGACTCCGTACACACCCGCCGAGTAGAATCAGAATCAGAAAAACTTTATTCGATTGTAAACAACAATCATAAAAGTATACATAGAAAAATACAAAGAAAAAACATAAAATCATAAAAAAAAAAAAAATGCAATAAAAAATACACAATACCCAAGGGTTACAAAAAGATACATTATAAAAACATCCTTTTCCTGATGAGTATCACTTTTTCAAATACAGGGTAATTGTTGCAACACAAAGGTGGTTATCCAGGCGTTGAATATCATACATAGCATGGCGACATTGGCGATGCCCAATCACCCTTAAAAACGACAATAAAATGGTTCGCCTAACTTGATGGTAAAATTTGCAGAACAAAACAACATGCATTGTACTTTGGGGGGAGATTTCATCACAAGGGCAGGGAGACAATTCATGAGACCAATCATTGATTGTTGGGAAACTGACCAATCTATGAAAAAGTCCAAATCTAAAACGGGATAATAAAAATCTATCATAATTACCCGGGACATGGATCAAGTAGGGTTGAATATTAAAAGATGTTAAAATTAATTGATGTTGTAAAACAGTGGGTTTTAAGACCTCCACAGCACTTCTTGTTGATTCTAAAAAGGCCAGGCCCTCTTTTTTAAGCTCTTTCCGTGAAATTGCTGAGATAGTAAGAGGATTTAGAAAATAATCCAACTTACCCATATCGGTCAAAAACTTTCGTACATAACTCAGCCATGGTATCCTCATATATCCTTCTAGTTTTAAGACATCTGACAATATATCTCTGTTAAGCTTAGGTTCTTCTTTTGACCATACCCTATGCCATAATAGCACAGGTTCTAGCTTAATAAGGTCCGTTATAAAAGAGAGCCCCAATTCTGCATGACAATTATAGTTAGAGGAACTCTTAGGAATTGCGAGGATAAACTTCAGGAAGGAGTTCTCTACTACCTGGAGCGGGATAGGATCCACAAACCCCCAGATCCCGCTACCATACATTGCACCAGATACACATTTAGCCTTGTAAATTTTAATTAATTCTGCGGGTGGTCTGGTGCCTAATTTCCCCGAGAAGGACCTAAGGGCAGCAGTCGAGCGAATCATCGCCTGTTTTTTTGCTACCATTGCCTCACCCCATACATCCTTCTGGGTAAACAAAATACCTAGGTAGGAGAATTGCTTAGTTAGAACCAACCGCTGACCTTCAATAAAAATGGCCTTCTTAATTTTTACATTTCTGCCACAGTGCATGATGAAAGTTTTTGCAATATTAACTCTTAAGCCCAATTCTTTCATAAAGAGGGCAAAACTAGCCACCACACGCTGTAGACCCACTTGAGTACGGGACATTAGTACTGCATCGTCTGCGTACATTAATAGCGGAATTGGGCGGCCAGCTACGTATGGGGGATCAAAACTATTGTTGCACAGGGCTTTCTCCAAACCATTTATGTACAAATTAAAAAGGAATGGGGCTAGGACACAACCTTGCCTAACCCCACTCCTGATTGGGATTTTACCAGTGCATTCCCCCTTACGACCATAGCGTACACAAGCAGATGCTTCACTATAAAAACATTTAAGAAAATAAATAATATTTTCTTCAACCCCAATTTGTTCCAATAGCATCCATAGTTTAGAATGAATCACACAATCGAAAGCGGCTGAGAGGTCAACAAAAGCCACAAACAAATTCTCCCTCTTAGCTCTAGTGTACTTCCCAGTCAGCATCAGAAAATTTAGGCCTTGTTCCACTGTTCCTAGGCCAGAGCGGAAACCATATTGTAAGTCGGATAAAATAGAGTTATCCTCAGCCCACAAGAGTAGGCGGTCCAGAATTATTCGTCCAGCTATTTTTGTAAAGGAATCTAAAAGGGAAATGGGTCTATAACAGCCCGGGTCGTGTCTATCCCCTTTTTTATATATTGGGACAATTATGGACTCCACCCAGGTGGGCAATAATTCCGACGCACAGCTGGCGTTTAACACCTGGACCAGAAGGGGGGCCCACAGAGGCATAATTGCCTTAAATACGTCTATGGGTACACCGTCTGGGCCGGGGGCCTTCCCACCCTTACTTGCATATATAGCCTTTTCAACCTCTGGCAAGGAAAACTGCATATTTCTCAGAGATGAGTAGTCAGAGGGATTACAAGAGGGGGAAGGCGTTCTATCTCCCTCGTACACTTTAGAAAAGTGATCAATCCACTCGGCCTCAGAAATAGCTATTTCTAGAGTGGGACAGGTCTCTTCTCTAAATAGAGGATTTCTGATGATCTTCCAAAAACTTGCACAATCGTTGCCTACCGACGCCTAATGCAACGCTTCCCATGATTCTTTCCTTAACTCATCTTTTCTTTCTTTAACAGCGAGTTTATACTCTTTCCTAGATCTGCATACGTCTTCTACACACCTAGGTTGGTTATGCACTGCTTTCTTTAAAAGAGAGTATGCTTTGGTGCATCTGGAATTGAACCAGCCACCCCTGTGTGTTTTATTATTTCTATGTTGTCTCGTTAAGGAATTTCTAATCTCATTACAAATTGACAAAAAGGATGCAAGTATATTTTCAGAAGTAGTATCCTCCGCTAGACACGTTGAAAAATCAGAAGCACAGTTGGTAATCACACTATTAAGTGTGTTAATTTGATCCACCTTATCCCATTTAAGCGTATAGCCATTGATACTTCCAATGGCGAGATTTTCCCACAATCTGTCTCTATCTGTGCTGTTTTTTGGGGCAGACCTCTTTGGGATAAGAATGGCTAAGCAAAGTGGAAAATGATCACTTAAAACTGTATCAGATACGTTAAAAGTGACAATACTTCCAGCGTGCCTATTTGTAATTAGTGCAAAATCAATAGTAGAGGTACAACCTCGCCCATTAAAAGTTGGAGGAAGAGAAAATGGTATTGGGCAGACCTCGTTTATAAAACCCAGATCAAGTTGACCAATTAATTCATTAAATTGTTCTCCCAAAGTAGAATGATTGAAGTGTGACTGACTCACTCCATCTTCTCGTCCTATACTACATCTATTATCTGCCATCATATTGCAAAGTACAATTAAAATCTCCCAAAAGAAGTGTCAACATGGTAAAACCAAAGATTTTTTCCTGTGAGAACACTGCTTTGGCCAATTTCTTAAAAACAGTAGGGACTTCCCCTGGGGGGATGTTATTATATAAATTGAGCAAGGCAATCGGGGTGGCTAAGTCCAAGACTATTATCAGAATTTGAAAATAGGAATCTTTAACTGGCTCTATTATCTTTATAAGATTTAGTTTATTAGATACATAAGTCGTCAATCCCCCTTTGGCCCTTCCGTGAAAGGTATCCACAGCTGGAGTATGGAACGTTTTGAACCCGTTTAGATGGGCCGGATCCCTGCTCCATGTTTCTTGTAAACAAATAAGATCTTGCATTTGGATAAAGTCTTGCCAGAGTGGATTACCAATTTTGGATTTGATGCCAGCAATGTTCATGAACATACGTTGCAAGGCAGAATATCAGAAGGAACTAGAGTGGAATCTGCCAACAGAGGCAGTGGTCTACTCTCACTCTTCTCCGCTAATTCTGCCTCCAGTGCCGTCAGCCCCCCTGCATTACCCTCAATCTCTAGTAGGCTACTGACTGCCCCCATTCCTCCCTTGATATTATCCAAAGGATCACTAGTCGACATAGGCTCTGTAACAATAATTGAAGTGTTTTGGGGAGAGTGACTTTGCTGTCAATCATTGTTATCTAAGCCACTAAGAATGTCAAAATTATTAAACGTTGGTATGCTATATCTTTCTCCTTCAAAACGCCCCTGCTTGAACAAATGGGAGCAATAACCCCGCAGCCCTACCTGTCGTGAGGGGGGATAAAAGAAGTCAAGGGGAACAATGTTAACATAGTCAGTTGCTAAACGGCCAGTATAACATTTCTCAAGTATGTTATTAACCAATAAGGGAGACCGAAACAATACAATCACACAGTCCCCTCTCAATGATTTAGCTGAAGAACCAAGCCAACCAACTCTTCTAATCATCTTAAAATTTGAGAACAGAGCACTATTCGACCCAAATTTGATAGACAAGAAATGAAGGGCCTTATTCCTCAAGGTTGACCAATGTTCAAAAACATTTGGAGGAAGAGGAGGAACATTTGCTAACACCAATCAATCAATCAATCAGTGACACTTGTAAAGCGCGCTACATACCCGTAGGGTCTCAAGGCGCTGGGGGGGGGGAGGGGGGGGGTGCCGCTACTGCTCGAACAGCCAGGTCTTCAGCTTCTTCCTGAAGGAGAGGTGGTCTTGGGTCAGGCGCAGGTCGGTCGGGAGGGAGTTCCAGGTCTTGGCGGCCAGGTAGGAGAAGGACCTTCCTCCTGTAGTCGCTCTTCGGATGCGGGGGACGGCGGCGAGGGCGTGGTTGGCTGATCGGAGGTGGCGTTTGGGAGCGTGGAAGTTGACTCGGCTGTTGAGGTAGCTCGGGCCTTGGTCGTGTAGGGCTTTGTGTGCGTGGGTGAGGAGGCGGAAGGTGATTCTTTTGTTGACGGGGAGCCAGTGAAGGTCTCTCAGATGTCCGGAGATGTGGCTGGTTCGTGGGATGTCGAGGATGAGTCTGGCTGAGGCGTTCTGGATCCGCTGGAGTCTCTTCTGGAGCTTGGCGGTGGTACCGGCGTAGAGGGCGTTGCCGTAGTCCAGTCGGCTGGTGACGAGGGCCTGGGTGACGGTCTTCCTGGTCTCGGTGGGGATCCACCAGAAGATCTTCCGTAGCATGCGTAGGATGTTGAAGCACGCCGAGGAGACGTTGTTGACTTGCCTGGTCATGGAGAGGGAGGAGTCCAGGAGGAAGCCCAGGTTGCGTGCATGGTCTGTCGGTTTGGGTGCGGTGCCCAGGGCGGGAGGCCACCAGGAGTCGTCCCAGGCGGAGGGTGAGGAGCCCAGGATGAGGACCTCCGTCTTGTCCGAGTTCAGTTTCAGGCGGCTGGTCGTCATCCACTCGGCTACCTCTTTCATCCCTTCGTGCAGGTTGGATCTGGCGGCGGCGGGGTCGTTGGTCAGGGAGAGGATCAGTTGGGTGTCGTCGGCGTAGGAGATTATGCTGAGGTTGTGTTTGCGTACGATGGCCGCGAGGGGGCTCATGTAGACGTTGAAGAGGGTGGGGCTCAGAGATGATCCTTGAGGGACGCCGCAGGTGACTTCGGAGGCCTCTGACTTGTACGGTGGTAGGCGGACTCTCTGTGTTCTTCCGTCGAGGAAGGAGATGATCCAGTCCAGCGCCTTGTCCTGGATTCCGATGTTGCTGAGGCGCCGTACTAGGGTGCGGTGGCAGACCGTGTCGAATGCCGCAGAGAGGTCTAGGAGGATGAGGGCCGCTGTTTAAGATAGAGCCTCGGGGGGTAAGTTCAACGTTGGTAAACTAGATGTGGTAATAACCTCCCTGGTGTCAGCAACAGTTCTTGGGGTAGTTACATTTTTATTATAAATTGAATTAGAAGGTCCTGATGCATTTAATCCGACAGGTTTAATGCCTCTTGAGCCAGTTGACTCCTGCTGCACACAACTACCAAGCACCTCTGATACTTTTTTGGGGTTGCTATTTGGGTCGGGCAGAATTATTTGTGGTACAGCAGGGGGTAGGGTAAGAAGTACATTACCCTGTGAACCCTGTAAATTGCCCACAACTTGTTCTTCCATAATATTAACCCTAGATTCAATATTTGTTAATTTTGTCATGATAGGTACAAGAAGAGCAGTTAGCATATTCTCCATTTTTCCCCAAAAGCTCTCCCCTATTAATAGGTCACTCATACAGATGTTAGATGGGGCAGCTAATGGTTTGTTGTTGTCCTTTTTCCCTTGTTCCACATTAGGTTTACTAGCGGTTTTGCATGGTTTATAGGGTCTCTTTCCTTTGATATTTATTAATTGTGGCCCTTCCTTGTTGCTATGTTTTTGTTTGCATCTAGCCTTCTGGCCTCTAGTTGTCATTTGTGGTGTATCATTGATGATACTTTGCACTGAACCAGTAATTGAGATTGAGCTTAAAGGTGAATCTGGTCCCACCTGTACTGTGGGATTCTCATGCAAAAGTGGGAACTCAGGCGGATCATTACTGGAAAAGATATCCGGGGACAAAGATAGCCTAGATTGTATGGGCATAGAGTCTCCATCTATTTGTTGCTGGGAAGTTACAGTATCCCCTATTTCTTGTAGTGTTCGTGCCTCTGGAAGACCAATAAAAGATGGTACTATTAAAGAATCCTGAGAGTTGGTAGTAAGGATCGATGCATTATTAGCAGACAAAGGGGGGGGGCAAACCTACTGGAAGTGAGAGGCGCCTTTCAGTACTTTCAATGGCAGATGCAACCACCCCAATTGTTTTTTGCAGCATATGATCAATTGCTGTCAAGGTTGGTAGTGGAGCATTTTTTGGCTTTGGGTCATTGTGGACCTGAGCAACCGTATGCTTCCCCATATCTAATGTCAGTCAAATACAACAATGTCTACCTTAATAAAAAAGAAACCAAATACAATTGTAACACTAAAAATACACAAATAATAAGTACAAAATACAAAGAAACTACTTTAAGTATAATAAAGACTACCTGGGGAAAAACGGCTTGCATAAAATCAATGCCAAACATCAAGGGATGGGGCCCTGCCCGGCCTCCTCCGGCCACAGACGGCACGCCCTCTGCCCGGGCTCAGCCCGGCGCCGCCCGCGACGCGGCGGGAGCCGCTCGTTTTTAGCGCCACCGGGCGCGGAAGTTCTGGTAATTGGGGGCGGAGCTACCACTGGAGACCCTGGGAGCTGTAGTCTCCTGCGCTCCGTTTGTAGTGCCCAGCTTGCGCCGCCGACAGCGAGAAGGAGATCATCCACCTCCACCTCTCACGTAAGTCCTGCTGCTGCTGCTCGAAAAAAAAAGCACCCTTCCACCAGCGATGTCACCCGCTCCACCGCAGGAGCCGTTCGTTTTTAGCGCCTCCGGGCGCGGAAGTTCCGGTAATTGGGGGCGGAGCTACCACTGGAGACCCTGGGAGCTGTAGTCTCCTGCGCTCAGTTTGTAGTGCCCAGCTTGCGCCGCCGACAGCGAGAAGGAGATCATCCACCTCCCCCTCTCACGTAAGTCCTGCTGCTGCTGCTCGAAAAGAAAAGCACCCTGCCCCACCAGCGATGTCACCTGCTCCACCGCAGGAGCCGTTCGTTTTTAGCGCCTCTGGGCGCGGAAGTTCCGGTAATTGGGGGCGGAGCTACCACTGGAGACCCTGGGAGCTGTAGTCTCCTGTGCTCCGTTTGTAGTGCCCAGCTTGCGCCGCCGACAGCGAGAAGGAGATCATCCACCTCCACCTCTCACGTAAGTCCTGCTGCTGCTGCTCGAAAAGAAATGCACCCTGCCGCCAGCGATGTCACCCGCTCCACCACAGGAGCCGTTCGTTTTTAGCACCTCCGGGCGCGGAAGTTCCGGTAATTGGGGGCGGAGCTACCACTGGAGACCCTGGGAGCTGTAGTCTCCTTCGCTCCGTTTGTAGTGCCCAGCTTGCGCCGCCGACAGCGAGAAGGAGATCATCCACCTCCACCTCTCACGTAAGTCCTGCTGCTGCTGCTCGAAAAGAAAAGCACCCTGCCACCAGCGATGTCACCCGCTCCACCGTGGGAGCTGTTAGTTTTTAGCGCCTCCGGGCGCGGAAGTTCCGGTAATTGGGGGCGGAGCTACCACTGGAGAACCTGGGAGCTGTAGTCTCCTGCGCTCCGTTTGTAGTGCCCAGCTTGCGCCGCCGACAGCGAGAAGGAGATCATCCACCTCCACCTCTCACGTAAGTCCTGCTGCTGCTGCTCGAAAAGAAAAGCACCCTGCCACCAGCGATGTCACCCCCGCCGAGTATGTTAGCCTGTTTTCGCATTAGCTAGCTCGTAGTGCTGCTAGAATCTCCTGTTATCCGAGAGATTAGTTTTTGCAACCTCAGAACACAATAACCTCAGACTCTTGGAAACAATATACTACTTTTCACCCAGTCACTCGTGCTTCCTTGTTTTACTCTCAGAGATCTACACAGAAGAAACAGTCGGGCATGTTTACAATAAGAGTTTATTGTACCGTTGTTCTTCTCATGTAAAACAAAGGTGCTGCTACAACTGTAACACAGAAGCAGAGATAAGAACCAGCAGTACAATGAATAAAAAGGAATAGTATTGTTCTACCACTTTGTAATAGTCATGAACACATACATGAATATAAACTGCATTTATAAAATGAAGTGCGTACTCCTAAGATGCCTGTCTAGATGTACCTGAGTGTACCTAGCATGTAAGTAGGTGCAAAAGAGCTAATGAGCCTAAGAGCCTAATAGCCTAAAATCTAAGAGCCAAGAATCCTTCTAGGATTTAGTCGAACCTCCATACCCGAATAGTGAGAGTGTGGGACTTCGTCCTGGACTAAAGTTGGACACCCCGTCAGGGTTAGTTAAACCACTGTCAGCTGGAGCGATGGCATGCCGGAGCCGCAGCGTCTCTGGTCAGTGTGTCGGCCTTGAAGTCTCGGTTCCCTCCTGACTACTGATAGCAAGAGGTGCTGTATTTATACAGTCTATGTGCGTATATTACCCATTGTTCAGTATGTGGATGATGTTAGGTTTTAAACCTTTGTGCGTTGATAGGAGAGGTGAGGTATGCCCCCCTGGAGAGTGTACAAAAATTATTCATATGTGCTAAGGATGACACTTAGTAATATCGATCGGGCAGAACCCACCCTCATCATAGAACTAGGTGAAAGGTTTAGTCCTTAGAAGGAGTCAGTCCTTAGAAGGCGTTCAGTCCCTATAAGGCATTCTGTCCTTTTTGGGAGTTATGTCCTTATAAGGCACGTTCATATGAAATGAAGGGGAGATGATGTAGGGAAAGAGTACGATGTTCTCTAAACTTATATTAGGGTACTGATATGAAATATAACACCCACTCCTCCTTATACTTAACAATAATAATACACATTTCGAGATACACATTTATAACGGTGTCAGTGCATAGTATCAAGAGTCATTAAAAATTTTCTAAAAACGTAAAAAAATCATTTAAAAACAATTTTAAAAATGAGGCGAACAATGTTCTTTAGGTAATAGTTTGACATTTCGTTGTAAAGTTCCACAAATCACAGTTCTTAAGGAGTTCGATCACACAAGTTCAACTACTGCAAGCGTACTTAGAAGGCCATGCTTATTGAAAGTGTCAATTTGAAAGAGTTATTTTTGAAAAGGGGAATTCGTTCCCAGCACACGGTGAGCCAGATTTAGATTAGAAATATTTCCAGCAATTGGTTCCAATACAGAACAATTTCTGTTCGCAGAATAAACCAATAAAAAAAAAAAGATTTAGAAGTCCTGGCTGGGCGACCCGACGACAGCCAGCGCCAGGAACCCTGGTTCTCCGGCCATCCTCTGCTACAACTCCACCGACCTCCTCGCACTCAATCCTGGAAGAAACAACAACTGCCATAGATCAACGCTGAACACCACCCACGGCCAGTTCTCCTACCAACACTGCCGACAATCCTTCACCATCAACAGCCTGCCCACATCCGCTGAACCCTCAACGGACGCACGCACCACCAAAGCCCTGATGTGCATCCTCCTCAACATGCGCTCCCTCCACAGACACGCCACGGAGATCTGGGACCTGCTCGACACCATCTCGCCAGACGTCTCCTTCATGGACACATGGACCAACGCCACCTCCGCCCCCGACATTGCCACCGCCATCCCAGACGGATACAAGATCCAAAGAAAGGACCGCCCCACCGCCCAGGAGGAGGACTCGCCATCGCACACAAGATCTCCCTCCGACTCTACACCTCCAGCACGAGTGACACCCTCTCCAACACAGAGCACCTCCACTTCCAGACCCAAACCAGCCCCAGAACCATGCTACGCGGGACCCTCGTCTACAGACCCCCGTGCCTTGCATTAAAATCAAGGCCCTCTACGACAACTTCAGCGAACAGACTCCTGACACCACCACCCTCACCACCACGACAACAGGCTGATCATCACCACCTGGAAACCTGCTACCACTGAAGACACCACACAGACCATGTAGAACACCCACTCAGGAGCTCCCACAGACCCTGCGCACCACACATCTAACACAGAGCCGCCGCCATAGCTCTCGAACTAAGCCGGAGCATCAACACTTCCCTCGAATGCGGCATCTTTCCCGATGACTGGAAGCGGGCAGAAGTCAAGCCCCTCCTCAAGAAACCCTCTGCTGACCCAACGGACCTGAAAAACTACCGGCCCATCTCTCTCCTTCCCTTCGCAGCCAAAGTCACCAAGAGATTCATCAACACCCAGCTGACCACCTTCACCGAAGAGAACTCCATCCTCAACTCCTCCCAGTCTAGATTTCGCAGCAACCACAGCACCGAGACTGCCCTCCTCGCCGCCACTATTGACTTCCGCATGCTACTCGGCCAGGGCCACACCACAGCCCTTATCCTACTAGACCTCTGCTCGACCTTCGACACCGTCTCACACCGCACTCTCGTGGCCAGACTCCACGACGCCGGAATACGAGAAACCACCCTTGACTGGATCCGCTCCTTTCTCTCTGGCAGAACCCAAAGGATCAGACTTCCTCCCTTCCTCTCTGAACCTACAGAGATCAACTGTGGAGAACCCCAAGGATCCTCGCTCAGCCCCACGCTTTTCAGCATCTACATGGCTCCCCTCACCACCATCGTCAGACAGCATGGGCTCAACATAGTATTCTACGCCGACGACACCCAGCTCATCCTCTCTCTCACGAAGAACCCTGAAGACTCCAGACTCAGCTTCCAAGAAGGAATGAAAGACGTCGTAGCCTGGATGAGCGACAGCTGCCTAAAGCTGAACATGGAGAAGACCTCGTCCTCATCCTTGGACCCTCCCCCATGGCATGGGACAGCACCTGGTGGCCCCCTGCTCTAGGAAACCCACCCACACCAACGGACCACGCCCGGAACCTCTGCATCATCCTAGACTCCTCCCTCACCATGACCCGCCAGATCATCGCCATCGCCTCAACCTGCTTCAACTCCCTCTGCATCCTCCTAAAGACCTTCAAGTGGATTCCCCACGAATGCAGAAAGACCGTTACCCACCCACTAGTAACGAGCAGACTGGACTACGGCAACGCCCTCTACGCCGGAATCAACAAAACCCTACTACACAAGCTCCAGACCATCCAGAACACCACTGCCAGACTCATCCTTGGAACCCCACGACACGAGCACATGACCCCGCCCCTACGAGACCTCCACTGGCTCCCCATCGAGAAGAGGGTAATCTTCAAGCTACTCACCCACACCAACAAATCCCTCAACGAAAGAGTCTCCTTCCTCGTACCCAAGAAGAACCTCCGCTCCACCGACCTCACCCTGGCAGAGACCCCACGTATCCGCAGAACCAGAGCAGGCGGTACAGCCTTCTCCTACATCACAGCAAAGACGAACGAGGAACGAACGAGGAACGAGCTCTCAGTCAACATCAGACTCTCCCCCACTCTGAACACCTTCAAGAAGAGACTCAAGACCTGGCTCTTCGACTGACCTGGAGTTGCACCCTCCTACAGCCCCCCAGCGCCTTGACACCCTCATGGGTGAGTAGCAGGCTTTATAAACCCTTGATTGATTGATTCACAGATCTGAAAGAAACACGTTAGTTATAGATTCCTTACCTTAGAAATACCCCCCGGTGTCAGACTGTGTTCGGAAAGTTTTTCGTCAGCAGTACCTCTGCGCATCGGAAGGTGGCGTCAGTCGGCTCCACGTTCATCGTTGGCGTCGTGTCACCGGGATGACTTCATGGTAGCTACTTAGACGCCGCCCTCGCGCGCTGACGTCAGTTCTGTTCTTTCTTCTTCCATGCCAGCCAGCGTAGGTCCGGAGAGAGTGGTACCTCCAGTCACTTTTTGACTGACTTTTTTCTCGACTTTTGTCGACTTCATTTCTGAGTCTACCATCTCCTAGTGCATGAGGAATGCCCGGTTTCAAGGCCTGTGGTTCCTGTAACCGTCTGATGTCGGTTACGGATCCACACCGCATGTGTCTCCTTTGCCAGGCGCGCCACCACGACCCCAAGTCGTGCTCTGACTGCCGGTCGATGGCGCCGAAAGCTTTGCGGGAGCAGTTCCAAATGGTGCTTGAGTACCGGCAGTCGGCTCCGCGCCGTTCGAGGTCCAGGTCACAAGAGAGGTCGAGGGACCAGTCGCAGAGCCATCACCACTCGTCCAAGTCATCGAAGTCTTTGCACTCGGGGTTGGGTAAGTCGAAGCACAAAAAGAAATTGAAGAAGCATCGTCGCTCTTCAACTTCTCCCCGTCGGTCAGCTGACGCGACGAGGAATGCGAGCGGAGCCCCTCCCGCAGCGCCATACGCAGACCCCGAGGAGTCGGCTCTGGGTTTCCCCCCTTCCCGGGACCCGGAGCGACCCCCACCCAACTTCATATATTCTACGAAGTGATGCATGCCATCTTTGGGCAACCTGCACCCACCGACATGCCTTCGGGCCCGTGGACTCGGTTGAGGGTCCTAGGCCTTCTCTGCCATCGGCTCCGGTCCTGGCACCGCCAGGCCCCCATGGATCCAGGCCTGGATCCGGATCGGGACTGGTTGACCTGATTACACATCTACCAGCATCGCTTCCTCCGGCACCCCAACCGCCACCGACGCCGGTCGTGTCCCCGGCCGGCGTCAACCCCGGCTTCCATCCCGATGTGGACCCGGAGCTGGGATCCGGCGACGAGAGAGGTTTTTGTGCCCCTCTTCACTCCTGGGGTCCCTTTTTTCCCAGTTTGGCAACCTGAGGAAGAGGAGGAGGACTGGGAGGGGTCAGGTGACCCTTAAACTGATCAGATGGGATCTGAGCAGGACTGGAGAGAAGAACTGGGGGATGCCAGTGGTTTTGACACCTCTCCTGACCGTGGCATGTTGTCTCCTCCTGCCGTGGCTACGGAGGAGGGAGTGTCATACACAGTGGTGTTGTGTAGGGTGGTCAAGGCACTCAACCTCGAACTTCCTACGGTGGCAGTCAACTAACCTATGGACAGAGGTGCTTCAACCGGCAGCGAGCTCTTCGGAGCCCCTGCTGCCGTTTAATGAGGCCTCTACAGATGTCCTTTTGGGCACGTTGTCCAGGCCCAACACGGGGGCACCCATGGATAGGATGATTGCCTCACGCCACAGCCCGGCTCTGGGCGACCCCACTTTCCTCTCCCAACACCCCATCCCGGAGAGCTTGGTGGTCCAAGCCTCTACTTCCAAGAGCGCATTTCCTACCGCACCCCCGAAAAGGGAATCCAAGAAGCTGGACCATCTTGGGAAGAACATTTTCTCTTCTGCTAGCTTGGGACTGCAGTTGGTAAACACCGCATGTCTATTGGGCCGTTGTTCCCACTCTGTGTGGGATACGGTTGTGCAGGTGCTGCCCCAGTGTCCGGAGGAGGCCTGGACAGTGCTCTCCCAGGCTGTCACCACTGGGAGGAATGCGGCCAAGTTTACCATCCGTTGTGGGCTGGATACCGCCGACTCTCTGGGCAGAACAATTTCAACATCAGTGGCACTTCTTCGCTACGCCTGGATGAGATCGACTGGCTTTTCAGGGGATGTCCAGAACACTTAGATGGACATGCCCTTTGATGGCCGTTGCCTTTTTGGCGACAAAGCGGACAACGCTCTAGAGCGTTTCAAGGACTCACAGGCTACGGCGAAGTCCTTGGGCCTCTCCAGCCGCCCAGCGCAGTCTGCTTTTCGCCCCTTTCATGGCTACGGAAGGGGTGCCCCCCTACGTTCTGTCCAGAGCTACAGGCTGCAGCAGGTTGGCCAACACTCGCATGGCCGGAGACGTAGGAACCAACGTCGTGGTTCAGGGGGCCAGCAGGCGGACCAGTCCACCAACCCCCCCTCTGCAGCAGCCTCCAAACCCTCCTAGTCCGACTTTTCAGGCCCATCAAATGCCAGTGGGCGGCAGGGTTCGCCATCACCTCCACCACTGGCGCACCATCACCTTGGACAGGTGGGTTTTGCAAATAGTCCGAAGCGGCTATTCCCTCCCCTTCGAGACTACCCCTCCAGCCATGCCACGCGATATCACCGCATGTCGGAGGATCATCTGGCCATTCTCCAGCAGGAAGTTACAGCTCTCTTGGCCAAGGGAGCCATCGAGCGTGTTCCTGTCCCAGAAGTCATGGTTGTTATTCCCGCTACTTTCTGGTCCCCAAGAAGGACAAGGGCCTGCTTCCTATCTTGGATCTCGGGAACGTCAATCGCTTCCTCCGGTATGAGAAGTAAAAGATGTTGATGCTTGCTCGGGTCTTGTCTGCCCTCGACCCGGAAGACTGGATGGTAGCATTGGACTTGCAGGACGCTTATTTTCACATCCCCGTCCTGCCGGCCGACCGACGTTACCTACGGTTCACGGTAGGCCACGAGCATTTTCAGTTTACCGTGCTACCATTTGGTCTTACCAGCACCCCTCAGGTGTTCATGAAAGTGATGCCAGTGGTCGCAGCTCATCTGCGCAGATCAGGGATTTCCGTCTATTCCCTGTACCCTATCTCAACGACTGGCTGTTGAAGCCGGGCTCGCCCCAGGCAGTCGTCTCCCACCTCCAGACTGCGGCCTACCTCCTGCATTCGCTGGGGTTTTCTATCAATGTGCCGAAGTCACACCTGATTCCCTCTCAGCAGCTTCTCTTCATCGGAGCGGTTCCGGACACAAAACAGTTTTGGGTCTATCCACCCGAACAGCGAGTCCGGGATATTCAGACTATGATTCCGATCTTTCAGCCTCTGTCCCGGGTTTCGGTCAGAATGACCCTGAGGCTGCAAGGCATCATGGCCTCCTGCATCCTGCTGGTCGATCATGCCAGGTGACATATGCGGGCTCTGCAGTGGGACCTGAAGTTCCTGTGGGCGCAGCATCAGGGGAATCTATCCGATTGCGTCCAGATCTTGGAGCGCACTGCACGTCAATTGCAGTGGTAGCTCACAAACCAGGATAAGGTCAACGGTAGATCCCTCTTCCTTCCCCAACAAGACTACACAGTGGTGACGGATGCCTCCCTTCTGGGATGGGGTGGCCACATGGGAGAGGCGGAGATCAGAGGCCTCTGGTCTCCGGCGGATTCCAGGCTCCACATCAACCTTCTGGAGCTTCCGGGTGATTTTTCTTGCACTGAAGTAATTCCTTCCCTCTGTTCGGGGAAGAGTAGTGCAGGTGTTCACGGACAACACCACCGCCATGTGGTACTGCAACAAACAGGGCGGGGTGGGGTCGTAGACCCTATGTCAGGAGGCCCTGCGCCTCTGGACATGGCTGGCACATCAGGACATTTCCCTGGTGGTTCAACACCTGGCAGGTTCCCTGAACGCCAGGGCGGACGAACTCAGCCACAGGTGCATGATGGATCACAAATGGCGTCTTCACTCAGAGGTGGTGCAAGGTCTCTTTCAACAGTGGGGAGAGCCTTGCTTAGATCTATTCGCCACCAAAGAGAATGCGCAGTCTCAGCAATTCTGCACGTTGGAATTTCCAAAGCGGCACTCGCTGGGCGGCGCTTTTCATCGCGAGTGAAGTTGCGGTCTGTTGTACCCCTTTCCGACTTGACCACATCTGCCCAGAGTGCTGAAGAAGATCAGGCGCGACCGGGCCCAAGTCATTCTAGTGGCTCCGGATTAGGCATGAAGAGTCTGGTATCCTGAGCTACTGAACATGGCCATCGATCCTCCTATCCGACTGCCTCTTCGGGAGGATCATCTGTCGCAATAGCAGGGGACGGTCCTCCACCCAAACCTGTTCAGCCTCCACCTCCTTGCATGGAGATTGAGCGGCAGAAGCTGACATCGTATGACCTGCCTCCCGAAGTCTGCAGTGTAATCTTGGAAACCAGTCGTCCCTCCACTAAGACGGTATACGCCTGTCGGTGGAACAAATTTGTGGCATGGTGCACAGCAAAGGCTGTGGATCCCCTCTCTGCCCCTCTTTCTCAGGTTCTCTTGTTCCTCCTTTCTTTAGCCCAGCAGGGCTGTGCTCTGGGCACTATCAAGGGCTATCTCTCGGCCATTTCTGCCTTCCTTCGGCTTCCAGATCAGCCTTCTCTTTTCAAGTCCCCAGTTGTTAATCGTTTCTTGAAAGGCATAACTCTTCTCTTTCCTCAGTGGACCTGAACCTGGTTTTAACTTATTTAATGTGCGCTCCCTTCGAGTCTCTTTATTTTTTTTTGCAAATCTGTTTTTATTATTTTTAAAGAATACACGTTTTGGCAGCATACATTATACACAGGAGTTCGTGAGCATATGCAAATTGTTAATCCGTACTTGGTCTATAGCCAATTTAATATAACATGCATTCGAATTATGTGTCATCCACCACCCGCTCAGGAGCCGGCTGCATTTTCATTATCAGTTCTGATGCAGTCTCTTAAGGATTAACATTAGCAACCGTATATCAGCCACTTAGCCGTGCATGCAAACTTATGCCGCCCACTCAATTTAGGCTTTAGAAACAAATGAGTTACCTAAAATTCAAAAGAAGAACTCAACAGTGGCAGCGTGAACAGTTGTGTACATATATTGCTCCCCCCCCTTTCTACCCCTGACTCCCCCCCCATCACCCCCGGGATCACCCCCATGCCCCACGATTGCAACCACTCCCATGTGTTCGCAGACCAGAGGTAGTAGGGGCTATGCTATCCCGTCAGCAAGGCAGCCCGTGTTACACCGTCACTCGCGCAGGCATTTCCAACCACCCCCGTGTGGCCCGTGTGACCCTCCCCTTCCAGGCGCCGGAGCTCGATAAGCAACTGCTCCCAGCGGTCCGCCATAGGTTCCTTCCGCAGCCCCAGAGTTTCCTCCCTTCGGATGCGGTCCCCTCTGCCCTAGCCCATGCCTGAAATGAGGAGCTCCATGCTCGCGCGTGTGGTGGGTCATGTGCCTTCCATCTCCTCGTAATGAGGCATTTTGCTACTACGAGCCCCAGGTCCAGGAATCGGGACGTTACCTTGTCTTTGGGTGATCTTTTAAATTGGTGCAGAATGTGTTCGGGCCAGTCTAATGGGATGGTACGACCCACACTCCCCTGCAACAACCCACTGACCACTCTCCAATAGGTGCCCAATCCAGGGCAACTGCAGCCCTTCAAGTCTCTTTATAACTGTCCTTTGAGGCTTTTAACTCTAAAAACTACATTCCTGGTGGCCATCGCCTCTGCCAGACGAGTGAGTGAGCTCCAGGCTCTTTCTTCAAAACCTCCTTTTCTCTCTGTACATCTGAACAAAGTTGTCCTCAGGACCCGTACATCCTTTCTTCCAAAGGTTGTCACTGCTTTTCACCTTGAGTGGACCATCACTTTGCCTATTTTTATATATTTTTTATTTTAATGCAGATTTATATAGCGCCAACTCGACCCGAAGGTATTGGGGCGCTTTACATGTGCACCGGTTACGTTACACAAGAACACATTCAGGCACGGATAGATTAAGTGATTTGCCCAGAATCACAAGATGTGGACGTGACCCGGAGGCTCGAAGCTTGGTTTCCAGCACCAAAGTCGGCAATCTAGCCATCAGACCACATCCTCTCACCAGGTAACCTGTTACTGAATCGCAAAATGGGTTTCCGATTCGCTATTTGGAAGGGGCGTGGTTAAGGCGAACCTTTCAAATAGCAAATCCTAACGGTATGCATGAATGTTTTGTGACCGTGAATTCGTTCCCAAAACATTTGTATTTTATCACCTACTTCAATAGGTGGTAACCCATTAACAAATGGGAAGGGGTCCACAAGGGACCACTTTCCCTTTGTGAATGTTATTAAAATAATTTATCTGAAAGAAACACGTTAGTTAGATTCCTCACCTTAGAACATCCCCAGGCGTCAGACTGGATCCGGAAGACCCTTCGTCAGCAATACCCCTTGCGCGTCGCCAGGCGCCGTCTGCGGCTCCGCGTCCGTCGTCGGCGTCGTGCGCCGGGATGACGTCGTCGGAGTACTTAGACGCCGCCCTCGCGCGCTGACGTCAGTTCTTCTTTTTTCCGCGCCAGTAAGCGCAGATCCGGGAGAGCTACCCCTTTTAGTCTTTTTTGACTAAATCTTTTTGATCATTTTTGATCCTTGTCTGTCGACATCTGGTGCCGGTAGGATGCCTGGGTTCAAGGCTTGCGAGGATTGCCATCGACTGATGTCGGTGACCAATCACCACCGCCGGTGCCTCTACTGTTTAGGCCCCGACCACGACGCGGAGTCGTGCAACGACTGCCAGGCCCTGACTTCGAAGGCTAGGCGGGAGCGGTCCCGCAAGCTTCTCGAGCTTCGCCACTCGGCTCCGCGTCGTGCGCGATCCCGGTCCAGGAGGAGGTCCAAGGATCGCTCGCGGAGCCCTAGCCGACGCCATCGATCGTCCGGCTCCAAGTCATCGGGTAAGTCCAAACGCTCAAAGAAGTCCAAGAGGCGACACCGCTCTTCGGACTCCCCTCGCCGGTCGCGCGACTCGGCCGAGGGTCAGGGTGGTTCCACCCCCGCGGCTCCGGCGGAGCCGCAGGCGCCGCGTCCGCCCCCACACCTTCCGGTCCCTGGGACTGACGCGGCGCCGGCGGAGATCAGTGCCTTCCTCTCGGCCATGAGGAGCCTGGCCCCGCCGTCGACGCCCGCTGGCGCGCCTTCGGGCCCCGCGGACTCGACTGGGCGACCTCGCCTGCCGGCGGCTCCGGCCCCGGCGCCGTCGACGACTCCGGTCTCGACGCCGCAGGTCCCCGCGGGGCCCATGCCTGGGCCCCCGTCGCCGCCGGTTGACCTAGTCACTCCTCCACCGGCGCCGGCGACTGAACCACCGACGCCGCCACCGGCGCCGCCGGCGCACACGCCTACACCTCCGGCGCCGCCGACGCCTTTGGCGCCGACACCGCCCCAGTTTAGCCCTCCTCCGGACCCGGCGCCGCAACGGCGTCGACCGACGCCGCATCCGACGCCGCTTGAGTCCTACCATCTCTACAGTCCGGTTCCGATCGTTTCTCCTGTTTATCAGGAATCGTTAGAAGGGGGCGACTGGGAGGGGTTCGAGGACCCTATGGCTGTTCAGTCACAGCTTTCTCAGGACTGGGCAGATGAACTGGGGGAGGCCAGTGGGCTGGACACCTCGCCAGACACTGGATTCACTACTCCTCCGACCGTGGCTTCGGAGGAGGGTGCAGCATTTTCTGTGGTGCTGCGCAAGGCAGCCGAGGCCCTTGGGCTCGAGTTGCCTGCCGTGGCTGTGAGGACTAACATCCTCACTGAGGTGCTTCAAACCTCAGCAAGCTCCACTGAGCCTCTGCTGCCGTTCAATGAGGCCCTCACTGACGTTCTGCAGGGCACCTGGTCCAAGCCCTCCACAGTCCCTCCTGTGGATAGGAACGTTGCCAGGCGCCACCGCCCTGCTCCGGGCGACCCCAGTTTCCTGTCCCAACACCCCACCCCCGAGAGTCTGGTTATCCAGGCCTCTACCTCCCAATCCTCCTTCCCGACCGCTCCGCCGGACCGGGATTCCAAGAGACTCGAGCAGTTTGGCAAGAAACTGTTCTCGTCCCTTAGTTTGGGCCTGCGGTCCTTGAATACCGCCTGTCTCTTGGACCGTTATTCCCATTCCCTGTGGGATACGGTGGAGGACGTGCTGCCCCTGTGTCCGGAGGAGGTCCGGACGCGTCTTAACCAGGCTTTGGCCGATGGGAGGGATGCAGCACGGCACGCCATACGATGTGGGCTTGACACCACGGACTCGCTGGGTAGAGCGATTTCCACCACGGTGGCGCTCCGCCGCCACGCCTGGATGCGGTCCACGTCATTTTCCGGGGATGTCCAGAACACCCTCATGGACATGCCTTTTGATGGCACTCGCCTGTTTGGTGAGAAGGCGGACAGTGCGCTGAACCGCTTTAAGGACTCCCGGGCTACGGCCAAGTCCTTGGGCCTCTCGGCTCCGCGGGCGCACACCTCTGCTTTTCGCCCCTTTCGTGGCCAAGGAAGGGGCGCCTCCTCACGTCTGCAAAGCCACCAGCCGCAGAACCAACCTGCGCGCGGTCGCGGACGTGGTTTCCGCCGTGGCGGAAATGGAGGCCGACGTGGTCAGCCCACTTCCACCCCGGCAGCATCCGCCTCAAAGCCCTCCTAGTCCGAGCTTTCAGGCCCATACCACGCCAGTGGGCGGCAGAGTTCGCCATCACCTGCTCCACTGGCGGTCCATAACATCGGACAGGTGGGTGCTGCAAATCATCCGAAGGGGCTACTCCCTCCCCTTCGAGACGACCCCTCCAGCCATGCCACCGCAGCACCACCGTATCTCGGGGGATCATTTGAATCTTCTCCGCGAGGAAGTTTCGGCTCTCTTGGCCAAGGGGGCCGTCGAGCGCGTTCCGAGTCCAGAAGTAGGTCGTGGTTGTTATTCCCACTACTTTCTGGTTCCCAAGAAGGGCAAGGGGGGCCTACGCCCTATCTTGGACCTCCGGAACGTCAATGCCTTCCTCCGAAAGGAAAGGTTCAAGATGCTAACGTTGGCTCAGGTTTTAGCTGCCCTAGACCCTGGAGACTGGATGGTAGCGTTGGACTTGCAGGACGCATATTTCCATATCCCCGTCCTGCCGGCCCACCGGCGTTACCTGCGGTTCACGGTGGGCCAAGAGCACTTTCAGTTTACCGTGCTCCCCTTCGGCCTCACCAGTGCCCCTCGGGTGTTCACGAAAGTGATGGCGGTGGTCGCAGCTCATCTGCGCAGATCAGGGGTTCCAGTCTTCCCCTATCTCGACGACTGGTTGTTGAAGGCGGGCTCGCCCCGGGCAGTCGTCTCCCACCTCCAGACTACGGCGGATCTCCTGCATTTGCTGGGGTTTTCCATCAACGTGCCGAAGTCACACCTGAGTCCCTCTCAGAAGCTCCTCTTCATCGGAGCGGTTCTCGATTCGGCGCAGTTCCGGGTCCATCCACCGGAACAGCGGGTCCGGGATATACAGGCCCTGATTCCCATCTTTCGGCCTCTATCCCGGGTTTCGGTCAGGCTAGTGTTGCGGCTTCTGGGGCTGATGGCCTCCTGCATCCTACTAGTGCATCACGCCAGGCGGCGCATGCGGGCTCTGCAGTGGGACCTGAAGTTTCAGTGGGCCCAGCATCACGGCAACCTGTCCGACCATGTCTTGATCTCGGAGGGCACTGCACAACAGTTGCAGTGGTGGCTCACGGACCGCGAGTGGGTCAAGGGCAAGAGCCTCTCTCTTCCCCAACCGGAGCATGTCGTAGTGACGGATGCGTCCCTCCTGGGTTGGGGTGGCCATATGGGAGAGGCGGAGATCAGAGGCCTCTGGTCTCCGGCGGAGTCTCGTCTCCACATCAACCTGTTGGAGTTGAGTGCGATCCGGCTTGCACTGAAAGCCTTCCTTCCCTCTGTCAGGGGAAGTGTCGTGCAGGTGTTCACGGACAACACCACCGCCATGTGGTATTGCAACAAACAGGGCGGGGTGGGGTCGTGGACCCTTTGTCAGGAGGCTCTGCGCCTCTGGACATGGCTGGAACACCAGGGCGTCACCCTGGTGGTTCAACATCTGGCGGGCTCTCTGAACGCCAGAGCAGACGAACTCAGCCGCCGGTGCATGATGGATCACGAATGGCGTCTGAACTCCGAAGTGGCGCAAGGTCTCTTTCAGCAGTGGGGAGAGCCTTGGTTAGATCTATTCGCCACCGAAGAGAACGCGCAATGTCAGCAGTTCTGCGCGTTGGAATTTCCAAGGCGGCACTCGCTCGGCGACGCTTTTCGTCACGAGTGGAGTTGCGGTCTGTTGTACGCCTTTCCGCCTATACCACTTCTGCCCAGAGTGCTGAAGAAGATCAGGCACGACCGGGCCCAAGTCATCTTGGTGGCTCCGGATTGGGCACGAAGATACTGGTATCCCGAGCTACTCAGTATGTTGACCGATCCCCCGATTCGTCTGCCCCTTCGGGAGGATCTTCTGTCGCAGCAGCAGGGGACGGTCCTCCACCCGAACCTGTCCAGCCTCCACCTCCATGCGTGGAGATTGAGCGGCGGCAGTTGATGCCATTTGACTTGCCTCCTGAAGTCTGTGATATAATTCTGGCAGCCAGGCGTCCCTCCACAAAGTCGGTATACGCCTGCCGGTGGAACAAATTTGTGGCATGGTGCACAGCAAAGGCTGTGGATCCCCTTTCCGCCCCTCTTTCTGAGGTTCTCCTCTTTCTTCTTTCTCTGGCCCGGCAGGGCTCTGCCCTGGGCACCCTGAAAGGTTATCTTGCTGCCATCTCCGCCTTCTTGCGGCTTCCTGATCAGCCTTCTCTTTTCAAGTCCCCTGTGGTTACACGCTTTCTCAAAGGCATTACACACACGTTCCCTCCGGTCCCTTTTGTAATGCCTCAGTGGGACTTGAATCTGGTCTTGACATTCTTGATGTGCGCTCCCTTCGAGCCTCTTCACAATTGCCCTCTTCGTCTTCTGACTCTTAAGACTGCTTTTCTGGGGGAGGAGCCAAGATGGCGACCGGGACGGCAGCGTAGATTCCCGGCTCCGTGAACCTCCGCATCCCGCACGGATATCCTGCATGAGATCCTTATTCTGCGCTACGAGATCGTGTTCGTAAACGAAAGTGGCAACCGATCGTGTGACCCTGAGGTTTCTGACTGCAGTACCGCCGGAGAAATCAGCGATTGAACTTTGCGGCCCGTGCGGTCCCGAAGCCGGGACCTCGAGTGGACGCCTTGGCCGGGCGGCAGTTTAACAACAGCGGCCTGTGGTGACTGGGTGGAGTCGGTCCGCTGGAGTGGTGCTCCCCTCGGCCTGCATTTTGCTGTGGTCGCTCCCCCCCTGCTGAGCGCTGCGGACCGAGGACATGCCCGGGTGTGCAATTCTCGGATTCTGTGGTGTTTGCCCCTGCCTTTGACGGTGAGCTGCCCGGACGCCGTCCCCGGTTCGGCCTGATCCTTGCGGGCTGCTCCCGGCTTTTTGCGGGAGCTGGTCCATGGCGGAGACGACTATTGCCCGTGACCGCGCAACGGTTGAATCTGTTCCTCCCCCAGGATCCCTGTCTTCAGCGACGTGGACCTTGAGGCGTTGGTCCCGGGGTCCTGGCCCCAATACGAGTCGGGCCTTCCCACCGGCCATTTTGTCACTATGCAGCCTACCATCCTGTCCGCTGGGACGCAGCGGGACTGGGGGTGTGTGACGGTCGGGAGTGTGGCAGAGCGATCGGAGAGAGCTGCTCTGGGGTACGGCGACCTCCTGGAGGCCCTTGGTGCCCTTCATTACTCCTTGGCTCATGGCGCCGGGGTCCTGGGGAGGAAGCTAGATGGTGTGGTATCAGCGTTGGGACAGTGGCGGCATGCTGGTCCACAAGTACACAGTGGCTTTCCACACTGCACACAGGAGGAAGATGTTGCGGCTCCCCCCGCGATTAGTGTACAGCCGGACACTCCGGACAGTATGCTACCGTGTGGTCGGCTAATTGTGGGCTTGATCTGCTCCGGAGGTATTGGACCTGAGCGGAAGATGGTAGCCTTGTCCCGTGCGCAATCTCCGGCGGCCCAGGGACGATTCCAGCAACGTGTGTCTCATTTGACTGCTTCAGCCTGTCTGGACCTTGTGTGCAGTGCAGATCCTGGGGCGGCACTGGAAAAGACGCCCCCCCATGAAGCGGTCCGTGCTGATGCTCAGAGACTTCCACCCCACCTGTGTGCGTCGCTTCCCGACTGTTTTCGGACACTCCTGTACCTTGGGACATCGGACATGGTGCTGGGTCGAGGGGCAGGCATGGGCAGAATCGCAAAGAGCGGTCAAGGCTGAGGCTGATCCTTCGGGAGTGGTCACCTAGTAGACAGGCGGACTCATGGTTGCGTGCTCTCATGGTTATTCGCATAGTTGGTGCATAATGCTCCCCACTCCCCCCCTCCTTTTTTGATATGATCAACTTGGTGCTGCTAATTGTTTGCTGTGGGGAGACTTCACCGTGCGGGAGGGAGAAGCCGGGGGTATGTTTTGAAGGCCCTCCTCCAGTTTATTACATTCCCTCCGCCCCCCCGTCTGGGGGGGCTCTTTCTTACTCCTTTTTTCCCTGTCTCTTCTATATTTCGGGTCTAGTTCCAGGGCGACAGGCACACTGCTGGGGGGTGGGGCCATACTCATTCGCAGAGGTGCAGGGTGGGGGGATGGGGGAGGGGACGCTTTAGTCTTTATCTCTTTTTCCATGGCCTCCTTTTTCTTCTCTGTTTCTTTTTGCTTGTTTTTCTGGGATCAGCGTGGTACACCTCTCTTATTGTGAATCGCTTGCTCTTAATGTGTGCCACAGTTTCCGGGGGGTTCGCTGGGCTTTAGGTACGGGGACCTGTAGGCGCAACTATCTTTGATATTTCTCCCCATCCGTACTTTCCCGTGTCTGCGCCATTGATTCAATGTATTGCTGCTTGCTGCTTGCGTCTCTTATCCTTGCCCCTTATCGCTGTTGGGAAACTGTTTGGCACCTGATCCTACTGTTTTGTTTTATTATAAAATGAAAAACCCTTTCTCTCCTGGTGTCCTACCTGAGCGGCTCATTGGCCGGACTATACTGTATTGTAGACTTTGCTCTCCGAGGTGCCGCCTGTGTTTACATGTGCTTTTATTGTTCTGATTGCTTAGCGGCCGGCCCCGGGGGGTTGTAGGCCCATACGTGTAAGTGATTGAAACGTCAATAAAGGTTTTTCAAAAAAAAAAAAAAAAAAAGACTGCTTTTCTGGTAGCCATCACCTCGGCTAGACGGGTGAGTGAGCTCCAGGCTTTATCTTCAAAGCCTCCTTTTCTGTCTGTTCATCCGGACAAGGTTGTCCTTCGGCCTCGTCCCTCCTTTCTTCCTAAAGTGGTGACTCCATTTCACCTTGGGCAGTCTGTCACCTTGCCCACCTTCTTTCCGCCTCCGCATCCTTCCAAAGAGGAAGAGAGGCTCCACCGTCTGGACCCAAAACGTGCGCTCTCCTTTTATCTGGACTGCACAAAACATTTCCGGGTGGACGACCAGCTTTTTGTTGGGTACGTGGGCGCTAAGAAGGGGAAAGCTGTGCACAAACGGACCATCTCTCGGTGGGTCGTTTTGTGTATAAAAATTTGCTATTCCTTGGCTAAAAAGGACCCTCCTGCTGGGCTGCGCGCCCATTCTACTCGGACCACGGCGGCTACTACTGCCTTGGGACGGGGAGTCCCTTTGCAGGACATCTGTCAGGCGGCGACGTGGGCTTCGCTACACACGTTTGCCAGGCATTATTGCCTTGACAGCCAAGTCCGGAGGGATGGCTTCTTTGGCCGTTCTGTCCTCCAGGACTTTCTGGTGTGATCTTGGTTCGCAGACCCACCACCGGGGATGGTATTGCTTGGGTATCTATTCTAAGGTGAGGAATCTAACTAACGTGTTTCTTTCAGATGAACAAGTTACTTACCTTCGGTAACGATGTATCTGTAAGAAACATTAGTTAGTTAGATTCCTCACCGACCCACCCATCCTCCCCGTTCTGCGAACTGACATCTAGGGTTAAGGTTGTCCTTTCAGGCCCCTAGATTTTATTTTTGGCACCAGTGTCGGTCTTTGCATGGCTCTGCGTTCCTGGCGCGGAAGGCTATGTACAAGAACTGACGTCAGCGCGCGAGGGCGGCGTCTAAGTACTCCGACGACGTCATCCCGGCGCACGACGCCGACGACGGACGCGGAGCCGCAGACGGCGCCTGGCGACGCGCAAGGGGTATTGCTGACGAAGGGTCTTCCGGATCCAGTCTGACGCCTGGGGATGTTCTAAGGTGAGGAATCTAACTAACTAATGTTTCTTACAGATACATCGTTACCGAAGGTAAGTAACTTGTTCTTTAAGAGTAGTCAGTGTTCCCAAAGACCACTGCCTGCTCTTAAAAAATGAAAAGAAAACTTTTTTTTTTTTAAATGCATCCCGTTTTCCTTTAAAGAAAACGGGCTGCATTTAAAAAAAAAATGAGCTCAACAGGCCACCATGCCTGTGATTTTTGCAAATCCTAGGCTGTCGCAAATTGCGACCTACCTCATTAATATTCATGAGGTAGGTCATTTGCGATCCCATAGGAATTGCTAAAAGTGTAAACACACTTTCATGCATTCTGTTTTGCGATTTCCTAATTGGAATCGCAAAGATTCGCAATTAGGAAATCGCATAACGGGACCTTTATACATGTAGCCCAATCTTTTTAAAAGCAAACTGTTTTCCTTAAAGGAAAACGAGATGTGTTTGAAAAACGAAAATGAAAATATATATTTTTAATTTTTTTAAAGTACCACTGCATACTCTTAATAATTGTTTTTTTTCAATAGTCACAAAGTGAAGGGACCTCTCCATTTGCAAACGTCTTGCTATCTCCTCTGAGGTGGTAACAAAAGATTAATCTTTTACTACCGGTATTTTTCGGTTGCAAAAGATTAATCTTTTATCACTTACACATGCATAGCAATCCGATTCGGTATTTGGACGGGACGCTCTAAATACACCCCTTAAGAGAGGAGTTGGCCTAACGGCTAGGGCGGTCAACCTCGAATCTGGGGAACTGGGTATGAGTCTCAGCAATGACGCTGAACATCCTGTGATTCTGGGCAAATCATTTAATCTACCCATGCCTAACAAAAATTAGTGTGTCCTCATTTAATGCAACCGGTGCTATGTAAAGCGCTCTGATACCCGATTCGGGTCAAGTTTGTGTTATATAAAACTCTGTAAAAAAACAAAATACTGAATTGTTATTTGATCAAAAACCAGAAATGTGATGCAGTAACATATTACCAAATCATGATTTTGTATTGCACATAGGAAAAGGACTTTTTGCAGTCACAAACCGCAGAAGGCCCGATTCTGCAAACTGAAACATTTGTGACCACAAAAAGGCTTCATAGTCATACATCTGTATTCAACTAGGCTCTTCTTGCTGTTGGAAACACTAACGATAACCCTAGGCTCGCTAATACGCTATGTGATTGCCAGCTTTAAAAATATTGTCTTTTTAATAATTGAAATTGAAACTGGAAATTGTATTTTGGTCGCTAGAATGCTATGTGACTGCCTGTTTTAAAATACTGTTTTCTTGGTAATTTTAACTGAAACGGAAATATTGTTTTGCACTAGGTACTCACGGTCTCTCTAGGCTGCTGCTTCCGGTTCTCTTGTGCTCTAGGCTACTCCCCCGGCAGCAGCCAATCACGCTGCTTGAGGGGGGAGCTGAGAGACGGGAACGGAGGTGAAAGCAGCGCGTAGCGCAGGAGCGCCGGCGGCGCGCCGGAGGCGCGCCAAGAGCAAGCCCGTCTGCGCCCATCCGGGCCCAGGGGCCAGTTGTCATGCCCAATTAATTATGTACTCACCAGCGATGTTAAAGACCATGCACTTGAATTGGTGCCTAGCACAAGAAACTCTGCCTCCTATAACTGCTCATAATCTTTACATCAAACGGAGCAGCTTTCCTGAATTACTAACCCCCCCTAACCACAGCGCTCGGATTCTGGCCAAACCTAGGGAGGTGCCATTATCAATATACTATCTCAATACGCACTCCCTGGTCAAACATCAGCTGGATATTTTCTTACTCTTGCTTACCGATAAACCAGATATTCTGCTATTGACTGAAACCTGGCTTACCGACAATTCTGCCCCAGATATGTTGGCAGCACTCCCCCTGACTACTATATCATCTATGCCAATCGGCGCTCTGGCAAATCAGGAGGGGGAGTTGCAGCCATCATTCATACTAATTTCAGGTTCTGCTCTCTAACGTGTCTCTCATGGACACTGAGAACATAGTCATAAAATTGGAATCTATTAATGACTCCTTTGTCTGTGTTCTTTTATACAGGCCACCTAATCACATGACTCACTTTCCGCTATCACTTAGCGAACAGATGGCCAAGCTTGTGATTGATCATGCCAGAGTCCTCATAGTGGGTGACTTCAATTATTGGTATAACGACCCTCAGGAAGGGCTACAATCAGCGGAGATGTCTGATGTACTTAGAAACCTAAATTTTACTCAGCAAGTTCTTTTTCCTACCCATTTGAAGGGTCGGATCCTTGACCAGATCTGGAGGAATGATCTGTCTATTTTCTCTCCTATAGTTATGCCCTGTATTTGGTCAGACCACCATCTTCTTAAATTCACGCTGGCACGACTATCCATTAGGAATATTAATGTGACCGAAGGAGGTCCTGCCAGGAGATGGAATTCCATCAATAAAGAGATCTTTCTTGACACACTATTAAATACAGTCCCACCCCCTGGTAATGATGTTAATACCATGGAAATGAATGTATCCAAATGGCTACTTGACGCTAGTAATAAGCATGCACCACTAAAAAAGGTTAAATTAGCACATTGCGTGGATGCACAAAGATGGTTTTCTAATGACCTCAAGGCCCTGAAATTGGCCTTACGCCAATTAGAAAGGCAGTGGCGCTTGAAGTATTCTCCTGAAAAAAAACTATTATATACTTCTGCTCGGAAAAATTATAAGGAAAGCATCCTTACCGCCAAAGCTGCCCATTTTTCCAATCGCATTCTTAATTCTAATAGAAATTCTAAAGAAATGTTTACCATAATTGACGAACTATCTAACCCTGAGCGAATTCTTTTGACGGCCACCCCTTCCCAAGCATTATGTAATTCGCTAAATGATTACTTTATTGATAAAATTATTAATATAAAGGCCAGCATCCCTAACCACTTTTCCTTACCTGACGCCTGTGTGGCACATTGTAATAATGGGACCCTTAGTTGCTTTCCCATCATTAGTAATGAGATTTTTCAAGATCTGCTAGTAAAAACCAAATCAGGCGCTCCGTCTGATTGCTGCCCCCCTCATATATTGAAAGACTGCCTTGCAATTCACTCCGGTCCTGCACTTGCATTACTGAATGAATCTATCTCATCTGGCATAGTCCCCCGAGCTTTTAAAAAAGCAGTAGTGGTACCTCTCTTGAAAAAATCTGGAGCCGACCCTGCGCTCCTATCCAACTATCGCCCGATCTCTTTGTTACCTTTCCTGGCTAAGGTCTTAGAGGGCCACGTGGCTAAATGCCTCTCCAATTTTTTAGAGGCATCGAAATACTTGGACCCTCATCAGGCTGGTTTTCGGCCAGCCCATTCTACCGAATCTGTGATCCTAGCGGTCTTGGATACCCTCCGGGAAAATGCTGATAGAAGTTATCCCCGGGCCCTGGTCTTGTTAGATCTCTCTGCGGCCTTTGACATGGTCGACCATATTATTTTAGCTGACCGTGTCAGACAGGCTGGTGTTCAAGGGACAGCGGCAAGATGGCGCACTTCCTTCCTGGAGGATCGCTCTCAGGCTGTTCGTCAGGGACAGTTTCTAGCGCCTCCACGCAATACCACCTGCGGGGTTCCTCAGGGTTCGGCCCTCTCCCCTCATCTGTTCAATCTCTATATGGCACCCCTGATCCAGTCCCTTAAAGACAGGAATGTGCTGGTCTTCAACTATGCAGATGATCTACAGCTTATTCTCAAGGCTGACAGCTCACACAATTCTGTCATTGACTTCCAGGCCACTATGTTACACATTCAAAGTTGGGTGGATCTTAACCATCTCAAATTAAACCCTGGTAAGACAGAGATAGTTCTTACCGGGGATAGCCACAAGCACTGGGGCCCCCATTATTGACCTCCTGTGCTTGGCTCTCCACCTCTTCCTTCCACTTCAGCCAAAACCTTAGGAGTTTCTTTGGACAGCGATCTCTCCCTGAAAACTCAGGTTGGAGCGGTTGTGTCCAAGTGCTTCTTTCAAATGCGCAAAATCAGGAAAATAAATTGTTTCCTTACTCATGATGCCTTGACTCAGGTCATGATATCTACGGTGCTATCTCATCTGGACTAATCCAACTCTGTGTATTTAGGCATGCCACACTACCTTCTCAAACGTTTACAGATGGTCCAGAACCATGCAGCTCGACTGGTTTATCTACAACCTAAATGGCATTCAGTTTGTCCCCTGCTGAGGAAATTACATTGGCTCCCCATCTCAGCGGTGTGCCTTTAAAACGGGTTGTATTATTTTAAAATCCTTGCATGGCATCAGTCCTGAGTTCGTTAATAGTTTGATTCTCAGGCACACCCCCACGCGCAATTTAAGGTCTGTCCATCTCTCACTTCTTTCTACCCCGGGTTTCAAACGGGCACACCATGGCGGTCGTAGATTTGCTACCCTTGCTCCCAAATTGTGGAATTCCTTCCCACTAGAAATACGGTCTTGTACATACCTTTTGCAATTCAGGAAATCCCTGAAAACGTGGCTATTTGCACAGGGTTAGTCCTTTGTCTTCTCTGACAGTTTTTGGGCCTAGCGCCATGAAGCCACCCGGCGTACGTGCGCTCTATACATTTTTATTAACATTCACATTAAAATGAACTAATACACCAGAGCATACCTTATCGTAACTGTTATCCAAAACATAGAAAACCAGTCTTTAGAAAAAATGAATGATTCATCCTTCAGTGTTTCCCCTCTTTTTTGGGTATAAGACTCTTGAATCAGATTCTTCTTGTTTTGGATAACAGTTACGATAAGGTGTGCTCTGGTGTATTAGTTGAATACATTGTTCTAGGCTGGTGGCCAGCTCTAGTGTAAACACACCCTGGTGGGTGGGTAGTGTAACACCATGGGAGCACCCACAAAATAACATATCTTTATTAACTTTGAGAATATGACTATGAATGGATGTGCTGATCGTAGAGCAGACCCACAAGATTTATGTATACATAGTCATACAACTGGCCTTCGATGCTCTTCAAATATGACTACTTTCTGAGGAAATGAGTCAGGTTCGTCCTTGTAAAAAACAGCAATAAACTACCATTTCCGGATATCAAATTTCAAGCAATGTTGGTATCCCTGACTGTTTAACGAATAAGTGGTTGTTGCCACAGTTTGGATGACACTGCTTTTGCATTTAGTTACGTGTTAATTAACTAAGGAAGGAAAAATATAAATATCAATTCGCTTGCATAAACAAGATAGTGATTCAAGCCAAAATTGTTGTTGAAGGCCATAATCAAGCATCAGCTTTGCATATTCGAATAGGATGATCTGCTACCCGTCTAATTTGTTGTTCTTTTCACCTGATCCAATAGAGCTTCAATTTGGGAATGAGCATAATACAAGTATTTGTAATTTATTGAGAGCACCGTATATATGCACGTTCTGAGTTCCTTGTTTGTCTTTGAAACAAAGATTTCAAAATACGAATATACTCCAATACCAAATATTTTCAGTATGTGGTATCAAGTGATTATTTTCACTCTATGAATCTGACCCTGAATCACATCAGTTTGACAATCTGAAGTGCAATGAGGTGACACATTCTTGCCCATGAGGAGAAACATTCTTGGCTATGAGGATATACATTCTTTCCTATGAGACGATACATTCTTGGCTATGAGGGGATACATTCTTGGCTATGAGGGTATACAATCTTGCCTATGAGACGATACATTCTTGGCTATGGGGGGATACATTCTTGGCTATGACGGTATACACATGGCTGGGTTCAAACTGGAATGGCATGGTGAGCAAAAAAACTATAGATTTAGGCCCAGATCTCTGTACTGGGGTGAATATATGACATTGTTCTGCATTCTGTCCATCAATTGTTGGTTTTGCATTTGTCACCCCGAGTGGGACTGGTTTGCCCAGACGTGGGTCCCGTGCTCTCCATGCCACTGGAGTCAAGCTATCCTGGCTGAAGAGGGGTCAAACCCCAAAACTGGTCCTAGGATGCTTGTTTCCAGTCCAGGGAAGACCTGGCCTGGCAGTTCGGGCTGGACTGTTCCCATTGGGCGCAGGGTCAAGACTGATTTGCATATGGCTGGGTTCAAACTGGAATGGCATGGTGAGCAAAAAAACGATGGATTTAGGCCCAGATCTCTGTACTGGGGTGAATGTATGACATTGTTCTGCACTCTGTCCATCAATTGTTGTTTTTGCATTCTTGCCTGCCTGTTCACAAAAAGGCAGGGGTCATATTTGGACTCCTTTATGAAGTGTTGAAAACGTTCTGGGGAAGTAGCAGTGGTCCAAAGGACCAATGCCAGCTCTCAGAGAAACAAAAAAAGGAAAACATTTATTTTTAAAGCAGCCTCTTTTCCTTTAAGAAAATCAGACTGCTTTAAAAAAAAAAGTGTCTTTATATGTAATCACAGCCATGGTGGTCTGGTGATCCTTGCAGGCAGACATCCTTGTGATTTGTATTCAATCAGAATGAGTCAAAGTTTGTGACATTCCTAATGCATATTAATCGGATACAACAGATTGCTTCTGATTCCGAGTTTTATTAACGGATGTATTAGTACATAGGCTGGATCACAAAATTCAATACTGATTGCAAAAATACTGGTCGCAAATTGTGATCAATGTGTGCAACCAATTCAATAATACATCTGGCCTTTACTAATTATAATGTACTGCATACATAAATTACTATAGTGCCCTGTTTTATCTCCTGGAGCTTATCCTCAATCTGAGTTTGTTCACTCAAATCCTACAGAGCTTCACTTGAAGGTGTATCAATTATAGAACATTTAACAGTCTTGTATTATATAGGCAGCTCATTATGTTGCTACGCGCCTCACTCCAGATATGCTATTAAAATGGCTGCGTTCATCTGCAAATCTGGAAATGCTAGGTGTCAGCACATGAATTGCAGTTGGCAATTTGTTGAAAAGATGGGTCTTTGGAATACTTCGCAGGAGAGACGAGGTGCACTACATGTGCAGTTCTTGCAACCACTAGTTGATTTGAATTTTGTTTTGATTGTGAATATGGGATGAACACGTTTTAATTCGGAACAGTAGGTTTATCTGAAGAGAAACCAACTAGTTGTAATAAAAATGCAAGCAATGGTGTAAACGTTTCTAATAATATATAGACATTTGCCATATCTGCCTTTGTAATTCCGTCTTTTTAAAGATGTCATAGAGCCTTGGCAGTGTCCACCTACAAACTGGTAGTGAAGTTTGTTCTACCTGGGGAGGTGAATGTTTATAGGCTGTGCATGTTGTGATGATCCACAGCTGCCACAGGAATAGAACAGAACAAGATGCATAGTTGAGATATAAGTGTCCCGGATGCTAAAAGACTAAGCTCAATTAATTGTGCAGGAAATTAGACCATTGAAATGTTCCATTTGAATATTTTAGTAAAGCAGTGAATGAATGATTCATTTATTGTACCCCACGGTCTTATAAACTGTCCTGACATTTTGCTTACTGCTTTTGATGCTTCCTGCGGACTGTAAGTGTAGGAACCTGGGTTCACCAAGCCCTAAGGGCGGTAACGTGGCGCGAGCCGGTCGGGCAACCAGAGGGCTATGTGTTAAGCAACCATACACCACACACTCCTCATGGACTAGGGACACACACAATAAGTGACGCCACACCGTTTAAATTATGCAAATACTTCAAGTTTATCCAAGTATAGCTGGTCAGTTGCAGTTCAGGAAATAACAAGGTAATACATGAATCATAATACCATCGTTCAGTACATGCGACACTCTTGGGGATATCTATGCAGTGCCTAACCTCATTCATGTACCCACGCCCGCTGGTTAAATGCGGGAGATTCTAGCGCTGTGCGCGCTTATGTAAAGTCTTTCCCTGAACAGGCCATCTAACACAGCGTAATACTTGTAAGGGGGAACATTGGGTTCATCAACATGGCGCCTGTCGAACTGAGTGCTCCTCGTGACCACTGGCCCCTAGTACTGTGAAGCAAGGCATATAAAACACAGCGCTACGCGCAATCAGTTGCATGTGGAAACGTTTGCGTAGAACTATTATCACAACGCGTTACTCGTAATCAGTTGCATATCATTACCTTCGAGCAGAGCATATAACACAATGCGCTACTCGCATTCCTGGGCATGTAACTACGGTCGAGCAGAGCATATAACACAGTGCGCTACTCGCGTTCCTGGGCATGTAATTACTTTCGAGCAGAGCATATAACACAGTGCGCTACTCGCATTCCCTGGCAGGTAATTACTTTCGAGCAGAGCATATAACACAGTGCGCTACTCGCATTCCTTGGCATGTAATTTACTTTCGAGTAGAGCATATAACACAGTGCGCTACTCGCATTCCTTGGCATGTAATTTCCTTTCGAGCAGAGCACATAACACAGTGGGTTACTCGCAGTCCCGGTCTCTCCGGCTGGGGAAGCAGGGTCGGTGGCGTGAAGCGCCACACGAGGGTAATGTCAGTCAGTTCTTTGGGCGGCTTCCAGCGGGGAGGGTGACCGAACTTGAGGAGCGGGTCCCTATGCTCCGGTGCAGTTCACAGAGCACCGCGCTCAGTATTACAGAAGGGGGGACACGGACAGGATCCCTCGGCGGGGTCTCTCCGTCGCGCAGGCAGGGGAGGGGACTCCCACGGAGGGGACAACCCGGGCCAAGTGCGGTGTGGTTTCCAGACCAGCAGGGGGCGCACCAGGGGGGATCTCGGCCTCCGGGCTTACCTCCGTCTCGGCGTCAGCAGGCGTCCGTCCTCACGACGTTGGGGGAACTCGGCCCCGACCTTGCGCACCTCCTCACACCGCTGCGACGGCAGCGACGGGGCCCCGGACTTCGCCTGGGCCTCGCGACACAGCAGGGCACTCCTCCAGGCCTCCAGGCCGCGGCGGTGAGCGCGCTGGCTTCGTCGTCGCAGGGGGGGGGCTCAAATTAAGGATGGGGTGAAGTGCTCAGCGGAGCACGCTGCCGGGGGTCCCAGACCAGGGCAGGGAGCGCGGGGGTCACAGCGCTAGTACCTGGTCGATCCCCGGTGACTTGGCAATCGGCTTAGTATTTCGTTCAATAGGGTAGCTTGGACACGCAGTCTCAGCTCTGGCATTCAAGGCTTACAGCTCGCTCTTGTCATGCAGTCTCAGTTCTTAAAGTTAGGTTTCAGTTCTCAGTTGACAGATGAAGTCTTTTGGCGCAGATGTATCTGGAGCCCTTAAGGGGTTCTGTTACAGGGGTAGGGATGGAGAGGGCGACTAGGTCCTTCCTAGTCAGGTTGGCAGAGAGTCTCTGGGTCCTCCTACTACTGGGCAAGATCAGTGGGATTCACAGGGCACCTCACTCACTTAAGAGGCAGTACTTAAATCCTGTCACTCTCAGAGGCATAAGTCCCTGGCTAGGCCCTACCGCCTACACTCCTGGTGGATTCTTCCAGCTCTGCTTCACCCCAATGGCCAACTCACCACAAAAGTTTCCCTCCCACTCTTAAGTAGCCCTAGGTCAGGTGACCTCTAGCCAAGGCGGCAAAAGTAAAACCCCACCTCCCTTCTAGAAGGTTCCAGCATCTTCCAGGAGCTTCCCCACTCTACCTATGGGACAAAAAGGCGGGCTGGTGTCGCAACATTGTTGTGGGTCCCAGCCAGCTCCTGGCAGCTAGGGTGCTACTAGGTGACCTAGTTCTAGGACACCCCCGCGCCGCACGGCCACCAGCTGCTGCGTGTGCCCCCTGCCTGACTGCCTCGCTGCCGCCTCGTGACCACGCCCCCTGCCTTCGAGCGGCGTGGTCCGTGCCTGCCTGTCCTGCCCCTGCTGTGTTTGCTGTTTTGCCTGCTTAAATTGTTTAATCTCATCTTTTTGTTCCTGTAATAGTTGTAAACTTGTTTTTCCTTCCTGTTTGGACGTTTCGTTGCCCTTCGTCCTCCCTACCCGATTCCCGCCACCGCCGCTAACCCCGCCCCTTTTTTCCTTCTGTTCCCTCCCCGCTCCCGCCTCCCAGCTGCTCCGCCCCCCCCACGCACTTCGCCATATATGGCGACCGTGCGAACGCGCAGCGGTCACGCGCAGCGGGCGCGCCGAAGGCGCGCCAAAGGCAAGCCCGTCTACGCCCGTCTACGCCCGTCCGCGCCTGGACCGCGCCCAGTGCCAGGACCCCTGGCCCACGAGGACCCCGGCCAACCCGCCTGACGTACACCGCCGCCACCCTCAGCGCACTCAACACCGGTCGACTCCCAGGATGCTACCAAGCCACCCCACGACGCACCCACGGACCCTTCAGCTGCCACGCCTGCAAGTTCACCTGCATCCAGACCTGCCTCGCCAAGCCGAAGCCGAACACCAGCAGCAACCACCTCAAGTGCATCCTGCTCAACACCCGCTCCGTCCACAGACACGCCATCGAACTCTGGAACCTCCTCGACACCACAGCCCCTGACGTGGCCTTCCTCACGGAGACCTGGATGAACGCATCTTCAGCGCCCGACATCGCCATCGCATCCCAGAGGGATACAAGATCACCCGAAGGGACCGCACTGCCAACCAGATGGGAGGAGGCATCGCCATCATCCACAGGAACACCATCCGTATCACGACCAACACCGACAACACCCTTACCACCGCCGAACACCTGCATTTCCAGATCCACACAGACCCGAAGACCACCCGCAGAGGCACCCTGATCTACCGACCTCCAGGACCACGCACTCAATTCAGCGAGGACATCGCCGTCTTCGTCAGCCCGCAGGCCCTCCCCTCCGCTGACTACATCCTCCTGGGGGACCTCAACTTCCACCTGGAGAACAACAACGACCGCAACACCAGCACCCTGCTCGACAACCTCGCCAATCTTGGACTCAAGCAGCTGGTGTCCACCCCCACCCACCTCGCCGGACACACACTCGACGCAGTCTTCTCATCCAGCACAGACATCGCCTTCAGCCACGCCACAGAGCTTCAATGGACGGACCACAGCTGTGTCCACTTCACCTTCAGAAGAACGACGACCCACCACCACCAGCAACAGGTTGCCCGCAGAAGCTGGAACAAGATCACAGCCGACCAGCTCGCCACCTCCCTGAGCCAGCACCCTCCTGCCAGCTCAGCGAACTCCAGCCAGGCCGCCGACAACCTCACGAAGTGGATCAGCAACTGCGTGGACGAACTCGCCCCGCTGAGGACCCCGCCCAGCAGACCCGGCAGCAAGAAAGCCCCATGGTTCACCGACGAACTCAAGAGCTCCAAGAAGAACTGCCGAGCCCTCGAGAAAGTCTGGAGAAGGGAACCAACACCGGACAACATGACCACCCTCAAGCTGGCCACCCGGAAGCACCACCAGCTGATCCGCGCCGCCAAGAAAACCGCATTCAAGGACCGGCTAGACAACAACGCACACAACTGCAAGGAACTCTTCAACATCGTGAAAGAGCTATCCAACCCCAGCGCAGGAAACAACGACATCACCCCATCGCAAGACCTCTGCAACTCCCTCGCCTCATACTTCCACAACAAGATCGCAGACATACACAACAGCTTCAGCACCCAACCAACGCACACCACGACCGAACCACCGCCCCCCACCACCACCCTCTGCACCTGGACTCCGATCAGCACCGAAGACACCATCCGCATGATGAACTCCGTCCACTCCAGGTCTCCGACCGACCCTTGCCCTCACCACGTCTTCAACAAGGCCGACGCTGTCATCGCACCCCACCTGCGGGACATTATCAACACCTCCTTCGACACCGCCACCTTCCCTGAGAGCTGGAAGCACGCCGAACTCAGCGCTCTACTCAAGAAACCTACAGCGGACCCCACCGAACTCAAGAACTACCGCCCCATCTCGCTCCTCCCGTTTCCAGCCAAAATCATGGAGAAGACCGTCAACAAGCAGCTGGCCGCCTTCCTTGAGACAAATGGATCCCTCGACCCCTCACAGTCTGGCTTCCGAGCCAACCACAGCACCGAGACCGCCCTCATCGCTGCCACCGACGACATCCGAGCCCTGATGGACAACGGAGACACAGCGGCCCTCATCCTCCTAGACCTCTCCGCGGCATTCGACACTGTCTGCCACCGCACCCTAGTACAGCGCCTCAGCTACGTCGGAATCCAGGAGAAGGCACTGGAATGGATCATCTCCTTCCTCGACGGAAGAACACAGAGAATCCGCCTACCACCGTACAAGTCAAAAGCCTCCGAAGTCATCTGCGGCGTCCCTCAAGGTTCCTCCCTGAGCCCCACCCTCTTCAACGTCTACATGAGCCCCCTCGCGGCCATCGCACGCAAACACAACCTCAACATAATCTCCTACGCCGACGACACCCAGCTGATCCTCTCCCTGACCAACGACCCCGCCGCCGCCAGAGCCAATCTGCACGAAGGGATGAAAGATGTAGCCGAGTGGATGACGACCAGCCGCCTGAAGCTGAACTCAGACAAGACGGAGGTCCTCATCCTGGGCTCCTCGCCCTCCGCCTGGGACGACTCCTGGTGGCCTCCCGCCCTGGGCTCCGCACCCAAACCAACAGACCACGCGCGCAACCTGGGCTTCATTCTGGACTCCTCCCTCTCCATGACCAGGCAAGTCAACGCCGTATCCTCGGCGTGCTTCAACATCCTACGCATGCTACGGAAGATCTTCTGGTGGATCCCCACCGAGACCAGGAAGACCGTCACCCAGGCCCTCGACACCAGTCGACTGGACTACGGCAACGCCCTCTACGCCGGTACCACCGCCAAGCTCCAGAAGAGACTCCAGCGGATCCAGAACGCCTCAGCCAGACTCATCCTCGACATCCCACGAACCAGCCACATCTCCGGACATCTAAGAGACCTGCATTGGCTCCCCGTCAACAAAAGGATCACCTTCCGCCTCCTCACCCACGCACACAAAGCCCTACACGACCAAGGCCCGAGCTACCTCAACAACCGAATCAACTTCTACGTTCCCAAACGCCACCTCCGATCAGCCAACCACGCCCTCGCCGCCGTCCCCCGCATCTGAAGAGCAACAACAGGAGGAAGGTCCTTCTCCTACCTGGCCGCCAAGACCTGGAACTCCCTCCCGACCGACCTGCGCCGGACCCAAGACCACCTCTCCTTCAGGAAGAAGCTGAAGACCTGGCTGTTCGAGCAGTAACGGCACCCCCCTCCCCCCAGCGCCTTGAGACCCTACGGGTGAGTAGTGCGCTCTATAAATGTCATTGATTGATTGATTGATTGATTGAAAAACGACCACCCTGCAGTAGCAGGGGTCTGTGGCAGCCATCTTGGGAGAAGGGAGCACCTGCACCTTAACACTACAAAAACGAAAAAAATCAGGGAAAAAGGGCCAAGTCCAACATAACCCCCTTCCAGCCGAAAGCCAGGGTAGACCGATCAATGCCTTGATGGTCTTCCCTGCTTGGGGCGAGAAAAGGTGGACGCAGGCCCGCAACGGCAGGAGCACCCGCAGGTTCTCCGCCGCTCTGGAACCCGATGGTTCCCTAAAAAACCTTCCTGGACCAACGAAACCACCCCACTGGGGCTCCCTAGCTAGTTGTGGCCAGGACCGGCCCCTGGGCCGTCCAGATGTCTCTGGCCCGGGTGATCTCGCGGAGTGGGGGGCAGTAGCCCCAGGCCTGTAGTGCCCGTTGACCACTCCGGTCCTCCTCCTTGCAGTCCTAAACTGCCTCTGGTCCTTCCAACTGGGGTCCACACCCTTAGGCTGACCAGCCTTCACGGGCGAGGCTCTCCTCCCCCTAACTCTCCTTCTGGGGTTCCTCACCCTACCCTGCGAGGCACCCTCAGACCACCACTCTCTCCTCAGTACAGGGCCTTGACCCTTCAACTGAGTCCTCAACCTAGGGTCTAAACCCTTAAGCCGAGCTGGTGCCCGAGGCGAGACCTTCCTCCCTCTGCACCCCCTTCCAGATTTCAGCACCCTCCTAACAGGAAAAGTACCCCTGGAAGTCACTTTCGGGGGGACCCTGTTAGCAGAGGCCCCACCCGCCAGGTCAGGCAACCCCTGAGCCTGGCACCCCAGCCCAGGACCTAAACCCTGAAACTGGGCCAACCCCAGAGCCTCAGGCGCGCTGGTTACAGTCGCCCTGGGTCCTCCTGACACTAGGGGCTCCCCTGCACTGGATGGCACATCGGGACAGCCTAGGCTCCCAACCTGGGGCTCCCTTGTGGAACTCTCCAGGCCCTGAGACTGCGGTTGGGGCACCTCGGGACACCTCCCCGTCTCACGCCTTCCTATAGATAGGTCGTGAGGCCCTACAACCCTCTCTCCCTGGGACCTAGCTGGGCTATCTGCCACTTCTCCCACCTCGCTGGGTTGGGAGATCCCTGCACCACCCCTTTCAGGTTCACATCCCAATGCCTCCTCAGACACCCTGGTGATGTCATCCTGGGGTAAATAAACTTCTAGCTCCGGTGGAGCTTCCGGTATGCTGCCACCAGTGTCCTCACTGGACACATTCATCTGGAGGGCACGCAGCTCCAACTCCTTCATCCGAAGCTCGTGCGCCATCCTCCTCTCCTCCATTGCCCATTTCTTATTCTCTCTTTCCCTCTCTCTTTCATGTTCCAGTTTGGCTAACTCCCATTTTAACTGCCTCTCTTCCCTTCTGTCCTCATACTCCTTTGGAGATGCGCTCCTACTAGACCCTGTCCTACTACTGGCCCCAGAACGTCTCCCTGGGGGCACATTTTCAGACTCCTCTATGTTTACAATGTCTAGGACTTCTTGGGCGCTCTCCTCCTGAGGTGCATCTGGCGCCTCCTGTCCCTCATCCCCTCTCCCTTCTGGGTGGGCTTCTACCCATGCCCTAATGGCGGTACGGAGTTCCGGCCCTTTGGCCTTCCGCATCCCAGGCACCCCCATCCCCTGCCCGAACTCCCTTAGTTGCTTCACAGTGTACCCCTCGAGGTCAGCTAACCGGAATTCCATTCTAGCAGGTGGGGACCTAGACACTAAGGAGAAAAATTCCTAGGGTATAGGCAACAGTCAATAGCTCACCAGGCTTCTTGCACTCTCAACCTGGACAGTGGAACTAACAATGCAGCAATCAATGTTTTTAGAGCTTTGGAACACAATAGGCGTTTAATTGTGGCACCCTTCGCCTCACAGAAGGGTGCTGTATGGTCACAGGTCCCAAGGATCCCACCGCTGCCACCAATGTAGGAACCTGGGTTCACCAGGCCCTAAGGGCGGTAACGTGGCGCGAGCCGGTCGGGCAACCAGAGGGCTATGTGTTAAGCAACCATACACCACACACTCCTCATGGACTAGGGACACACACAATAAGTGACGCCACACCGTTTAAATTATGCAAATACTTCAAGTTTATCCAAGTATAGCTGGTCAGTTGCAGTTCAGGAAATAACAAGGTAATACATGAATCATAATACCATCGTTCAGTACATGCGACACTCTTGGGGATATCTATGCAGTGCCTAACCTCATTCATGTACCCACGCCCGCTGGTTAAATGCGGGAGATTCTAGCGCTGTGCGCGCTTATGTAAAGTCTTTCCCTGAACAGGCCGTCTAACACAGCGTAATACTTGTAAGGGGGAACATTGGGTTCATCAACATGGCGCCTGTCGAACTGAGCGCTCCTCATGACCACTGGCCCCTAGTACTGTGAAGCAAGGCATATAAAACACAGCGCTACGCGCAATCAGTTGCATGTGGAAACGTTTGCGTAGAACTATTATCACAACGCGTTACTCGTAATCAGTTGCATATCATTACCTTCGAGCAGAGCATATAACACAATGCGCTACTCGCATTCCTGGGCATGTAACTACGGTCGAGCAGAGCATATAACACAGTGCGCTACTCGCGTTCCTGGGCATGTAATTACTTTCGAGCAGAGCATATAACACAGTGCGCTACTCGCATTCCCTGGCAGGTAATTACTTTCGAGCAGAGCATATAACACAGTGCGCTACTCGCATTCCTTGGTGTAGGAGAGTAGGGTCTGCTTTCTATGTTCACCCCCACTTTTTGCTTTTGCTTTACTGGTTTTCGACTTAGATGTGGCTGTGGGCCTGCTAATCAGACCCACAGCCCTGCTGTTCTCTCTCTAAATTAATACTATGTACTTTAGGTGCATAACCCATTTGGATAGGATCACCTTATTGGCCCCTGTACAGTGTACCCTAGGTACCCAGGGCATAAGTGTACCCTAGGCCTACCAGGGGCTGCAGCATGTATTGTGCCACCCCTGGCCTTCCATTTTGACAACTGGCTGATCACTCAGCTGGGGCAAGGTCGTGTAATCACCCCTTGCTTAGGTGTAGTATTCCTATACCTAACTTACATATAGACACATGTGTACCTATCAGTCACTCCTATGGCAGGCCTTGACAATCCTGGAGGCAGAGTGCTTGGTAACATGTGAGATGGTGCTCTAGCATGAGCTGAGCCTGTCTGCAGCTTTCGGAACCTTGTCCTTATAGCTGTTCTATGATATAGCCTACCATATACTCTTAAAGTGCCTTATAATCTTAGACGGTTATGGTAACTATGGTTTGGCTTTATCAAAACATGTCGTGTAAGGTGTCTAACACTCGGGAATAATACCCCCATGCCATTTCTGGACATGAGAATATTATTCCCCCCTTCTAGAGGGAAAGACATGTTAAAATCATACTTCAACTGTTAGCCTCTGACCAAAGCCTCAGCATCACAAAATGGATGCTGCTGCCACGACACAAGTCTGACCTCCTGCAGCTGGGAGTGATCCCAGCCAGGGAGGCCTGGACAATAGGTTTCCTGCTTGGGGAGGTGCTAGCACCTCCCCAGACAGCCTTTAGTGTATTGGGGCAGGGTGGGCTGAAAGGAATGAGACATGCCTGGGGCACACAAGGTGTTCCTTGCATAGTCCAGTTCAAACCGGCGCTGGGGCACTCCAGCCCCAGCTCTGGCGCGAAACTGGACAAAGGGAAGTGGGTGTAACCACCCCCTCCCAGGTCCCACCCATAAGGCGTGACCTAGCAGGTATCCCAGCCCCCCAGATTAGTATAAGAGTGGGAGTTGGGCCTCAAGACTTTAGATTATCCTGAACCTGCAAAACTGAACAGAAACTCTGGACCTTCGACATTCGACGAAAGAAGAAGACTGAAGAATCTCCCTTGTAGCCAAGGAGTGGCTACCCTGTGCAAACAGGCACCATCAAGAGACTACCCTTTGCTTTGTGAAACGTTCGACGAGGAACCGACTGCAGAGCCCGACCAGAGCCTTTATTTCCAGACTTCTCCGACCCTCATCCACATCTGCAGCAGAGCTGAGATCCGTGGAGGCGACGAGCGACGTGGGACCGGCTACCTGGGAAAAGTGGCTAGTAACTTACAGCGCAGCTTCTGAGGTACCCTCGAAGTTGTGCACCGGGGATTGAGAAGCCCCAACCCCAAGCACCATCTGCACCGAAGACCAGCCCCCCACACTCCACGAGTCCTGCGTGGGGCCCTTCAGCATTTTCCTGCTTGCCGCGTCTGTCCGGTTGCTTGCCCGCTGGCTAGTGGCCTTTGTGACGACGCTCCCTGAAATCTTCTGCGCTGGTTTGGCTCCTCCAGACTGGCTCCCGCTTCTCTGCAAAGAAGAAGCACCCCAGACCTTCCTGGTCTGCCCCAGAAGCAAGTCCTTTGTTCTTCGTGGGTTCCGCTTGCCAAGGCTTGGTGAGTCCTAGTCCAACTTCGACGCCGCCGACAGCAAGAGCCTTCGTGGGACAGCTCGCCTCCTGGTCCTGGTCGTCCTCGACGCTTCCTGGTCCTCCTGGCTGCAGCGACAAGCTTCACCTTCACCTGCAACTCTTCACGACATCGCCTGGTTCCTTCCTGGTTCCACGTGGTCACTGGCTAGTGACCTTGACTCTGTCCCCTCTGCTTGCAGGTTTCTTCTCTTCTTGATCCCAGCCTTGGGATCCACCGGACACTCCCCCCTGACTGCCTGTCAGCATCTTTCTTCAGGCATCCATAGGAGTCGACGACGAAAACGACGCATCTTCACCCCTATGCACCCGCAGCCTGTGGGCTAGGTAACTTGGGTACTCCGGTGCTCATCAGGATAGTGACTATCCTAGTGTCTAGTTTTCAAGTCTCAACTTCCTAGCTACTCCGGAAGTGTCCTAAATCTATCTATTTCTAAATTGTAACATTGCTATTGACTTTTACGCATTACGCGTGAGTGTTTCCACTCTGCACACGAATCCCGTGGGCCTCCCACTTCCTAACTAACGCTAGTGTAGTGTAGCCCCAGCGATTCCCTAGGCCTAGGCCTATTCTATTTCCGTGACAGTGGTTCTTATACCACTTATTTAGTATATGGTTTGCGTGGCCCCTAGGGCCTAACTGTATTACTTACCTGTGTGACTTACTGTATGCATTAATAAGACTGTGTTGTACTTACCTCTAAACTCATAAAGAGTGCTGAGGGTTTGCTTAGAATAAATACACTTTATTTTATATATATATCTGTTGTGGTGTCCTTTCATTTGGTATTCAAGGGATTATATATGGTATCACAGCTGGCTTCACATGCCATTCAGAGTTTAGCCTAAGACTGCTCTTGTCCATGCTACCACTAGGATAGCTGGTCTATAAGGTTGACTTTACAACCAATCACCATAAGGGTATTTGGACTGATATAAGGTGTACACTATAACTAGTGACATCATACATCAGGCCAACTTCTCACATTGGTGAGCAGCGGTTGGGATCTGAGCTTGCTGTTGTAATACCATTGTAATCTTGAGATACTAAATTGAAAGATCACACAGATATTGTCTAGGTACATATAACATAGTTTATAATACTTAAGTCCTACTGGACTTAGTGGTTGTAGGTTGAAGGGAGTAACACACCCTGACTACAACTACTAGAGAGGTTTAGTAGAAACAACTAGTGTAGGTAGGTGCACACACCACACCCTCACTAGATCATGCCTCTGGGAGGAGATCAAGTAGATGCTCTCTCAGGAGGGGCAGGTCTGCAGAAGACCCCCTCTAGGTATGATACCTTAACATTCCAGGAGATGAGACAATTGTGTACCTCCAGAGGAATAAAACAGGGTGCAAACCCTACCCTCCTTCAGTTAAGACAACTCCTAGAGGAGTATGATGCTCAGAGGGCATCTCAGGAAGGTGCCCTAGGCACAGAGGAGGGTCTACCCACCACAGAGGAGTCAGATGGGGCTTCAGATGGGGAGGTAGACAGCCAGAGCCAAGTAAGGAGACTTAGCCAGGCTAACTTAAGAAGTTTACATGGGAGTTTGCATGGGGTCCCCCCATACAGACCCACAAGTAGACATTCACAGAGAAGCAGGAGGGACAGATCCCCTTCAAGGGAATCCATCCACTCCCATGTCTCTAACATCTCTAATGCTTCCTCTCACAGGGGAATGACTTCACCTGAGAGAAAGGAGCATGCAGCCAGAATGAGGGAGGCTAATCTGAGGATTCAGAGGGAAGAACTTGCCCTTGCCAAAGAGAAGCTTGCTCTGGCTAGAGAACACAAATTAAGTGGGTTAGAACCCACTGGTGGCAGCAACATTCCTAGAGATAGAGACAGGTACTATGATAATAGAAACCTGAGCAAGATTGTCCCTCCCTACAAGTGTGGGGATGACATCCACAAATGGATAACTGCTTTGGAGAGAGCTTGCAAAGTACAGCAGGTACCCCAAAGTCAGTGGGCAGCTATCTTGTGGCTCTCCTTCTCTGAGAAAGGAAGAGACAAGCTCCTCACAGTTAGTGATGAGGATGCAGATAATTACACTGTCCTGAAGAGTGCTCTGATTGATGGGTTTGGCCTAACCACTGAACAATACAGGTTGTTGTTCAGGGATACCCAGAAGACACAGACTCAGGACTGGACTGACTTTGTAGATTGTGCCACTAAGGCTCTGGAAGGCTGGCTAATGGGAAGTAAGGTTAAGGACTATACAGGATTGTATAATTTGATCATGAGAGAACAAATACTTAACAACTGTCAAAACCAGCTATTGCATCAACACCTGATTGATTCTGATCTGACTTCTCCCCAAGAATTGGGAAAGAAAGCAGATAGATGGGTCAGGACTAGAGTTAAGCAGAAAAACCAGAACCAGGGCGGTGATCAGAAAAAGGCAGACCAGAAGGGTAATGAGCAGAAACAAAAAGACCAGAAGTCTTCACCAGGCCCCCAAAAGGCTCAGGGGGAGGGTGGTTCCAAAAAGGATAAGAAGAAAGAAGGTCAAAAGAAACCATGGTGCAACTATTGTAAGTCTACCTCACATTGGTTTAGTGAATGCTCCAAAAAGGATAAGCCCCCAGCCACCATTGCCCCTAAGGCAACTGTACCCCCTAGTTCAGCTGTAAGTGGTGGTTCCCAGCAAAAGGGTGTAGTAGGGTTAACCCTGGGAACTGAGGAGGATTCTGGCCTAGTCAGAGTACCTACTCAGGCTGTCCTGATCTGTGATGGGGACTTAGCTTTGTCCTCTACTGTAGGCCCCAGTAACCTGGGCAAGTACAGACAGACACCTTTTATCAACCAAAGAATGGCTCAGGCCTACAGGGACACTGGGGCTAGTGTCACAATGGTGACACCTGCTTTTGTGGACCCTGGACAGATCATACTAGGTGAGAACTACCTAGTGACCAACGCTAGCAATGCCACTACCTCCCATAGTGTGGCTATTGTTAACTTCTCCTGGGGAGGGGTAACTGGCCTCAAGAAAGTTGTTGTTAGTTCAGACCTTCCTGTAGAGTGTTTACTGGGCAATGATCTTGAAACTTCAGTTTGGTCTGAAGTGGAGTATAGGACCCATGCAGAAATGCTGGGGATAGATGCACATGTCCTTGCTGTGACCAGGTCACAGGCCAAAAAGTGCAACACTGAACAAGGGCTGGATCCTGAAACTATGGACCAGTCACAATCCAAGAGAAAGAGCAGTAGGGTTAAGGCTGTGCCTTCCCCCCTGCCTCAGGTGGTGGATCAGCCCTCCCAGGAGGATGATTCTGAGAGCCCTGAAGGAACTGTCCTAGAAGAACTTGAACCTGATCAGGTTGAGTTTCTTGGGACAGGGGGACCTTCCAGGGCAGATCTGAGGCAGGCTCAATTAGACTGCCCTTCTCTTGAACCCCTCAGACAGCTGGCTGCTGCTGAGGCTGCAGGGAATGCTCAAGGTACCCATAGAGTGTATTGGGATGAAGGGCTACTGTACTCAGAGGCTAGAGACCCCAAGCCTGGTGCATCCAGGAGGTTGGTCATACCACTGAAGTTCAGAGGCTTCCTTCTAACCTTGGCCCATGATATTCCCCTTGCAGGACATTTAGGCCAGAACAAGACTTGGGACAGGCTTGTCCCTCACTTTCACTGGCCCCATATGTCAGAAGATACTAAGGAGTTTTGTCGCTCCTGTGTCACCTGCCAAGCCAGTGGCAAATCAGGTGGCACCACAAAGGCCCCCCTCATACCACTACCTGTGGTGGGGGTCCCCTTTGAAAGAGTGGGCATAGATATTGTAGGACCAATGGACCCACAAACAGCATCTGGGCACAGATTCATACTGGTGATAGTGGACCATGCCACCAGGTACCCAGAAGCAATTCCCCTGAGGACCACAACAGCTCCTGTTGTGGCAAGGGCCCTGCTTGGAGTATTCTCCAGAGTGGGCTTTCCAAAGGAGGTCATTTCTGACAGAGGTGCCAACTTTATGTCAGGATACTTGACTGCAATGTGGAAGGAGTGTGGTGTTAACTATAAGTTCACCACACCCTATCACCCACAGTGCAATGGGCTTGTTGAGAGATTCAACAAGACCCTAAAGGGAATGATAAAAGGATTACCAGACAAGCTTAGGCGAAGATGGGACATCCTTTTACCCTGCCTTCTGTTTGCTTACAGAGAGGTCCCACAAAAGGGGGTTGGCTACAGCCCTTTTGAGCTTTTGTTTGGGCATCCTGTAAGAGGACCCCTGTGTTTGGTGAAGGAAGGATGGGAGAGACCTCTCAGACAACCCAAACTAGACATAGTGGATTATGTACTTGGTCTCCGCTCCAGGATGGCAGAGTATATGAAGAAGGCTTCTAAAAACCTTGAGGCAAGCCAAGAACTCCAAAAAGCTTGGCATGACCAAAAGGCTGTACTGACTGTTTACCAGCCAGGACAGAAAGTGTGGGTGTTGGAGCCAGTGGCCCCAGCAGCACTCCAAGACAAATGGTCTGGACCCCACACTGTTGTTGAGAAAAAGGGAGAAGTCACCTACTTGGTGGACCTTGGGACTCCCAGAAGCCCCCACAGGGTGCTTCATGTCAACAGATTGAAGGCATATGTTGACAGGGCAGACATGGGGCTACTCATGGCTACAGATGAGGGGCAGGAGGAAGAGAGTGATCCTCTCCCAGACCTGTTGACTCAGAACCCTGATGATGGCTCAGTTGATGGTGTGGTCTTTTCTGACAGCCTCACTGTCCATCAACAACAGGACTGCAGACAAGTTTTGCAGGCCTACAGACATATGTTCTCTCTGACCCCAAGTCAGACAAACTGGTGCACCCATGAGGTGGACACTGGTGACAGTCTGCCTGTGAAGAGTAAAATCTACAGGCAACCTGACCATGTCAGGGACTGCATAAAAGTTGAGGTACAAAAGATGTTGGAGCTGGGAGTCATTGAACCTTCAGAGAGCCCTTGGGCTAGTCCTGTAGTCCTTGTGCCAAAACCTCACACCCAAGATGGTAAGAGAGAGATGAGGTTTTGCGTGGATTACAGAGGTCTCAATGCTGTCACTAGGACAGATGCCCACCCAATACCTAGGGCAGATGAGCTCATTGACAGACTGGCAGCTGCTAAGTTTTTGAGCACATTTGACCTAACAGCAGGCTACTGGCAAATCAGACTAGCTGAGAGTGCAAAGGCCAAAACTGCTTTCTCGACCCCAGGAGGACATTATCAATTTGTGGTAATGCCCTTTGGTTTGAAGAATGCACCTGCCACTTTCCAAAGGCTGGTGAATCAAGTCCTTACTGGGTTGGATGATTATTGTGCAGCTTATCTTGATGATATTGCTGTCTTTAGCTCCACCTGGGAGGATCACCTGGTCCACCTGAGGAATGTTTTAGAGGCCCTGCAAAAGGCAGGCCTCACTATCAAGGCCACTAAGTGCCAGATAGGGCAGAGCAAGGTTGTATACCTGGGCCACCTAGTTGGTGGGGGTCAGGTTCAACCACTGGAGAGCAAGATCCAGACCATAAAGGACTGGGCTCCTCCAACTACCCAGACTCAGGTCAGAGCTTTCTTGGGCCTGTCTGGGTACTACAGAAAGTTTGTTAAGAACTATGGGTCCATAGTGACACCACTTAATGACTTGACCTCCAAGAAGATGCCAAAGAAAGTTCAGTGGACAGTAAGCTGTCAAAAAGCATTTGATGACCTGAAGCAGGCCATGTGCAGTGCACCTATTCTGAAAAGTCCAGACTACTCCAAAGAGTTCATTGTCCAGACAGATGCTTCTGAGTTAGGTGTGGGAGCTGTTCTTTCACAACTGAATGTAGATGGTCAAGACCAGCCCATTGCTTTTATAAGTAGAAGGCTGACCCCTAGAGAGAAACGTTGGTCAGCTATTGAGAGGGAGGCCTTTGCTGTGGTTTGGGCCCTGAAGAAGCTGAGGCCATACTTGTTTGGCACTCACTTCAAGATTCAGACAGACCATAAGCCCCTCTTGTGGCTAAATCAGATGAAGGGTGAAAATCCCAAACTTCTTAGGTGGTCCATTTCCCTACAGGGGATGGACTTCACAGTGGAACATAGACCTGGGACTGACCATGCCAATGCAGATGGACTCTCCAGATATTTCCACTTAGAACATGAAGACTCAACTGGTCAAGGTTAGTTTAATGTCCCTAAGTTTGGGGGGGGGTTGTGTAGGAGAGTAGGGTCTGCTTTCTATGTTCACCCCCACTTTTTGCTTTTGCTTTACTGGTTTTCGACTTAGATGTGGCTGTGGGCCTGCTAATCAGACCCACAGCCCTGCTGTTCTCTCTTTAAATTAATACTATGTACTTTAGGTGCATAACCCATTTGGATAGGATCACCTTATTGGCCCCTGTACAGTGTACCCTAGGTACCCAGGGCATAGGTGTACCCTAGGCCTACCAGGGGCTGCAGCATGTATTGTGCCACCCCTGGCCTGGCCTTCCATTTTGACAACTGGCTGATCACTCAGCTGGGGCAAGGTCGTGTAATCACCCCTTGCTTAGGTGTAGTATTCCTATACCTAACTTACATATAGACACATGTGTACCTATCAGTCACTCCTATGGCAGGCCTTGACAATCCTGGAGGCAGAGTGCTTGGTAACATGTGAGATGGTGCTCTAGCATGAGCTGAGCCTGTCTGCAGCTTTCGGAACCTTGTCCTTATAGCTGTTCTATGATATAGCCTACCATATACTCTTAAAGTGCCTTATAATCTTAGACGGTTATGGTAACTATGGTTTGGCTTTATCAAAACATGTCGTGTAAGGTGTCTAACACTCGGGAATAATACCCCCATGCCATTTCTGGACATGAGAATATTATTCCCCCCTTCTAGAGGGAAAGACATGTTAAAATCATACTTCAACTGTTAGCCTCTGACCAAAGCCTCAGCATCACAAAATGGATGCTGCTGCCACGACACAAGTCTGACCTCCTGCAGCTGGGAGTGATCCCAGCCAGGGAGGCCTGGACAATAGGTTTCCTGCTTGGGGAGGTGCTAGCACCTCCCCAGACAGCCTTTAGTGTATTGGGGCAGGGTGGGCTGAAAGGAATGAGACATGCCTGGGGCACACAAGGTGTTCCTTGCATAGTGCAGTTCAAACCGGCGCTGGGGCACTCCAGCCCCAGCTCTGGCGCGAAACTGGACAAAGGGAAGTGGGTGTAACCACCCCCTCCCAGGTCCCACCCATAAGGCGTGACCTAGCAGGTATCCCAGCCCCCCAGATTAGTATAAGAGTGGGAGTTGGGCCTCAAGACTTTAGATTATCCTGAACCTGCAAAACTGAACAGAAACTCTGGACCTTCGACATTCGACGAAAGAAGAAGACTGAAGAATCTCCCTTGTAGCCAAGGAGTGGCTACCCTGTGCAAACAGGCACCATCAAGAGACTACCCTTTGCTTTGTGAAACGTTCGACGAGGAACCGACTGCAGAGCCCGACCAGAGCCTTGATTTCCAGACTTCTCCGACCCTCATCCACATCTGCAGCAGAGCTGAGATCCGTGGAGGCGACGAGCGACGTGGGACCGGCTACCTGGGAAAAGTGGCTAGTAACTTACAGCGCAGCTTCTGAGGTACCCTCGAAGTTGTGCACCGGGGATTGAGAAGCCCCAACCCCAAGCACCATCTGCACCGAAGACCAGCCCCCCACACTCCACGAGTCCTGCGTGGGGCCCTTCAGCATTTTCCTGCTTGCCGCGTCTGTCCGGTTGCTTGCCCGCTGGCTAGAGGCCTTTGTGACGACGCTCCCTGAAATCTTCTGCGCTGGTTTGGCTCCTCCAGACTGGCTCCCGCTTCTCTGCAAAGAAGAAGCACCCCAGACCTTCCTGGTCTGCCCCAGAAGCAAGTCCTTTGTTCTTCGTGGGTTCCGCTTGCCAAGGCTTGGTGAGTCCTAGTCCAACTTCGACGCCGCCGACAGCAAGAGCCTTCGTGGGACAGCTCGCCTCCTGGTCCTGGTCGTCCTCGACGCTTCCTGGTCCTCCTGGCTGCAGCGACAAGCTTCACCTTCACCTGCAACTCTTCACGACATCGCCTGGTTCCTTCCTGGTTCCACGTGGTCACTGGCTAGTGACCTTGACTCTGTCCCCTCTGCTTGCAGGTTTCTTCTCTTCTTGATCCCAGCCTTGGGATCCACCGGACACTCCCCCCTGACTGCCTGTCAGCATCTTTCTTCAGGCATCCATAGGAGTCGACGACGAAAACGACGCATCTTCACCCCTATGCACCCGCAGCCTGTGGGCTAGGTAACTTGGGTACTCCGGTGCTCATCAGGATAGTGACTATCCTAGTGTCTAGTTTTCAAGTCTCAACTTCCTAGCTACTCCGGAAGTGTCCTAAATCTATCTATTTCTAAATTGTAACATTGCTATTGACTTTTACGCATTACGCGTGAGTGTTTCCACTCTGCACACGAATCCCGTGGGCCTCCCACTTCCTAACTAACGCTAGTGTAGTGTAGCCCCAGCGATTCCCTAGGCCTAGGCCTATTCTATTTCCGTGACAGTGGTTCTTATACCACTTATTTAGTATATGGTTTGCGTGGCCCCTAGGGCCTAACTGTATTACTTACCTGTGTGACTTACTGTATGCATTAATAAGACTGTGTTGTACTTACCTCTAAACTCATAAAGAGTGCTGAGGGTTTGCTTAGAATAAATACACTTTATTTTATATATATATCTGTTGTGGTGTCCTTTCATTTGGTATTCAAGGGATTATATATGGTATCACAGCTGGCTTCACATGCCATTCAGAGTTTAGCCTAAGACTGCTCTTGTCCATGCTACCACTAGGATAGCTGGTCTATAAGGTTGACTTTACAACCAATCACCATAAGGGTATTTGGACTGATATAAGGTGTACACTATAACTAGTGACATCATACATCAGGCCAACTTCTCACACTTGGCATGTAATTTACTTTCGAGTAGAGCATATAACACAGTGCGCTACTCGCATTCCTTGGCATGTAATTTACTTTCGAGCAGAGCACATAACACAGTGGGTTACTCGCAGTCCCGGTCTCTCCGGCTGGGGAAGCAGGGTCGGTGGCGTGAAGCGCCACACAAGGGTAATGTCAGTCAGTTCTTTGGGCGGCTTCCAGCGGGGAGTGTGACCGAACTTGAGGAGCGGGTCCCTATGCTCCGGTGCAGTTCACAGAGCACCGCGCTCAGTATTACAGAAGGGGGGACACGGACAGGATCCCTCGGCGGGGTCTCTCCGTCGCGCAGGCAGGGGAGGGGACTCCCACGGAGGGGACAACCCGGGCCAAGTGCGGTGTGGTTTCCAGACCAGCAGGGGGCGCACCAGGGGGGATCTCGGCCTCCGGGCTTACCTCCGTCTCGGCGTCAGCAGGCGTCCGTCCTCATGACATTGGGGGAACTCGGCCCCGACCTTGCGCACCTCCTCACACGGCTGCGACGGCAGCGACGGGGCCCCGGACTTCGCCTGGGCCTCGCGACACAGCAGGGCACTCCTCCAGGCCTCCAGGCCGCGGCGGTGAGCGCGCTGGCTTTGTCGTCGCAGGGGGGGGGCTCAAATTAAGGATGGGGGTGAAGTGCTCAGCGGAGCACGCTGCTGGGGGTCCCAGACCAGGGCAGGGAGCGCGGGGGTCACAGCGCTAGTACCTGGTCGATCCCCGGTGACTTGGCAATCGGCTTAGTATTTCGTTCAATAGGGTAGCTTGGACACGCAGTCTCAGCTCTGGCATTCAAGGCTTACAGCTCGCTCTTGTCATGCAGTCTCAGTTCTTAAAGTTAGGTTTCAGCTCTCAGTTGACAGATGAAGTCTTTTGGCGCAGATGTATCTGGAGCCCTTAAGGGGTTCTGTTACAGGGGTAGGGATGGAGAGGGCGACTAGGTCCTTCCTAGTCAGGTTGGCAGAGAGTCTCTGGGTCCTCCTACTACTGGGCAAGATCAGTGGGATTCACAGGGCACCTCACTCACTTAAGAGGCAGTACTTAAATCCTCTCACTCTCAGAGGCATAAGTCCCTGGCTAGGCCCTACCGCCTACACTCCTGGTGGATTCTTCCAGCTCTGCTTCACCCCAATGGCCAACTCACCACAAAAGTTTCCCTCCCACTCTTAAGTAGCCCTAGGTCAGGTGACCTCTAGCCAAGGCGGCAGAAGTAAAACCCCACCTCCCTTCTAGAAGGTTCCAGCATCTTCCAGGAGCTTCCCCACTCTACCTATGGGACAAAAAGGCGGGCTGGTGTCGCAACATTGTTGTGGGTCCCAGCCAGCTCCTGGCAGCTAGGGTGCTACTATGAAAAACGACCACCCTGCAGTAGCAGGGGTCTGTGGCAGCCATCTTGGGAGAAGGGAGCACCTGCACCTTAACACTACAAAAACGAAAAAAATCAGGGGAAAAGGGCCAAGTCCAACAGTAAGCCTCACTGCCTATTCTTGAAATTCAACCACCAAGGCGTACAACATAAATCACTCTACGGGTTAGTAGCACATTTAGAATGTTAAATGGGAGTGGTTCCCTTGCAGCTTAGTTACTTTGATTGTTTCACCAGATCTTAGTGAATATTGTATTTATCACTCAAGCTCTACGTCCTCCGTTTTCAGGGATTAGAACTTACAAAATGAAATCTGAAAGAGATAATTAGTTATGGATTCCTCTCCTTAGAATTACCCCAAGGTGTCAGACTGGATCCAGAGAAATTTTTTTCAGCAGTACCCCTGCGTGTGGGTAGGTGGCCTCGGTCGACTACACGTTTGTCGTTGGCGTCGTGGTCGCTGGAATGATGTCACGCTATCTACTTAGACTCCACCCCTGCGCGCTAACATATGTTCTTTCTTTTTCCATTCCAGCCAGCGCAGATCCGGAGAGAGCGGTACCTCAACTCACTTTTTTACTCTATTTTTGCGACTTTTTGTTGACGTCTTAATGAGTGGTTATGACTCCTGGTGCACAAGGATGTCATCTCGGCAGACCGGCTTCAAGCCTTGTGACTTCTGTCACAAACTGATGTCGGTGACGGACCCCCATCTTGTGTGCCTCTGGTGCCTGGAGCGCGACCACGACCTGAAGTCGTGCTCCGACTGCCGGGCCATGGCCCTGAAGTCTTTGCAGGAGCGGTCCCGAAAGCTTCTGGAGGCCTGGCAGTCGGCTCTGCGCCGATCGAGGTTCCCGGTTGAGAGGGAGGTCATGGGACTGGTCGCGGACTCATCACCACTCCTCGTCAAAGTCTTCGTCTTCAGGTAGGTCAAACCACAAAAAGAAGGCAAAGAATCACCGTCGCTCTTCACGTTCTCCCCATCCATCAGCCGACGTGGGATGCGGGTGGTAGTCGCCCGGCTCTTCCCACGGAGCCTGTTGGGTCGACCCTGAACCTCCCTCCCTTTCTGGGAGCCGGGGCGATCCCTGCCCAACCTCATAGCTTTTACGAAGCTCTTCATTCTATTTTTGGGCAGCCCGACTCTGCCGGCGCGCCTTTGGGTCCCACGGACTCGGCTGGGGGTTCTAGGCCTTCGAAGCCAGCGGCTTCGGCCGCAGGGCCCCCAGGGATCCAGGCCTGGATCCAGGTTGGCGCCGGTCAACCTTGTGACACCTCCTCCGGCGCAAAATCTAGTGGCGACACCTCTGCCCCTGCTGACGCCGATTGTGTCCCCAGCCGACGTCGACCCCGGTATCCCCCTCAGTGTGGACACGGAGCCGGACCAACGTCGCCGGATGTCAGGACCGGCGCCGACCGGTACTTTTCTACCCCTGTTCTCCCCTGGTGTTCCATAACGCCCTACCAGATTGGCTACCGGAGGAGGGTGATGAGGACTGGGAGGGCTCCGTGGACCCTCTATCAATCAATCAATCAGGGGAATTGTAAGCATGCTACTCACCCGTGAGGGTCTCAAGGCGCTGGGGGGGGGGAGGGTTCGCCGGTCTGGCAGACCAGTTGGAAGAACCGGACAGGAGAGAGGAGATAGGTGAGTCCAGTGGTCTGGACACTTCCCCAGACCTTGGCATGCTTTCTCCCCCTACCGTGGCTTCAGAGGAGGGTGCTTCATACGCTGTGGTGTTGCGTAGGGTGGCTGAGGCCTTAAACCTCGAGCTTCCTACAGAGGCGGTTGGGTCTAACCTCCTTACCGAGGTGCTTCAACCGGCAGCAGCCTCTTTGGAGCCCCTGCTGTCGTTCAATGAGGCCCTTACAGACATCCTTTTGGGCACCTGGTCCAAGCCCAACACAGGGGCTCCTGTGGACAAGATGATTGCCCCGACGCCACCGCCTGGCCCCGGGTGACCTCATTTTGCTCTCTCAACACCCCACCCCTGAGAGCTTGGTGGTCCAAGCCTCGATATTCAAGGGCGCATTCCCTACCGCACCACCTGATAGGGAATCCAAGAAGCTGTACCACCTTGGGAAGAAAATGTTTTTTTCCTCTAGCTTAGGACAGCGGTCGGTGAACACTGCATGTCTCTTAGGCTGTTACTCCCACTCTGTGTGAGATTCGGTCACGCAAGTGCTGCCACAATGCCTGGGGGAGGCCCGGGCTGTACTCTCCCGTGCAGTGGGCGAAGGGAGAGACGCAGAAAAGTTCGCCATCCGATGTGGGCAGGACACCGCCGACTCGTTAGGCAGGACGATTTCCACGTCAGTAGCCCTTAGACGCTACGCCTGGCTGAGGTCCACTGGCTTTTCGGGCGAAGTCCAAGCTCGTCTTTTAGACATGCCCTTTGATGGCCGTCGCCTGTTCGGCGACAAAGCAGACAACACACTCGAGCGCTTTAAGGACTCTAGGACTATGGCCAGATCCTTTGGCCTCACTTCCACCTCTCGCCCCACGCAGCCTGCTTTTCGCCCCTTTCATTTCTACGGAAGGGGTGCCCTGCCACGTTCCACCCAGAGCCAAAGACCTGCGCAAGCTGTCCAGCCTCTGCGCGGCTGGGGATGTGGTACCCACCATCGTGGGTCGGGAAGCCAGCGGGTGGGCCAGTCCAACAGTGCCCCCTCTGCAGCAGCCTCCAAGCTCTCCTAGTCCGACCTTTCAGGGCCACCAATCGCCAGTGGGTGTCAGGATTCGCCATCATCTCCCCCACTGGCGCAACATCACATCGGAAAGGTGGGTTTTGCAGATAGTCCGAAAGTGCTACTCCCTCCCCTTCGAGGCTACCCCTCCGTCCATGCCACCTCAATACCATCACATGTCGGAGGATCACCTGGCCCTTCTCCAACAGGAAGTTACGGCTCTCTTGGCCAAGGGAGCCATTGAGCGAGTTCCTGTCCCAGAAGTAGGTCGTGGCTGTTATTCCCACTACTTTCTGGTGCCCAAGAAGGACAAAGGCCTGTGTCCTATCTTGGATCTCAGGAACGTCAACCTCTTCCTCGGCAAGGAAAAGGTCAAAATGTTGACATTGGCTCAGGCTCAGGTTTCCTTGACCCTGGAAACTAGATGGTAGCGTTGGCCTTGCAGGACGCTTATTTTCACATCCCCGTCCTGTCAGCCCACAGGCGTTACCTACGGTTTCAGTTTACAGTGCTCCATTTGGCCTTACCAGGGGTTCCAGTCTTCCCCTATCTCGACGACTGACTGTTTAAGGCGGGCTCACCCCAGGCTGTCGTCTCCCACCTCCAGACTGCGGCCGACCTCCTGCATTCGCTGGGGTTCACCATCAACATGCTAAAGTCACACCTAATCCCCTCTCAGACGCTCCTTTTTATCGGAGCAGTTCTGGACACAGCGCAGCTTCGGGCTTTTCCTCCCGAGTAGCGAGTCTGGGATATGCGGGCTATGATTTCGATCTTTCAGCCTCTATCCCGGGTTTCGGTCAGTATGACCCTGCGGCTACTGGGCCTCATGGCCTCTTGCATCCTGCTGGTCGACTATGCCAGCTGGCATATGCGGGCTCTGCAGTGGGACCTGAAGTTCCAGTGGGCACAGCATCAGGGGAATCTTTCAGATTGCATCCAGATCTTGGTGGACATTGCACACCAATTGCAGTGGTGGCTAACGAATCAGGATTGGGTCAACGGCAGATCCCTCTTCCTTGCCCAACCAGAGTTCACAGTGGTGACACATGCATCACTTCTGGGGTGGGGCAGCCACATAGGAGAGGTGGAGATCAGAGGCCTCTGGTCTCCGGTGGAGTCCAAGCTCCATATCAACCTTCTGGAGCTTCGGGAGATCCGACTTGCTCTGAAGGCAATCCTTCCTTCTGTCAAAGGGAGAGTAGTGCAGGTGTTCACAGACAACACCACCGCCATGTGGTACTGCAACAAGCAAGGCGGGTGGGGTCGTGGACCCTATGTCAGGAGGCTCTGCGTCTCTGGACATGGCTGGAACATCAGGGCGTTTTCCTGGTGGTTTAACACCTGCCAGGTTCTCTGAATGCCAGGGCAAATGAACTCAGCCGCAGGTGCATTATGGATCACGAATGGCGTCTTCACTCGGAGGTGGCACAGGGTCTCTTTCAGCAGTGGGGAGAGCCTTGTTTAGATCTATTCGCCACAAAGAGAACGCGCAATGTAATCAGTTCTGCTCGTTGGAATTTCCAAGGCGGCACTCGCTCAGCGACGCTTTTTGTCGCGAGTGGAGTTGCGGTCTGTTGTACGCCTTTCCGCTTATACCACTTCTGCCCAGAGTGCTGAAGAAGATCAGGTGTGACCGGGCAAAAGTCATTCTTGTGGCCCCGGACTAGGCTCGAAGAGTATGGTATCCCGAGCTACTCAGTATGAGCATCGATCCCCCGATCCGACTGCCTCTTCAGGAGGATCTTCTGTCGCAGCAGCAGGGGACGGTCCTCCCCCCGAACCTGTCCAGCCTCCACCTCTTTGCGTGGAGATTGAGCGGCGGCATTTGATTCCTTTCGACTTGCCTCCTGAAGTTTGTGATGTCATTCTGGCAGCCAGGCGTATACCACTAAAGTGGTATATGCCTGCAGGTGGAGCAAATTTGTGGCATGGTGCACAGCAAAGGCTGTGGATCTCCTTTCTGCCCCTCTTTCTGAGGTCCTTTTGTTCCTTCTTTCTTTGGCCCGGCAGGGCTCTGCTCTGGGCACTATCAAAGGTTATCTTTCTGCCATTTTGCCCTATCTCAGGCATCCTTATCAGCCCTCTCTTTTCAAGTCCCCGGTTGTAAATAGATTTCCCAAAGGCATTACACACCTTTACCCTCCTATTCCGTTTGTGATGCCACAGTGGGACTTGAATCTGGCTCTTACTTATCTTATGTGTGCTCCTTTCGAGCCCCTTCACAACTGTCCTCTTCGTCTCTTGACCTTGAAGACTGCCTTCCTGGTTGCCATCACCTCCGCTAGGCGAGTGAGTGAGCTCCAGGCTCTTTCTTGTAAACCTCCTTTTCTGTCGGTCCATCCGGACAAGGTTGTGCTCAGGCGCCGTCCTTCCTTTTTGCCAAAAGTTGTTACAACCATGGAGGAGGAGCCTAGCGCGCATCCAAGATGGTCGCGTGAGCACAGGGCTCCCCGGATCCTCGCTGCTCCTCGGAATTTATCCTGACTTTATCCTGACTTGGTTGATGGAATCTGGAAGACGAATGTTGACTGAACACTAAACTCCTTTCGGAAACCAAATCGGACCTGGCAATCCTGAATTATGGTGGTTTGAACTTTTGAGGCCCAACCGATGGCTGTGCCCGATGCGAAGGTGATCTGTGGAGCCGGGGCGTAGTTGAACAACAACGGCAGCGGGGCTGTGCCAGTGGCCGTCCCATCACTTTCGGTTTCACTTTTGGATCTCTGAGGGGCTGGACAGTGGAATTGCTTGGTGCGACTGGGCTTTCACTTTGCCTTCGCTTGATGCCTGTGTCTCCGCCTGCTACCAGTGTGCCCATCGACGGTGGTCCCTTCGCTCCGCCACATTGCGGCCTCTGGTGCGGCCCGCGTCTGCTTGGCCTGTGCCCCCTCGACGCTTCCTCGGTGGTCCCCTTCGGCGAGCGTGGTTCTCATGGGAGGCAAGGGAGACCCCGAGAGGCGTAAGACCAAGACATCCCTACGTGGGGGACCGGTCCAGACGAACAACATGGACCGCTACACTCAAGGTAAAGGGTCCCCCGGGACGGCCAGTGTCCCCCCGGATGATGCCAGTGGTGGCCCGTCCGTTTCTCCGGATCTGTCCCTGCAGGACATCATGGGCGCCATTAATGGCATCAGGGAGACCATCGCTACACAGTACGAGGCCTTGGCCCGTAAAATCGACACGGTGGCCATTGATGTTACGCTAATTCGGGCGGATCTCTCTAAGACCAACGAGAGGGTTCAATCGCTGGATGTGCGGACGTCCTCCCTTGGTACGGACGTGTCGGACCTGCAGACTACTCTCGGCGATCTCAAGTCGGCCAACGATCTGATGGCCCGGCGGCTGGAGGACTTCGAGGGACGGGCCCGACGCAATAACATCCGCGTCATAGGCGTTCCGGAGACCTCTGACAACCGCCCGGTTGATCTCATGGTTGAGGAGCTCATCCTCGAACAGCTTGCCCCCGCTGGCCTGAGTAAGTTCTTCGCCGTGGAGCGGGCCCATCGAGTTCCAGGTGGTCGGCCGCGACCGGGGGCCCCCCCGAGGCCTATTGTTGCGAAACTTTTTCATTACAGAGATCGAGATGCGATTCTGCAGGCCTCACGGGTCCATGGCCCGGTCCGATATGAGAACTCGTCCATTAACTTTTTCCCGGACTTCACCCAACTTGTCCAGAAACAGCGGATGGGCTTCCAGGGGGTGAAGCGTCGTCTCCGGGATCTGGGTCTCAAGTACTCTATGCTTTTTCCTGCTAGGCTCCGAGTGGAATATGAAGATCGGACTACCTTTTTTGACTCTCCTGCGACTGTGAGTGACTGGCTGGATTCGCTGCCGGACCGGGGTGACCAGACTGGGCCCTCTGCCGGTACCGAGGGTGGCGGGTCTCCTTCGGAGTGACTTTTGGTCCTTGACTTTGCCATTTTGTATTGTTCGGCTGGGTTCTACTTCTTTTGTGCATTTTGTTTCATTCTGATCTGTGTGGGGGGCGGGCGGGGACGGGTCCCTTTCCTCCTCCGGGGTCTTTTCGTAGAATGGGGTTTGTAGGGCGACAGGCACACTGCAAGTTGGGGTGGTTTTTTGGACCGCAGGGGTGCAGGGTGGGGGGTGTTGGATTCGGGGGGGGGGGTTGGCGGGTGGGTGGGGTTGTTTGGATTTGTGTTTTTTGTTTTCAAGGCAAAGTATTGGCTATGGTTCAGTTTCGGGTGTTGCGCTATTTGCTAGGGGACCTTTGATCTACTGGAGGGGATGGGGGGGGACGGGTTGAGATTGATGTCTTGGAACGTCAACGGATTGGGAGACCGTATCAAACGGGGTGTTGTGCTGCAATATTTGTGTCGTCTGACTCCTGATGTGGTGTTCTTACAGGAGACGCATCTGGTTGGTAATGTTTGTCATGCCATGAACAGGGGGGGATACCGACTCGTGGCCCATTCTGGTTTCACCACTGGCTCTAGAGGGGTAGGCATTCTCCTACGATCTTCACTTCCGTTAGAGATCACCAGGGTAGTCCTAGACAATAGAGGGCGCTATGTGGCTCTGACTGGGAGGTGGGAGGGGCAGTCCCTTTCCTTGATCTCGGTCTATGTTCCCCCGGGCCTCCAGAACTCCACCTTCTCAGACTTGGGTCGTATGCTGCTTGGGCTTCCTGACAGTCTTTTGCTTATGGGTGGGGATTTTAATTCGGTTGTCTCGGGTGACCTGGATCGCCACCCGCCCAGGGCCCTCCCTGCTGCCCAGGCGTGGCTCGGCAGACTCCTGGAGACCTTCGGTCTGGTGGATTGTTGGAGGTTAATGCATCCGACACAGTGTCAGTACACGTTTCACTCTGGGGCCCAAGGGAGTCTCTCCAGATGGGATTATTTTCTTATGCCCGCGGCCCAGACTGCCCGGATTCGAGAGGTTAAACACCTGGCCCGGGGTATCTCTGATCATTCCCCACTGTGGTTCCTTTTTGACACTGGGACGCGGTCCTCTGGGCGGATCGCTCCTATTAACCCTTGGTACCTGCGAGACCCCAAGATCCGTGATAGCCTGATTAAGTCGATTGATCAATATTTTCTTGAGAATGAGGGGTCGGTGTTGTCCTCAGTGTCCCTGTGGGAAGCTTTTAAAGCAGTGCTCCGCGGGCATGCCCTGTCCCAGATAGTGGAGGCTAAGAGGGTTAAGAGTGAGGCGGTGGTGATGCTGGAGACTGAAATATCGGGGCTGGAGGCGGCCTTGGAGGCGGGTGTCACTCCGGATGGGCTGCATGCCCTCAGCCTGAAGCAGTTTGAATATAAGTCTCTTGTTACTGACGCTGCCAAGACCATGTATAGGGAGCAGCAGGGTAGGTTGTATGATGCCGGAGACAAGGCGGGTAAGCTGATTGCCTGGTTGGACAAGAAGGAGAGAGTGAATCGTGTGGTCCCGGAACTTCGGGCTTCGGATGGAGTGTGTGTGACTGAGCCTGGTGAGATTGTGGAGTGTTTTGCTGACCACCTCCGGGCTGTGTACTCCCCGGTGTCTGATAGAGATGAGGACGACTCTCGTCTTCTGCTGCGGGATATTGCCCTGCCCGGCTTATCCGTCGAGGACCGCGAGCTGATGGATGCCCCTTTGTCTGTCGACGAGATTGCTACTGCGATTCGCTCCCTTCGCTCGGGCAAGGCTATGGGCCCCAACGGCTTGCCGATTGAACTATATAAATTACGCCCGGATAAAATCGCGCCTTTCCTCCGCCGTATGTTTCAGGAGTCGCTCGAGAGGGGTTCCCTTCCCGACGACCAGCGTCTGGCTACTATAGTGGTGATTCCCAAGGATGGTAAGCCACGTGACCGCTGTGCCTCATATAGGCCTATTTCCTTACTAAATGCCGAACCCAAAATCCTTGCTAAGGTCCTCGCTAATCGCTTGCTGAGCGTTATATGTGACTTGATACATCCGGATCAATGCGGCTTCATCCCTCATCGTAATACCGCTCTCAACTTACGGCGTCTGCACGGCGTCCTCGCTAGGGCGGAGTATTTCTCTGAACCGGCCATATTGGTTTCCTTAGACGCCACGATGGCCTTTGACACCATTGAGTGGCCATTCCTTTGGGCCGTCTTGGCGAAGTTTGGCTTTGGGGAGGGATTTCTTAGCTGGGTGAAGCTTCTTTATGCTGGACCAATGGCTCAGGTTGTTGTCAATGGGCGGGTTTCTCGGCCTTTCGCTCTCGGGAGGGGAACTAGGCAGGGGTGCCCGTTGTCCCCTCTGCTCTTTGCTCTCGCCTTGGAACCGCTCGCTGCCTGGCTCCGTTGGGAGCCCTCGCTCAGGGGGCTCCTGTGGGCCCCGGGCTTCGAGGATCGGGTCTCGTTGTACGCGGATGATATTCTCTTGTACCTCACCTCGCCGCGGAAGTCGCTCAATGTTCTCTTTGATGTCCTTACTTCCTTCGGGAGAAATTCGGGTCTGATAATTAATTGGTCCAAATCTTGCGTGTATCCTATCTCTGGTGGCCTTCCTCTCTTGCCGCCTCGGCTTCCGCTCCAAATATCTCAGTCCGGCTTTAAATACCTGGGGGTGTACGTTTCGTTGGATCCGGCGGTCCGCTATGAGCAGAATCTCCTGCCTCCACTCCGGCGTTTGAGGGCGGATACGGCTCGGTGGTGTAAGTTGCCCTTGTCTCCGCTTGGTCGCGCGGCGCTGTTTAAAATGATGTCCCTTCCCAGATTTCTTTATGCACTCCAGAACTCCTTCGATGTCATTCCGGCGGCCTACTTTAGGGAAGTGGAGAGTTTGCAGAGGAGACTGGTTTGGGACGGGCGAGCGCGTATCGCTTTGGCAAAGCTGACTCTCCCCTGGTATGACGGGGGCATCGCGCTTCCTGATATTAGACGGTACTATTGGGCCTCCCAGCTGTCTGCCATTAACCATGCTACGTACGCTCCTGGTTTGAACCCGGCATATGAGATGGATAAATTCCTGCTTCCCGGCGGTAACTATAACAGAGCGCTTTACTCTCGATCCGCTGGTAGGACCCTCACGGGCCCTACTAGGATTGCGGTACGTGTGTGGAAGGCGGCGAACGTAGCGATGGGCTGGAGTGAGCGTTTAACGTGTGCCACTCCTTTATTTGCCTCAGAACGCTTGGGAAGCCTTTGGACAACGAAAGGCTTCGAGCACTGGGACACGATCGGCATCAGCAGAGTGGGGGACCTATGGGTTAAAGGTGCGGTTAAATCCTTCGCGGCGCTCCAGAGCGAGCACGAGCTTAGTGAAAGAGAGTTCTTCCGTTATGCACAGGTTCGGCATGCCCTGCTCTCGGTCTTTGGGGAGGGGACCACGGTCCCTGCTTCTTCGCCTCTCGAGGACCGCATACTCGACGGTCACGTCCCCGACAGTACTATCTCCTTGATTTACAAAAAACTGATAAATAATCGGGCTGACCTCTTGGTGCGTCTTCGGGAGGCATGGACGGGAGACGGGGTGGAGTTGGACGACGAGGACTGGCAGACTGCACTGTCATCCCCTAAGGAGGTGGCCATCCCGGCCCGTCTCCGTCTGGTCCAGCTTAAGATTCTCCATCGTGTTTATGTGACGGGCCCCCGCTTGGTCTCGATGGGGTTCTCTGACGACGGGCTCTGCAAGCGTGGCTGCGGGCTCAGTGCCACCTTTCTCCACATCCTATGGGAATGCCGCGAGGTGGCGGAATATTGGCGCCAGGTGCATGATGTTATGAGACGAGTCACCGGGGTCGCTCTGCTGCCGGAGGTGCGTCGCTGTGTTCTGAATGTATGGGAGCCCAATGACTATAATGCGGCTCAGGCTCGGTGGGCGGCCTTGGGGAACATGATCACAAAGAGAGATATAGCGCAGCTTTGGGGTTCCCAACGGCCTCCCACCGTGTCTGTATGGAAGGAGAACATGGACTGGTGCATGTTCAGGGAGAAAACTGTGTATGTGGCTCGTGGTAAACTGGGGGCATGGGGTAGAATTTGGGGGCAGTGGAACGTGTATCGCGGGTCTATCTGTTCTCCCCCCCTGGTGGATATGTCTGGGGTTGCCTCGTCCCCCTGATCCTTGAGGGTTCCTTGCTTATCTCGTACTTCGGAGTACAGATTTGGTTCTCCCGTGGCCCCCCCTCCCTCTCAGGCCTCCTTTTATTGACCGCCCTCGGGTGGTCGGGTGTGGAGTCCCCCGGCTGTGGTTCGACGCCCATTTCAAGTCGTTTCGCCTTGCTTTTTGTTTTTCTTTATTTTTGTTGTTATTTATATTAAAAGTGTGTATCCTGACTTCCCTTACGTGCAGTCTGAGCTACTGTAATATAGCGGAGCCCCTGTGGGCCAGTCATTGTTTTTGAACTGCTTGACCACTTTAACTACTAGCGGCCGGCCCTGGCGGTTGTAGGCCCGTGCTTGTAATCTTTTCTCTGCACAATAAAAATTTTTCAACCAAAAAAAATAAAAAAAATAAAAAAAAATTGTTACAACCTTTCACATTGGGCAGACCATTACCTTGCCCACCTTCTTTCCACCTGTGCATCCTTCCAGAGAGGAAGAGAGGCCCACCGCCTGGACCCAAAACGTGCGCTCTCATTTTATCTCAACCGCACACAACAGTTCCGGGTGGATGACCAACTCTTTGTTGGCTATGTTGGCACCAAGAAAGGTTGGGCGGTACACAAGAGAACTATCTCCCGCTGGGTCATCTTGTGTATCAAAGCCTGTTACTCTTTGGCTAAAAAAGAGCCTCCGGTGGAGCTGCGTACTCATTCCACTAGAGCAACTGCAGCCACTACTGCATTGGGACATGGTGTCCCCCTGCAAGACATCTGTCAGGCAGCCACGTGGGCTTCGCTGCACACGTTTACTAAGCATTATTGCCTGGACAGCCAAGTCCGGAGAGACTGCTTATTTGGCCATTCTGTTCTCCAGGACTTCCTGGTGTGATCTTGGTTCACAGACCCACCACCGGGGTTGGTATTGCTGGGGTATCTATTCTAAGGTAAGGAATCTATCACTAACGTGTTTCGTTCAGATGAACAAGTTACTTACCTTCCGTAATGATATATCTGTAAGAAACATTAGTTAGTGATAGATTCCTTACCGCCCTACCTATCCTCCCCATTCTGCTAACTGATTTCTAGGGTTAAGGTTATCCCTTTCGGTGCCCAAGTTTCAATGCACCAGTGGTCAGTATCTTGCATGGCTCTGCGTTCCTGGCGCGGACAGGGCCGGACTGGGAACCAAAACCGGCCCTGGCAAAGTGCTCGGCCGGCCCCCCCAGGGCTTGGGGGTGCCGCCGAGCTCTTTGCCAGGGCCGGTTTTCGGCCGATTTTGTTACAGTCAAGGCCGATTTTGCAGCTATGCTGCAAAAACGGCCCTGTAACAAAAACGGCCCACAGGGTCCCAAAACCGACCCCCACCCGTGCGGCACACCGGGGGATTGCCCGGTGCCCGATACGGCCAGTCCGGCCCTGGGCGTGGAAAGTCGTGTACAGAACTTGCATCAGCGCACGTGGGCGGCGTTTAAGTAGCGCTCGCGACGTCATCTCGGCAACCACGATGCCAACGACGGACGCGGAGCCGCGTGACACCGCCTACTGACACGCAGGGGTACTGCTGACGAAAACTTTCCGGATCCAGTCTGATGCCTGGGGATATTCTAAGGTAAGGAATCTATCACTAACTAATGTTTCTTACAGATATATCGTTACCGAAGGTAAGTAACTTGTTCGTCTAAACCAAATATCCTGACTGAAATGGTACAGCTATCTTCAGCGGTGTCTTTTGCCATTCAACAAAGCACTTAGGAACCCATTACGGGTGCATGGGAGAAACGCCTCTCAGACCTATCAATTCACAGACAGATCAGACCTCAAGATCTTATCAACGCACCCTCACCAGAGAGCTTGCTAGTTCCAGCATCAGCAGCAAAGCAAAACCCTAATGCTTTCTCTACGCCTCCTCTGAACCATGAGATCAAGTATTCCACCTTAATATTGACTCTAGAATATCATGCTACCAGAATATTGAGAACCAAAACTTTGACAATTTAAGTGTAGGTATATATATGTGTGTGTATATATATTTAATTACTGTAAAAATCAAAGTTGGTAAATGTAATTTATTTAATTATATAAATATCTTTGCAATCAAGCCCGGTCACAAAAGCTTTAAGTAAGACAGCAACATGATCAAGGAAAAAAAGATTGGTAGAATTTTTTCTTACATTTAGAAAGTTCAGTTATTTATTAAGTTGAGCAGACAAGTAACTTTTCTTGGGGCCGACATTTTCTTATCGCAGTCTGCAAGAAAGATGATCCTGTATTTAAATGCAACCACATTGGTAGAAAGTTTTCCCAGGTCCAGAGTTAATCATACCATGGACAAGTGTTTAGCAACAATGGACATAAATTTCAAGAAGCAAGCAGTTAGTTCAACTTACAGTCATGCCCCCACTGTATTTAGACATTTATGAAAAAATAAAGGTTAAAATGATGCTAGAGTTAGGAATTGAAATGAGATAAGAAAGCATGGGTAAAAACTGAAAAATCGTTGATGACCTCACTAATGACTTCATCTAGTGATTGCAACAGTGTGATTTCGGCGTTGTGGACTGGAAGTAATTCACCAAGCTAAACTTGTACACAATTTCCTATCCCTACCAATTGAAAACGGACACATTGCACATCTATCAACTCACCCACATTGGTGGAGTCTGCCCTAATTGTACTGGTTGTCACTTGCCAAAATTCCTCCATAAAGATTAATGGAGACACCCACGTTTTAAATCCTGAACACCTGCCATAAAAAGTGTTAATTCTATATTCACCTCTTAAAGAATTGACTTGACCTGCAATTTTGGGTCAAGATGGTGACAGTTATGCATCAGCCACAGATAAGACACCACCAGCCAGGCCTAATGACTGCCCTCTGTAGTTTGATAAAATACACTACACACATTTCTGGGATAAGCAGAATGGCATACAACCTTGAAGGCATGCTAACAACCATCCAGTGAGTTAAACCATTTCTATGTAGCTCACCCCTACATTCTACATTATTCAGCAATGTGCAACACATCAAAATCTTCAGGGAATCTCCACAAATAAACATCTTCACCTTATAAACCCCACTAGACAAATAATTATCTATAGCAGGGTAATAAACAACTATTTACCATTTGACATCTGCCCAGACGTGTAGAAGTGGACATTCTGTTGTGAACAGAAGCTTTGGCTATTCTCAAGGATGTTTGGCAACAGACTTTGGTTTAAGCCGCAACCTTTTTTGAAATGTGCCTCTGCAACCCATACTAGGTGTTCTTAACTTCTACCTTGTTTAACATAGAGTATGACTGCTTCCATCTAAAACGTTAGTGGTAGGTAAGCTGTGCATCATATGAATTTCACCATGTACAGTCACATGGCTACAGGGCCTATGCTATTTCCATTCTATGTACCCATACATTTACACACAGCAATATTATGTTGTCTATGACTTGGCCCTTTACTACCAACATGATTTTTTTTAAATTATGTAATTGGAGATGTCGATAGTGATGTAATCAATTATGTCATTTAACATTTTATGACTGATGTAGAATGTGAGGTCATACACAGTGCATGAGGGGGCGCAAGGTATAGTTAGTTCACTAAACTATAACTGTTGAATTTTAATGAATTTTTTATTTTTTTTAAAAACAAGTATGTATCTCATTTCAACACATACCATACCAATATTACTTTATTTCGGTATGTCACCATAAAAGAACAGCCACAAATATATACAAGCAGATAAAAATTTAAGAGGAATAAAAACAATTCATCAAAGATATTACATTGTTAAAAAAAGACAATAAAATCAGGCACAATCAAATCCATGATCTTGCATCTTGAGGAAGTTTCTCCTGACCCACCACATGGAGCTTAAAAAACATGAAACTGCAAAGACTATATAAGAATCTGTGTTGTACTTTAAGATTCTAAATGCTTCCCTGCAATGTGTGGTGCCCAGGTTTTTGCACAGCTGAAGCAGCCATCTACGTCTTGCTGTTTGATAGCCCGGGCAAAAAAAGAAGACGTGGACTTCGGTCTCATCACACAAATTACATGCCGGACACCCACTTGTACTTCCTCCCGACCATTTGCCCGTGAAAGCACACAGAGGGAGGCAGCCATGGCGAAACTGCACATATAGGGCCCGATTCACAGAACTAACTTAAGACAAAATCCTAAACTTACTACCATTTTCGTATTCACAGAAGGCACTTACTCATTTTGGTATTCACAGAAGACACTTACTCACTTCGGTATTCACAGAAGTTAGGAGTCCTAACTTTAGGACTCCTAAATGCCTTCTGTGAATACCGAAAGTCTTAAAATTAGGATTTTTCTCAGTTTAGGAGTCCTAAAGTTAGGACTCCTAACTTGACTACTACTAAACTGAGAAAAATCCTAATTTTAAGGCTTTCGGTATTCACAGAAGGCATTTAGGAGTCCTAAAGTTAGGAGTCCTAACTATACTACTACTAAACTGAGAAAAATCCTAATTTTAAGGCTTTCGGTATTCACAGAAGGCATTTAGGAGTCCTAAAGTTAGGAGTCCTAACTTTACTACTACTAAATTGAGAAAAATCCTAATTTTAAGACTTTCGGTATTCACAGAAGGCATTTAGGAGTCCTAAAGTTAGGACTCCTAACTTCTGTGAATACCGAAATGAGTAAGTGCCTTCTGTGAATACCAAAATGAGCAAGTGCCTTCTGTGAATACCAAAATGGTAGTAAGTTTAGGATTTTGTCTTAAGTTAGTTCTGTGAATCGGGCCCTACGTTTCCTTTCTAGTGCCGGGCGGATTTCATCAAGACATGCCTCCAGCCTGCAGGTGTCTTTTATTTCCAGGAAGAGTGAAGTGAGGGTGCCATGTGTGGGTTCTGCATGAAGTTTTGCGGATATTCTGCCCCAATAGCTAGTACTCAGAGACTTTCGTGATATGCTCAAAGAGGCTGTGTCGGGATTATCCCATAATTGTTTTAGACCTATTTCATAGAGGCGCTCCCTGACAAATAGAAGCCATGGCAGCTTCCCTGAGCCGGGGAGTTTCAGGATTTCAGAAAGCTCTAGTCTGTACTCGGAAAATTCCGGTGTTGCCCAAAGGCGCCGCCACAAGAGTAGTGGCCTGCAGGCAATTACCTCAGCAATGGATCTAACCCCAAGGTCCATACTCAATGGAACCAAGGGGGAGCTTATCGGTAGCCCAAGCAATTGTCTAAGGAAGTTGTTCTCTGTAATGGCTAAGGACCTGTGATTAGAGTGCCCCCAGAGTTAAACCCCATATAAGACAGCACTCCTCGCCTGGCTTTTATAGATCTCCATAACCGGGCTAACTGGCTTATGGAAAGTCTTTCTAAAAAACTTAACCAAGCCGCCTGTGGTTTGTGTCAATTTGAGGTTGGATTTCTTAATCTGAACCCCCCATGTCATATTTTCAGTAATTTGAGGTTGGATTTCTTAATCTGAGCCCCCCATGTCATATTTTCAGTACATAACTCTAACGTCACTTTAACCTTTGTGTTTTTTCAGTACATTTCTATTTTTTTAACGTATGTTAAATTCTTTTTAATTTTATTACCATACTTAACAATCCTGTCACTTTAACCTTTGTCTTTTTTCAGTGAATTTCTGTAGTTTTTTTATCATATTGGAAGTAGAGAACTTGCCCAACTCCCTCAGGTGACATACTCCTTTGTGTGTCGGAGAGCAAACTTTCCAATGGAAATTAAAATGAGAAAATCACACTTTTGGGACCCCATATTCCCCTTTTTTCTTAGCCTCCACTTAATAGATCAAAGCAAAACTTTCCATGAAGGATGCAAAGTAGATGGCCTTTTTTCAAACGGCGCAAAAATTAAGAAAAAATATTTTCTATGGAAAGTCTGATTTAACAACAACTACAATGGTGCTAGTGTTGCCAGTGTAAAATAAATTTTCAAGATACGTAGATGTGCAGTTGGTAGTAAATCTATACCTATATGCACTTACCTTATCGATATTTTGTCCATTGTATTTTCAAATACAACCTGAGTCCAAATGACAAGTCCATCGACCATGAAGTTTTTGTTTCGGGTAGCCTATAGCCACCTGCACTGCTAAAGCAACATGCCTTCTTGGAGGTCTTGGGAAAATTGGCAAGTATGGCAGTAGTAACCCTTGCTGACGACAAGAAGAATCCCTTCTCCATTCTTAGTTTTTTTTTTTATTCTTCCTGGATTTAGCTGAGATGATGGCTAGATCCATAGCTGTGATCACACTATGCGGACATATTAGGGTGCAGAAGGAAATGTGGCAGAAGGAAATGTGTATCCTAAATGTACAATGACAGTCCAATTCAAAATATCGATAAGGTAAGTGCATATAGGTATAGATTTACTACCAACTGCACATCTACGTATCTTGAAAATTTATTTTACACTGGCAACACTAGCACCATTGTAGTTATTGGTAAATCAGACTTTCAATAGAAAATATTTTTTCTTAATTTTTTCGCCGTTTGAAAAAAGGTCATCTACTTTGCATCCTTCATGGAAAGTTTTGCTTTGATCTATTAAGTGGGGGCTAAGAAAAAAGGGGAATATGGGGTCCCAAAAGTGTGATTTTCTCATTTTAATTTCCATTGGAAAGTTTGCTCTCCGACACACAAAGGAGTATGTCACCTGAGGGAGTTGGGCAAGTTCTCTACTTCCAATATGATAAAAAAAACTACAGAAATTCACTGAAAAAAGACAAAGGTTAAAGTGACAGGATTGTTAAGTATGGTAATAAAATTAAAAAGAATTTAACATACGTTAAAAAAATAGAAATGTACTGAAAAAACACAAAGGTTAAAGTGACGTTAGAGTTATGTACTGAAAATATGACATGGGGGGCTCAGATTAAGAAATCCAACCTCAAATTACTGAAAATATGACATGGGGGGCTCAGATTAAGAAATCCAACCTCAAATTGACACAAACCACAGGCGGCTTGGTTAAGTTTTTTAGAAAGACTTTCCATAAGCCAGTTAGCCCGGTTATGGAGATCTATAAAAGCCAGGCGAAGAGTGCTGCCTTATATGGGGTTTAACTCTGGGGGCACTCTAATCACAGGTCCTTAGCCATTACAGAGAACAACTTCCTTAGACAATTGCTTGGGCTACCGATAAGCTCCCCCTTGGTTCCATTGAGTATGGACCTTGGGGTTAGATCCATTGCTGAAGTAATTGCCTGCAGGCCACTACTCTTGTGGCGGCGCCTTTGGGCAACACCGGAATTTTCCGAGTACAGACTAGAGCTTTCTGAAATCCTGAAACTCCCCGGCTCAGGGAAGCTGCCATGGCTTCTATTTGTCAGGGAGCGCCTCTATGAAATAGGCTTACTGGTACTACCTCAACTTCATATTTGAGCCTCACCAATAGCAAGTTGCGATATTTCCCATTATTATAAGAACTACTGCTTGAGTCCAAAGTTCTGGATGTGGTAGTAGCTTTACTTTGTAGGTCAATAGGTTTTGCCTTCAGACCTCCTATTTTTACTGTTTTTGTTCACTTAGTTTTTGCTGACTTTAGGAATCTGGGCACTTTACAACTGCTAATCAGTGCTAAAGTGCATGTGCTCTATAATTAAAACATAGTAACATTGGCTTATCCACAATGGGCAAATTTAATTTACTTATAAGTCCGCAGTAAAGTACAGTAAATGTGCCTAGGGCCTGTAAATTAAATCCTACTAGTGGGCCTACAGCACTGATTGTGATACCCACTTAAGTAGCCCTATAAGCATGCCTCGGGCCTGCCACTGCTGGACCTGTGTCCAGTTCTAAACTGCCATGTCAACCTGGAAAGTTAACCCACTTGCCAGGCCCAAACCTTCCTTTTTACTACATACAAATCACCTCTAAGGTAGGCCCTGAACAGCTCCTGGGCAGGATGCAGTGTATTTAAAAAGTAGGACATGGACGTTTTAAGTTTAACATGTCCTGATAGTGAAATATTCTTAAATTCGTTTCTCACTACTGCAAAGCCTATCTCTCCCATAGGATAACATTAGGATTGCCTTATTACTTTTTATAAGTGTCATTTCTAATCGAGATGAGATGGGACCCCATACTTTGGTGTCTCTAGAATCCCAATTCAAAAACACAACTTATGGTGAAGCTGAATTTAAAATTGCAATTCTGAAAATGTCACTTGTAGAAAGTTGGCATTTTCTTACTGTAACCATTTTGTGCCTCCTGCTTTTCTCTGAATACACATCTGGGGTGGGTGACAGCTGGCTTTTTGCATTCCCTCTAGATAGCCACACACAAAGGGAGCTTAGGTGTGACAGATGGGCCATCCTGGGCAGGATAAAAGGGAGGAGCTGACACACATGAAAGGCTGTGTCCTGTCCCCACACAAAGGGCTGCATACCCCTCTGTAGTGGGTCTGGAGCCGGGGCAGAAAAGGCAGGGACTTGGGAACTTCAAAAGCATCTCTTGAAGTCTCCCTCACTTCAAAGGCCCAACTGGGTATAAGTACTGGGCCTCTGACACCACCAACAATGAACACTTTTGTAACTGAGGACATTCTACCAGGAAGGACTACTGTGCTGCTGAAGGGACTGACACTCTGCTGGATTTCTTTGTTGTTCTAGCCTGAAGTCTGCTGCCCTCTTGCCTGAGAATGAGAATGACTAGATCTGCATCTCTGCATCCCAGAATCTAAGTATCTCCAAAGGCTTGTTGGCTTGCCTCCTGTTCTGAAGTCTCAGGGATATCAAAAACTTCTCTTTAACTTACAAACAGCACCTTGACTTTGCTTGCTGCAAGTCTTGCTCTGCCAAGTTGTGCCAACCCAGTCTTGGGACCTTGGAAGTGAGTATAAAGTACTGCATCTGCCAGAACCCACGCATCAACACTGCCGCCATTGTGAGAACCAGATCGATGCATCACACTTGGAACCACCCCAGCACCTCCGAAGCTGCCACTTCCGAACCGACGCATCACTGCCACTGTGTGGAGAAGATCAACACATCGCCTCTAGAGTGTGGAGAAACCCAGCACATCATATTCAGAACTGCTGCATCTCGGAACCAACACATCACCACAATTGCATGAAGAAATCAGGCACATCACTTCAACTGCATGGGGATAACTAACGCATCGTTCGGCTGCACCCCGCATCTCTTTATTTGCTATCAGGATTAAGGTACTTTTGCTCAGCTGGCCCTGCATGGGTCCTATATCCAACCCGCACTCCATCGTGGTTGGCCTGAACTCTTGACTTTGTCCAGCACAATTACTCCACCAAATAACTCTTTAAGGCTCACTGCTTCCAAGCGCTATTTTTGTATTTAATCATTAAAAATTAATTTCTCGACTTCTGCTGATTGGATTTTTGTCGGTTTGGTCCTGTTTTATTTATAGAATTATTTTCTATTGTTCTAAACTGGTGTGGAGTTTTTTGTGGTGTTTTCACTGTTTTACTGCTTGACGTGTTGCACAAATACTTTACAATTATAGATACGTCCCGCCCTCCCATTTCTTCAAAGTTCATCGAGTATAATCATTTTGGGGTGCTATCCTGGTAAGTGCTATGCCCTGGAGCACTGTGAAAATACATGTTAAGTTTGCTGATATTGTGTATATCAGTCCCGGGATGCAACCACCACATTGTTGGATGAAAAAATCATCGTAAGTCAAAAAGTAATCAGTTTTAATCCACTTTCATCATTTCCTGTTATAGGTTTTATTGTCCATTTAATTGAATAGGTGAAACATGATAATTCCAATGTACAAATGTATGTATAATGCCACAGCCTTTAATACAGCATGTCGGATTCTCACGTTTCGAGTTTATATTTGACCCAATGCATTTCGGCCGTTCGGCCTTCGTCAGGGGTAACTCTGAAGTAAAGAAAAACATTGTATAAACTCGAAACGTGAGAATCCGACATGCTGTATTAAAGGCTGTGGCATTATACATACATTTGTACATTGGAATTATCATGTTTCACTTATTCAATTAAATGGACAATAAAACCTATAACAGAAAATGATGACAGTGGATTAAAACTGATTACTTTTTGACTTACGATGATTTTTTCATCCAACAATGTGGGGGTTGCATGCCGGGACTGATATACACAATATCAGCAAACTTAGCACAAATACTTTACACATTGCCTCCTGAGTTAAACCTGACTGCTCTCTGCCAAGCTACCAGAGAGCGAGGACAGGTTGATTTATGGTGTGCTTGTGACCTACCCTGACTAGGATTGTGGTTCCTGCTTGGATAGGGTGCATACGTCTGCCAACCAGAAAACCAATTTCTAACAGTCAGGAGTCCATGTACTTCCATACTTGGATTACTGGCTGGTGAAGGGAGGGTTTCCAACAATGTTCACAACCCATCTGCAGCGCACCATGACTCTTCCACACAGCCTGGACTTCTCCATCAACCTTCAGAAGTTCTTACATTTCCATGCTCAGAGGTTTAGCATCATTTGTGTGGCATTGGACACAATCTATATGAGAGCCTCTCCTTCTCCCCAGAGTTTTTCCGGTATTCAGGTTAAGATTCTAATGTTTTTCCGGACCTGGTTCCACAGGTTCTCAGCCTGTGGACTTGATAGCCTTGTGCATTCAATTGGTGCCAATGCCAGATGGTGCATTAGCCTCTTGGTTCACGTGGGGATGTTTAATTGTATTCTCTTGCACCTCCTCTTGTAGGTGTGCCCTTCCAATGTCATAGTAGATTGTCCCTTTAATCCTCGGCAGTCACATGCCACTGTTATTATGGACAGAAACTTCTTGTCATCTGGGGACGTGAGGCCTTTGATCCACATTAGAGCAATGTGCTGGATTCTGCTTTCCCCTTAAAGCTTTCAGTTCAGGAACTGTTGTTCAATCTTTTTGGACGGCACCACTTCTAAGCTTTCTATCGGTATTCAGGATTATTGGATCCTATGTTGGGAAGCTTTATATCTGTGACAGTGGATTTTGCAGCTAGTCATTTTGCCAGTGTTTGTCATCTGGCAGACTCTCTGAGCCTTTGAGGTGGATGCATTCAGTTGTCTCTCATTGGAGGGTCGTGACTGGAGCTCCATCCCAACTTGACAGGCCTCATCTTCTGCATATTAGGACGTCCCTTTGTGGAGCTTTTTTGCTATGCCTTTCAACACGAATTTCCATCTGTTCTGCACCCTGCATTTTCATACAAATGATAATTTGGGGGATGCCTTGTTGGTGGGATCTCATCTACGTGTTTCCTCCAATCCTTTTGCTGTTGAAAGCCCTGCAGAAGCTTCAAGAGGATAGTGCACAACTGATTCTGAGTATCCTGGATTCAGTGAGAATGTGGTATGCTGATCTGTTGGAACTAGCTGTTCGTTCACATATTCTGCGCAACGCAGAATAAATCTAGATCCCCAATCATACATGCTGTATCTACACTTGTGAAGACTGATACCAGTTAGACACGTTTTCCTTGCCGAAACAAATAGCAAGTGTCATCTTGGCTGACCGCAAACTTGCTACCAAGGGCTAGCTAGTTACAGCCCTTGTTGGACCAACCACAATTAACTATGTTTACCCACACAATCTGGCCCAGTCTATCACCCTTCCATCCTACTTTCCATCTTCTCACCCTACCAAGGAAGAGTAGAGATTGCACCAAGTGAAACACAGTTGTGCTATCCCTTACTAATTAGACCATACAAGAGAGGATTTGATGGATTTCAGCTCCTTTTGGGCTTTACTGGCGGCAAGAAAGGCAAACATTGATCAAGCTTACCATTCACATTGGGTTATCATTTGGATAAGAAAGACCCACTGGCTGGTATTCATGCATACTCCATAAGGGCTCTGACAGCCTGTGGTGCTCTCCTCCTCTACTGCTCTTAGTAAAGGTGTCTCGGTGATATAAGCCAAGTGGCTAATGGCATACCTTTGGCAAACATTGTCTAACAGCACAGTGGTGGTAATTTTGCCAGTGCTGTGCTGAATGAATTCATTGGATAATCGGCACTATTAAACCCCACCTTCCTGGGTATTGCTTTCAGACTCTGTTATTAGGTGAGGATTGTGTAGGAAAAATGATCCATCAGAAAAAAAGTTATCTTTGGTAATGATATTTCAGGTGGCCACTATATCTTTTCACAATATTTCTATTGATGTTGTTGCTATCGATATATGCTGTTTTGGTTCCTCTCAGCACACCTAGGTTGGGTGCAGAACAAAATGCAATTAACTGATGCCAGTGTGCCAGATGGATGTAGCTGCAACTGAAGTGACTTGGTGCCTTTACCAACTTACATGGAGAGCTGTTACTGGGGAGAGGATTACCTGGAAGATGTTCATGAGATAAGGAATCTGCTGGAAGATATAGTGTCAAACAGAATATATTGCTACAGAAGGTTAGTGGCATATTCATTTACTCTACCTGGATTAGTTATAGTATTAAAGTCTACATACAATAACATAGCATGTTCCTGGTACAAAACCAACCAAAATGTGGAAAAAAGCAATTTACTTTTTCTAAAGCCTTCTCTGCATTCAGATTACAACCCAGATAATATCACCAAAATCACCACATGCTTAGACTACGTCCTCTGCTGCAAGAAAGCTTTCTTTGCAAGAACCAAGACTGATGGTAATGAGAGAATGTGAGCCTCACTCACTATACTGCAGCTCGTGACTTGCCTCCTTCAACTACTCCAAAAGCTGGAAACTTGTTTATTCTCCTTGATTCAGACCTGGGATTCACTACACAAGTAAATGCAATTGTGAAAGGGGTCAAGGTCCAGCACTCCCTGCTTTGAAATATTCTACATTACTCCAAACCCATTGATGAGTAGAGTTAACTAGAGCCCCTGTCAAATGCTGTCTGCACTAATGTTACATCAGTCACACGAGTCTTCCTGAAATGCTGAATAGCATTTTGCAAAGGCTACACAACCAGGAAGACAGAATAATTCTGGACTAGCGTAAACAGGACTATGTTTATCCTGTTTTGGAACCTCTCCACTGGGTACCATAGGAAGCTAGTATACAATTCAAGGTTCTCTGGGATGTTCACAAAGCCTTCTTAGAAAAGGCCAAACATAGCTGCATAAACTAGTTTGATGCTATAAGCCAGCTAGAAACCTCAACTTATCAATTGCTAAGTTTTTCATCAACTTTTGTACAAATGATTGAAACTCTGCCGCTGGTTCACTAAATGTGTAATGCCCTTCTTCCCTCCTTGAAATAGGGAATCAAGTACATGTGATTCAAGAATTCCTGAAAACTAAACTATTCTATGCGAATGTTCCGGACTTCTGTTGGCTGCTATTTCAGACTATCAGGTATGAGCGCCCACGGACCCTGATTGGGCACCCACGTCAACACTTCTGTCCTTCTTCAGGATCCTGTTATATTGCTCACCTTGAACTTTGAAGAAACCAAAATGTTACACGGACCACAGATGGGGCTTGTGTTCAAGATGTGCTACAATTATTTTTTCCTTAAATAATGTCCCATCCCCAGCCATTAATAAAGAAACAATACTTTTAAATAAAACCTAAAACATCATGGTACAAACACAACTTTAATATCAAAGCCTATGAGGTATATTGGTTGCTAATGCTCATATATATGTGAATCTGTTGGACTTTTGTAACACTAATCATGGCTTTGGTGAACTCATTTTTAAGGCTTTTTTGGTCATCTGATTGTAAGAAAACTATGCAGGGTAATGGGTTCTCATTGAATCTTAAGATCTAGTACGTGAGCCCATCAGTGTGCCTTACAGTGATTTGCCAGTCTTCACATCTTCTGTGACTCTTATTTCAACCATCAGCAGTTTTCAAGCCCAGTCTGCTATCTTCTCTTACTTGTGGGAACAGTGTATTCCCCATAATGTAATGCTCATTTGTTTCCACATCCCCACCAAACATGTACGTTCTCATGAGATCTCTGTTAGGTGCTTAATTTAACAAAACATTCTCCCATGCCAACATTAGATTGTCTTCTGCTGCATAACTTGGATTTAGGAATCACATTGTCTTACTACCAATCCATTCTGATATTATTTCAAATGGAATAACGATTATGATAATCCAAAAGTAATACCAAACAAAGTTCAGCTTCAAAAAAGATTTGAACACACAACTCAGTACTAAGTTATTGGTTCAGTTCCACGCAATGCCTGCAAATCTCTGGTCCTCTTGCATCACAGAACAAGAGGTCCAGCCTACAGACCTTTGTAGCATCATGTTGTCTGATCACAAGAGGTGCAAAATGAGCACAATCCATTACTACAATTGTTTTTGAGGTTGAAATAAAAAGATATAACTCTTCTGCTGTGTTAATTCAATCAATCAATCAATCATGGAATTTATATCGCGCACTACTCACCCGGAAGGGTCTCAAGGCGCTTGGGGGAGGGGGTCTGCTACTGCTCGAACAGCCAGGTCTTGAGCTGTTTCCTGAAGGCGAGGTGGTCCTGAGTCAGCCGTAGGTGGACGGGCAGGGAGTTCCATGTCTTAGCCGCCAGGTAGGAGAAGGATCTTCCTCTGGCGGTGGCTCTCTTGATGCGAGGGACGATGGCGAGGGCGAGGTTCGCGGATCGTAGCTGGCGGGTGGGCGTGTAGAAGGTCAGGCGGTTGTTGAGGTACCTTGGGCCCAGGTCATGGAGGGATTTGTGTGCGTGGGTGAGGAGTCTGAACGTGATCCTCTTGTTGACAGGGAGCCAGTGCAGGTCTCTCAGGTGGCTCGAGATGTGGCTGCGTCGGGGGACGTCCAGGACGAGTCGGGCAGAGGCGTTCTGGATACGCTGAATTCTTTTCTGAAGCTTGGCTGTTGTCCCGGCGTAGAAGGTGTTTCCGTAGTCTAGTCTGCTGGTGACGAGGGCCTGGGTGACCGTCTTCATGGTCTCGGTCGGGATCCATCGGAAGATCTTACGGAGCATGTGGAGGTTGTGGAAGCAAGCTGAGGAAACGGCGTTGACTTGTCTGGTCATCAATAGGGAGGAGTCCAGGATGACGCCCAAGTTGCGTGCGTGGTCCGTTGGCTTGGGTGCAGTGCCTAGGTGCAGTGCCTAGGGCCGGGGGCCACCAGGAGTCGAATAATTAAGATGCTGGATAATCAAATAGCAACACAAATAAATGAATGGATCTGTGTTTCTTAGTCAATTGACTGTTGTCTTGTGCCTGCAGCTGTAGGCAAAAGATACAGAAGAAGCTTTCTGGATCCCATTGATAATAAGTACTTTTGAGATTCTATTTCTGACGTTAAGGAGGCAGGATCACTAGATGTGTCCTCCAGGCAGAAATTTACCAACGTAGAAACCTGCAGGAGAATGACTGATGGACATGATTGGTCCTATCACATTTTAATTACAATACAGCTGAAGCAAGATCAATCTCCCTATGGTATCTTTCATTAGGCCATCAAGGCTCAACGCTTCATACGTAAAAGTTGTATTCAACACAACTACAATGAGATGCCTATTCAATGTAAACTGTAATTGTTACCACAATGTCACTGTTTGTAACCTTAACATGCATTTATCAGAGAGCTGCACAGACTTCTGCTTTTAATTTAAAAAAAGTACAATATTATAATTTTCCAAACTACAATCGAAGAAGATCATGGACCAAAAGAAATAATCAGAATTAAAGGAAAGCGTAGAGATATTTCTAATGAGAGACACTGTTGGTTCTTCACTGATCCTTACACAAAACAAGTGTTAAATGCAAAACTTGATTGTGGTGCCTCCCACCCAGTCAAACAGTTCAAAGCTCTTGGGGTTAGAATAGCAATATATGTTCATTAGTACAAAAAGATGCATGAGGATATTTTGGTTCGTGTGATGAGGTCCAGGTGAAATTGATTATTTGCCAAGATGATTTGGTAGACGTAGATTATACAACATAGGAATTCCAAACTTCATTCCCTCTTCTGCGCCCACCAATCTTTGAACTGCTATAATACCACATTCTACCAAACCTGCATGTACTGAAAGCAATGATCCCATGCTTCCCCCGCTAATGTGATGTAATCAGTACTTCCCTCAAAGATCTTCATGATCTGACAATGAAGCCATAAGTGTTCACTACTCACTTCCTGCCCAAGTACTACACTCTGTCACAATTGATCCTCCTGCATCTGCTTCCCCACAATCCAATAGCCGAATGCCCCTTTTGTTACTGTTTAGCGATCATTGTTTTAAACTGCCTCATTTTATAAGCTTTTGAGGCTTTATTTTATTGGATAGTCAGTAATTCATTTAAAAAGATACCTCCATCAAGATCCCACAATTAATTCAAACTTCCTAAAAATCCTTATACAAAACGAACCCATTAATGGATTTTAAACTAACCATAACAATTAAATGCCACAGTTCATTTATTAATCCATGAAACACTCCCCCCGCTATGCTCTTGAAACAACCATACTATATAGAATAAATAAAGTGTTGTTGTGCTACATATAAATATTATAACTACATGATTAAGTCTAATTATCTTGCTAAATATAGCAAAACATTTTCAAATCCAAACTTTTCAGAGGAATCTCCTATGGTACAAATAAAGTGACTCAGTGCTACAGCAGAAAGTACACCAATACACATCTCAGAAACATTTTCAATAACACAGTTGATTTCAATTTCTTAACATTTAATGTAATACTTAGGGGTCCATTAGGATGGCGGTGGCGTTGGCGATCCGCCCTACATCCTTCCCCGCCTGCCACCCATTCCCCCCCCCCCACATATTAGTAAGGCGGGGGGGACCCCGGCGGACAGGAAGACTGTCCGCCAGCTGACTAGTCGACCAGGCGGAAAAGGTGCTCAATATGGTGGCGGTGTCTGCATGACACCGCCATCCATATTTGGATGCAGGCGGAGATGTGCCTTTCCGTGGCGGCGATGCCGCTATGGAAAGGCATGCAGGGATTGCTGTCAGGGGCCCGTTGCGGGCCCACAGGGTAGGGGGGCTGGGGGATTGCACATGGGAGGTACCTATGGTACCCACCTGTATTGTCATGTACATGGTGGCAGGCACCTCGCGGTGCCTGGCACCTTGTGCATGACAATGCACACAGTGCATTCCCAGCATTGTGGCGGGCGGTGCTGTGAGCACCGCCCGGCACAATGCTGGGAATGGAGGATGCCACCGCCACGGTACCGGTGGCATCCTAATTGCAGGTGCGGGACCGCCGCACCACTGGCGGCCGGTCCCAGCACCGCTAGGTTGGCGGGTGGACTAAAGTCCGCCCGCCATCCTAATGGGCCCCTACGTTCCTAGATTAATCTTCATTAATTGATCATATTTTATAATAGATAAAGTGATTCAGTGAAATAAAAAGGAGGCAAATGCAATAACCAATAAATGTGCCAAAGTTATACTCCCAATACCATTGATTTCCTCTAAAATAGCTTGGAGATCTCTATATCAATAATCTTATAAACACAAAGAACCAAAAACAGTATCTTTGTCTGGCTTTCCCTTATTCTGTTAATCCTCTTCAACATTCCAAATAGGAGAGTGCATATTCCAATATATTTATAAATCTTAAATTCGAGCATGAGTTGGCTGCATATACACATGCTATGCACACTCCTGCCATCTAACATTGGGATCGAACTCTCTAACTTGTTTTTCTCAAAGAAGACTTTTGTTGCTGACATGACATTGAGACCCTACTCTTTCGAGTGAATGTACATGTTCAATGACTCCATTGTTAGATTGATTTTTTTCCACCATTGGGTTTGGATGGATAGCTCCAGAGCTAAATGCAACTTCAGCACCCTAATCACTTTCCACTACAGAATCGAATCAAACTGGTACGATACCTTGCAGCGATCGTCAATTTTGTTTCTGGAGACCTTCTTGGTAACATCCACCGAGGTGGCTGCCTGAAGCGCACTCCTCCCTCTGTGTCACTGAGAATGCTTGGCTCCGGGTAATGGAAGGTAAAAAAAGATGGACTATTTCTAAAGTGCTCACAGTGTGGGGTAAAGTACGCTTACTCGAATCAGTACGACATCTGCAACCTTTGTGTCATAAGCCACCTACCTGGATCCCAGATGATTCCAATGGGGCGGTGACACTATTTTTTTAATCCTCCCAAGACTTGCCCTTGGTTTACAGGGGGAGACACTGCTCCAGTGGCAAATACCAGGGTGAAGGGGATTTGGATGGAGAGAGCGAGTAAAAAATGCTATGGCTTGTCTACTCAATAGCAACACTGCAGCAGGCATTCACACCAGTCTGATGAATGGTACCAGCAGATATGCACCTATAAACAAATAATAAGGCTTTAGTCTAGTAATAACCCTATCTCGTAAGGTATCACCTCACGAAAGCTTTTCAAATCTCAATCATCCTTTAGTTTTCTTGGTTTTTTTTTCATTTAGACTGTCTGTAGTGAGTATGATTTCAGCATCAAAACCACAAGCAATTTTGGACGGGGATAGCTTCACCCAAGTCCTCTCTGGCAGAGCCCTACTAACAGTATGCACAAGTTGAACAAAAACACTGGTTACCTTTGTTTGCAGCACAATGTTGCGACTGAGCTTAGCGCGTAGTAAAATCAAGTCTGCTAATGCGTCTCTCCTTTTCTTCTAGTTCCTTTTCCCATTCAGGTGCGAGTCTAATGTGGGACTTTCTTTGCGGAGAGGTCAAAGTGGGAGGATTAAGGGAGCTAGCAAGATAGAGTCCTGGAAGCCGGGAAACAGTTAAGTGGCAGGAAAATAGACTAAGCAGAGGGGAAGAGTGTAGACGGTATTCAAATAAGACCGCTTTAGAACATTCACATAAAGGTCACATTCTAATTGTTTGCAACAAGGTACTGAAGCAGATAATTAACTTGATGAGGCTGCCTTCTAGAAGGTGCTTTATAATGTTCACAAAGGTCGCGTTCTAATTGCTTATAGCAAGGAACAGGTGCAGATGATTAATTTGATGAGGTTGTCTTCTCAAAGGTGTTTTAGAATGTTGACAATCTCTAAACTGGCTGTAAGGAACCCTGTCATGTTTGGTAACAAACAAGTTGGAATCATACCACCACACTATAAACAATGTGGTAGGTATGATTCCATGTACTGTAAATCTCCTACGGGGGGCCTTCAGTGCTTCGAGTACCAGAATCAGGACCGGACAGCAAGCTATGGCTTCTGCCGTCCAGAGACATGTTTCTGCCCTCCTGCTGCTGGGCCAAGCTAGAGCAGGGTAAGGCAGAACAAAAGATATCCTGTTACAGCGACATGTGACCACCTCTCAGACAGGGTTTAGTGTATTGGGGCAGGGTGGGGGCGCTTACCAGCGCCACTAAGACTGGTTGAATGGCACATTTGGTGCCCTCCTTGCATACTCTAGCTCAAACCAGTTCAGGGAGCTGTTGGCTCCCGCTCTGGTGCGAAACAGGACAAAGGCCATGGGAGTATCTTCCCCACTGCCCTTCCTCTGGGAGGGACCCCTGAATCGTCTTAACCCTTTCCTAGAGGTACTTAAGGGCTTACCTGTGGGTGGGTCCCTAGATTCATCATGTGATTCAATTCCGATTCAACTTTGTGTCATCCTCAACCGTCTGGACACTCTGACCAAGTCAGACTGGCCATGTCAGACTGACCACATCGGACTTCGCTTTGGGAACCAAGACTGCAACCGGGAAGACTCCGACAGCTCTAGGTCTCATGTCCAGCAAGTGTGCCGCACCATCAGTGTCTGTGCTCCATTCAGGTTCCTCCCAGGGCCTGTGAACATCCAAGACACCCAAAGGAATTTCCCTTGGAGTGAAGGAGTCACTCCCCTGCACCTGCAGGCACCGCAACGTAACTGACCGGTTTGCTGATCCTGGGCTCCTACTGACTCCGACAGGCTCAGTTACACAGGTGGCAATTCTACAACTCCCTTGAGGCCTGCACTATCTCCACAGACAGAGTCTGTGGCCAGTATCCCTCGTCGGCACTGCTGTAACCGAGGCCCTGTGCACCGCGTCGGCTGGCAGTTGCTAAGGCTGGGTGACTCTTGTCTCCGGAGATCTTCCGGTCCTGTCAAGGGACTTCTTTGATTCCAGTGGGCTTCCCTGCTTGCACGGGGCATCCTCTGACTTACCTAGTTGTGGTGAGTCACTTGGACCTTGCTGGTCCCGGCACTGCACCTTCTTTGATTTTGCTGCCTGTTGCCATTGCCAAGGTGTGTCGGTGCCTCAGCCGGACACTGACCCCCTGGCTCTCGACATCCGACATGGGACAACTCCTGGTCTTATACAGCGTCGGCTGGTCCACACAGCTTCAAACTTCAAGGGCACCGTCAACCATCCTGCTTCTATTGACATCGGTGGGCATTCGTCTTGCCTACTGGTCACTTCTGAGTAGCATAGACTATGTCCCCTCTGCTTGCAGGTTCTTCTCCTCCTGAATCCACCTTTGGGTTCCACCGGACTCCTTCATCTTCTCCTCCATTGGCATCTTTTCTTAAGTCCTCCATTGTGGTCTACGGCAGTTTCTGACGTCAATTGACACCTATGAACCTGGTTTCCCTGGTGTAGGTATCCTGGTTCCAGGGGTATCCATAGGAGGGGTGATTCTCCAACCTTCCATCTTCCACAAGGTTTCTTCACGGTCCGCTGGGAAGAGTCCTTTTTCTTTAAAACTGCAACTGCCACTTACCCATAGACTTGTGTTGATCATGCGGTCATGTTCACGCTCTGCACACGGCCTCCGTGGGGTTCCTTGGGTGGTCCTTGGGTCTCCAATACTTCTACGTCTTCTGGGCCCATTCTTGATTTGAGTCGTGGTTCGCATTCCACTATTTTAGTATATGGTTTGTTCTCCCCCTGGAGACCACTGTGTATTTGTGCTACTTACGTGCTCTATTTCCTAAGTATTATGTGTATTGTGTTTCTATCTCCAAGTAGGAGATAGTACAATTATGTTAGTGAGTGTTTGTAATAAAATACCTATTTTTATAACTACACTGTGTGATTCTTTTTCACTTAACCTATACCATAAGATTAAGTACTGTTAAATAAGATGCTCACCATAAGTGTTGTCTGGATTGGTGCAAGGTGCCCACTTAAATAAGTGTGCATCATATACTAAGCCAGCCTCTCACATCCTTCCTCCGTGCCGCAGAAAATGCTTGGTGCCGGGTAATGGAGGGTAATAAAAATAGACTTTTTCAAAAGTGCCCACAGTGTGTGGCACAGTACGCTTACTTGTATCAGCAGGACGTCTGCAGTGTTTGCCTGACGCTGGAGCATGCGAACAGAATTGCACAGCCTGTAACCTGCTCAAGAACAAGAAAACGCTTTGCTCTTAACTCAGCCAACGGCTAGCTCACTCCGTAGAAATGGCGGTGTAGGCAGAATTTTCCACTGATGAAGAATACTTTGGCACAGGTGGCGAAGGAGACAAGATGGCAGTGAAGGTGTCGTCATATTGTGCAGTCCACATTAGGTTGCATCTGATAATTCTGATCAACACGGGGAAGAGGGACAGGATGAACCCTTGCTTCTGCCTCTTGAACTCCTTGACGATCAAACGACTGCGAGTACTGGGCCCAAGATGAAGACTGCTCCAAGGGCCATGAGTACCCAGGGACACCAAACCCTCACAAATATGACACTGTTACCTTGGTGCGCCACATCCTTCCGGTTCTGATTGACACCAAGAGCACCCTTTGGATCCGAGACAGGACAACTGTGTGATCAATACTAATCGAACTCCGGGCCAACAAGGCAAAATTGGAAGACATGCACAGCCTTCGAAGTGGGGACAAAGCTATCGATGCCTGCACCACCCTCAACTCCCATCAAACCATCAGCGAATGGTACCACTTCGATGCCTGCAAAATCTTCACACTATAAAAACACATTAGCATCAGTGTTTCCCACTCCACAGGAACGACATACAAAGAAATTGCATAAGGACCTACCACGCAAGAAAGCTCATGCCACAATCAACCCTGTTGAGGAGGGCAACGTCTTTGAAAACCTCCATGGACTATGGGAAAGAGAAACACATTTGGAGGCAGAACATGTATTATTATTATTATATTTAAAAACAAGCCATAAATAGGCAGGATACCTTTCAAACTAAGCCTCTTACAAAGAAAAAAACTATGGAACACAAGGCAACTAGCCCTATGTCGCTTGACACTTCACTAGAATCCATGTAAGTTACCCTAAAATCCTTCAGCACCAACATAACTTGGAAGATTGTCCTCCTCAGAACAGACAACATGACAGCAATGTATTAAATACAAAAACAGGGGGGATGAATTCAATACATCTGTCCCGCTTGACACAGGAGATTAGGCCAATTAATCCACCTTCTTGCCGAATATCTCCCAGGGGTGGACAATTCTGTGGCAGACCTGCTCAGTAGGATGCAGCAACTAGTCCACAAGTCGGAACACCACCCAGAGTCCTTTATCATCACTTCTTGCATTGGGAGATGCAGAACGTGGACCTGTTCGCCACCACAGAAAACTCAAAATGCCAAAGTTTTTCTTCCAGGTACTACTACTCACTGTCTAAAGGCAATGCACTGTGGATGAATTGGTCACAGAAATGTGCCTAAGCTTTTCCATCTCTCCCTCTCATTGTTTATTTTTACAAGGTAAGTAACATACTTCTTTTGCCATATAGCTTAATATTTATATAACTGATTTTAGCATATACTGATTTGAAGTAGACCGCATACTTTATTTTTCCCTCCAGTGACCCAACTAAGGGGTATCAATTGACCTCCATCTTTGTTAAATCAGTGAACCAGCAATGGACATTGAAATTAAAACATTTCTATGCTCTAAACCTAAGAAGGTTAGTTTGTTCCTAATGTGAACAAACAAGATGACCCGAACCAGTTATCGACAGACAGAAAATCGACCTACAAAAATATCGACACAGAAATATCGAAGTCAAAAATATAAAAGTCCTATCTACATAAAGGTAAGTACAAAAATATCAAAAAACAAATATCGTTGTCAAAAATATCGATGTTAAAAATATCGTTTTTTTAAATGTATTAATAATAATGTAAAAATAAGTAAATAAAACATATAATGTAAAAAAATTATAGATATAAATAATAAAACATTTAAAAAATAATAACTAATACATATAATGTTAAAAGTAATTAAACATCTACATATAAATCTAATCTTCTTTATTCGATTAATTAAAACCAGCTGGCAAATGAATAAAATACAGTATCAAAAGCATTTGTAAAACACAGTCAATAAAAGATAAAATTCAGTAGTACATTTACGTTCAAAAGCTCCTTGCACACATCTCTTGCTCCATCTAAGCGCTCCAGTCAAGAGACTAACAACATAAAAACAGATTAAGGGTACGACAGCAATCAGGGCCAGTCTTACGTGGAGAAAACCTTTTACCCTTCCACAAGGGTACTATATAAAGATAAGTTAACAACAAGAGAGAGAGGGAAATTACTTGGAGCCACTCTTAGTCCCCCAGGGCTGGTATAAGTAAACAAAGAAAGAGTGTGTCCGTCAAGGTTGAACAAGTGCAAAAGTGGTTAAGAAAAGAGAATCACTGTGTTTTAAAAGAACCCTCACTCACCAACCTAGTTGGTGACATGCTTCATCATTGGGTTCCCACCGGAGAGACCGAATGTCTCCCCGGTGTGCTGCGATGCCTGATTTACAGCGGAGCTGGTTTTTTGTGTGAAGGCAGTGCAATCCGTGATAGTGCTAGTTTAAAAAGGTGTCGCAATTTTAACCAATGGACAATTTTAATGGTGGTAAACTGGACACAGTTAAAAATAGTGAGGTGGACGTGTGAACTCTGGTGGTAATTGGACCAGCTACGTCCTAGTTAAAGTGCAATGTGATCAATGTGGTCAACATGTTTCTGCTTCTGACGATATTACATGAAGCATTCTTCAGGACCTAATGATAGACAGTCACGGCGGTATACACTCGCTAAGGTGTACCCTGACCTGTGGAGTCTTAAACCGCTAACACTTACGGTTATGGTAAACTAACCCTTCAGGATTTCTGAAAGCTTTCGGTTCTGTTGAAGCAAAAAAGATGTGAAGGGACAAAACAAAAACAAACAGTGATTCACAACATACATGTATATTCACAGAAAACAAAGCATGGAGAAAAAAACCAGTTTGTGAATGGACTTCATGATCAAAAAAGGTGGATTTCAATAATACCTGGACCAATGGGAATAAACACTCGTATCAGCCCATGCCAGTATAGTGAGTTTATTGTGGTGTAACTGCAGTGATGCTTAGTAACACTAACGGGTTATGCCATGAGTGCTGTACCCTAGTAGGTAGTGATTACGACAGACATGAAATTTCACGTGGCGTGCACTCTAAGCAAACAATTCAATGGCCATCAGACTATCAATCAGCGGCATACTCTGGCTGACTGTGGGAGGCGAAAAAAAAACGCTTGGATTTACAGGTGGAGGTGCGAGGCATTATCAGACTGATTCGTAAACACCCAAACGGAACAGTAAGTTTGGTAATACAGGTGGAGGTGCGAGGCATTATCAGACTGACTCGTAAACACCCAAACGGAACAGTAAATTTGGTAGTAGGTGCTTACGTGATGTTGAATTCAACGTCACTGCATGGGTCCGGGTGGGGGGTGGGACTTATAGTCACACTCTAAACAAAGAATAGTAAAAGTAAATGACTTACGAGGTAGAGGTGAAACAGCGGGATTAGGTAAGCCAGAGCCTCTACTTACTACGCCAAAGTCACCAGCCCACAGGAAAACCAACTTAGCCCTCCTACGGACTCGGATGTTATCCTCCGGCCCGGGAGTGGTGTAGATATAGGAAGTACTTTGCCGGCGAACAACGTAGCGTCATCACGCATGTCACGTGGTGCGTTAGACGGGGAAGCAAAAACTAGACTGCTACAGAGGCTTCTCATACGAGAAATTACCTCCGTGGCTAAAGGGGTATTATACAATAACGGATAAAAGTACCAAGAGGTTTATTATTGTGATCTCGTTGTGAAAGTGTGGCTTAATTTATGACATAGGATCATGCAAGTGGTAGGGATTAATGATGTTTAATACCAAATTAGTAGAGCAACATGGTGATTGTGTTTCCTTCTCTGGCTAGTTGAGGGCACTTGTTCAACCTTGACGGACACACTCTTTCTTTGTTTACTATATAAAGATGTCACAATGAGCAGAAGTGATCACAAAACCGTACTTGAGGCGGAAAACTGTCAAAGGTACATGGGCCAGATGCTTTCAATTTGTGTGACTCCCCTGCGGCTCCACAAGTAACCAATGCAAGGGTTTTAATCTGAATCATATTAAAAGAAAGCGGTGTTGAGGTATTGTGACCACTGTCAAGTAAAGATCCTCTGCAGGACACGATTTTAGAAGAAGATATGCCCTTACTGAGGATTTTGAGAGCTCTCTGTTTTCTCTGTGGGCATGAGCTACCAACAGAAAATGTTTCCTAGCCCAGGGCAGGTCTTTCCTGGTTATCCCTTCTGGATGCCCAAATAGGTCCAAGTGACCCAATTTCTGCATTGTGATCTTAAAATAGTTAAGCCAGGAAATAGTATTGCCCTTCTCCAGGAGAAGACAATCTTCAATTATTGCCTGGTACAAACATAAATCCGAGCTGGACCAGATCCTGATCCACCTTGTCGTAGACTAAAGAGCCAACATATCAGAAATCTACCCCAACTCTTCATGGGGTGTAAAGGTAGCTATGGATTGTGTTATCGACAACACCCTTCTTAAGAGAGTATTCTCCACTCTCTGTATCTCCGTAACATCCTTATAACCCCTTATGACACTCGCACAACAGGCAGTAGAGATACATTTCGCTTTGTATACTTTGATCAATGCTTGTACAGGTTTGGCCTCTAATCTGTTTGCAAAATCCAACACTGGCACTACTGCTCTAGACATTGTATTCCTTTTGACCTTTCTTTGTGGGGCCCATGAGCTCCTCTCATTGAAAAGGACCCCCAGATAAGGAAAGGTAGGCCCTCTAGTTAGTTCTATTAGTTATCCAAAAACATTTTCTCTGGTGGATATTTCTGGGACCTAAGACCAATTTATGTGATTTTGAATAGTTAGTGCTCATGTCTGTGGAGGTCATGAAGCCTATAAAGGAATTGAGAAGTTGAAATTGAGAAGTTGATGGAGCTTCAATGCTGCTCTCTCTATCAACACTGTATCATCAGCATATATGAGCGCTGCAATAAGCTGGGACCCGACCAGTGGAATATCTTTACATGCCATACATAAGGTTGGGTCCAAGTTATTAATTTACAGTGTGAATAGGAGAGGAACTAAGATATATAATTGTCTTACTCCCCAATATACTGTTAGCTGGGAAGACAAGGACGCCATCTGATCATACCTTACAGCTGCAGACAGGTCCCGATTGAGTTCCAGGAGAAAACTAACTATATTATGGTCCATTCCCAAGTTAATGAGTAGAGACCATAGTTGTGATCTAATAACTCGATCAAACGCCGATGATAAATCCATGAACGCAAGATATAACCTTCCCCTCTTACCTACTGTCTACTTTCCAATAAACAAGTGCAGGTTGAGGCTCCGATGTAGGGTACCTTTCCCCAACCCAAACTTGTATTGAAGACTGGAGATTATATTATTTTGCTCCAACCAAACAGATAATCTAGCAAAAACCACTCTCCCCATAAACTTAATTGTAGAGTCTATAAGGGAAATGGGTCTATAACAACACAGGTTTGATCTCTCCTTTCTTGAAAACCAGGATAATGACAAACCTTGACCAAGAGGAGGGTGGACCTAGTCTTCAGGCCCTCAGTGATGTGAAGGGAGTCAATCGTAGGGGAAAATTGGCACTTGGAGGGAGGAATCGTTAGCTACCCCTCCCCTCTAGAATTCATAGGGTTATTGGGATTTCCTCTTATGTGTGAAATCTTTTTCCCATGAGAACGCCCTGGGGACTCAAAATGTTTAAGCCCATTCAATCGAGCAGGTACAGGGTTCAATAAAGGCCTAGAAGTAACCTTGTGTGCCTGTTGTACTTCTTGTGAGTATTTAGCCGACTTTCCACATTCCCCAAAAACATCGCTTTCATATTTACAACTTTGGTTTCTATCACTCCAATGACAGTTTATCATTTTCACAACATCATCATATAAAGTCTTTAGCAAAGGCTCCAACATGACTTTTATGTGGTGGAAGGGAGGTTGGGATGCGCTCTTCATGTTTGTTTTGAACCTTCTAGATGGCAGCCTCATCAAGTCAACTATTTGTACCTGTTTCTTGTTACAGATAATTAGAATATGACCTTTATTAACGTTCTAAAGCAGTCTTATTTAAATATTTAAAGACCGTCCACACTCCTCCCCTTTGCTTAACCTCTTCGTCTGCCACTTACCTGTTTCCCGGCTTCTAGGATGCTGTCTTGCCAGCTCCCTTGATCCTCTAACTTCTACCTCACCACAAAGAACGTCCCGCATTAGTCTTGCACCTGGATGGAATAAAGAACAAGAAGAAAAGGAGAGATGCAATAACAGACTTTGATTTTACTACGCACTGAGCTCAGTCGTAACATCGTGCTGCAAACAAAGGTAACCAGTGTTTTTTTTCAACTTGTACATACCGCTGGCAGGGCTCTGCCAGAGAGGGCTTGGGAAAAGCTAACCCCGTCAAAATTTGCTTGTGGGTTTAATGCTGAAATCATACTCACTACAGTTTTGAAAATTTTGATAAAGGAGTCTCTACGGACAATCTAAATGAAAACAAAACAATAACAAAACTAAAGGTTGGTTAAGAGTTGGAAAGCTTTCATGAGGTGATACCTTAAGAGATAGAGTTACTACTAGACTAAAGCCTTATTATTTGTTTGTTTATAGGTAACATATCTGCCGTTACCATTTATACGACTGGTGTGAATGCCTGCTGCTGTGTTGCTGTTGAGTAGGCAAGCCTTAGCATCTGTGACTCTACACACTCTCCATCTCAACCCCCTTCACTCTGGGATTTGTCACTGGAGTAGTGTCTCCTCTTGTAAACTGTGGGCAAGTCTCAGGAGGATTCAGGAACTAGCGACGCTGCCCCATTGGAATCTCCTGGGATCCAGGTAGGTGGCTTATGACATGTCTGAAGAAGATAATTTGTATGAACGGAGATAGACCGATTTGGTAGAAATCCATTCTGATCAAAGTGTATTAACATTGAGGCAATATCTGTAATGGGGTTTGCCAATATATGTTTGTAAGAAACTTATAGTCGGCATTTAATAAACTTATCGAATGATATAAACTGCAGTCCTTTAAAGACTTACCAGGTTTTAAAATACTGACAACTAGAACTTCAGAAAATGATACAGGAGACATTTCTATATACCATGAAGAATATTATTAAGAAGCATTACTACCACCTGCTCTAGATGAGGGCAAAATGTTTTAAAAATCTCTATAGGAATTCCCTCGTCTACTGTAGCTTTGGTGTTAGCTAAACTATCCAACGCAGCTTTAACCTCTTCTGAGGAATTAGGTTTACCCACTGTTCCTCTTTGCTCTTCCTGAGTTTAGGAATCTGTATACCTCTTAAATACTGCCCTCGAATTTCAACCTTATCTTCCTGTAATGTTCCCCAAAAAATGTTGGAGTGACCTTAGATCACAGAACACTATGCGGCATATTAACAAGGCGGCGCTATGAAATTATCGCCGCTTTTGCGGCCGTTTTCAGCCGAAAAGCGGCGATAATTTTATCGCCTTATCAGCAAAGGCACGCTATTGCGTGTTTTGCTGACTTTGCGACGTTTCCAGCACGCCTAACTTTGCATCGCTAATGAGATGCAAAGTAGGCGTGGCTGTGAAACCAACCAGGGAAAATATCGCGAAGGCATTCGCGATATTAACAAGGAAGGGTAGCGATTATTTAAATCGCGTTAAGTATGCCTTAACGGAGGAATTTAACGTCTGTTAAATTCCTGACTAAGGCATACTTAACATGGGGGTGGATTCTGTGGCTAAGACCACAGGCCCTATCATCTAGGATATCGCCGTTTTCCACCATGGAAAACGGTGATATCCACACTATCTCTGGAATTTTTATTGCCTCGGCGATGCGCGTTGTTGATAACATGCTTTCCGGGCGATAAATTCCATAGATAGCCAGCGATAAATATGCAAGCGCTAAGCGCGCTTTGCGATATTTATCGCCGGCCCTTGTTAATATGCCCCTTAATTAGTTTTGGGGTCAAACCCTTTTCTAATAAAATTCTTACTTGCTCTGGACTTCGTAGTCTACAACAGAAGTTTCCCAACATGCTCATTCTTTTCATAACACTTCTGCTTAATATGTTTCTGATCCAGGACCTCTGCTGTGCTATAATAATCCCTTTATTCTTGTGTTGCATTTGCCAGCGGCAAGGGCAGTCTGTGTGAGAAGCTGTCACTCCCATTTTTGCCGGCCAGTACGTTGACTCCATTTAATTAATTTTAATTGTTTTTAAATCCCTTACGTGTGGTATTTTGTTGCTTGGGTGCTAGTGCTCTGTTTCCTCCTTCCCGCCCCGGTCCGACGCGGCAGCTAGTGCCGTTGAGCGGAGGACGTGGAAGGTCCGAGCCTTGACTTCCGCTTTTCCTGTCAGTCAGGCTAGCGGTCTAGTCGGGGAGGAGTGGGCCTTTAAATTGCGCATGCCTGAGCGGACGCCAAAGGCGCGCCAAAGGCAAGCCCGTCTGCGCCCGCCAGCGCCCAACCGGGACCCGGGCCAGAACCCCTGCTCGGATAGGAGCAGCTTGCAGGTACACTGCCAAGCAGCTTATTGCTTTATGTCCCCCCACCATGGAGCAGTGTAAACACAGTATCCTGGCTGGGAATAGGTGGCATAAGTGTAGCCACTGCCCTTTTATGTCTAATATGTGCCTGAAAACTAGGGTGGATAATCAGCCACTTAACTGCTCTCTGATCAATTGTAGATCCCTGGGAAACATAAACTTGAAATCTATGATTATCTGTGGGATGTCCAACCAGATGTGCTATTCCTCACGGAGACATGACTTAATGAGGATTCGGCTCCTGATATTCTTGCAGCCCTTCCTCACAGCTATGGTATCATCAGAGTTGACCGAATTACTAACAGGGGAGGAGGAATTGCCATTGTACATATACTATCCATCCAGTGTACTTTCGAACCCACTGAGATTGAGGATTGTGAAGCCGGCTTTTTCTCTATCATGGCGCCTTCAAATTGCTGTATAAAGGGGTTCCTGATTTATCGACCTCCAGGGCCCCAGACACGTTTTGCACCCAGCCTGATTGAGCAAATAATACAACCTGCTTTGCGTTATGCCAAATTACTGCTGTTGGGGGATTTGAACTTACACTTTGACGATTTGTCAAACAAGGGCGCACAGGAGGTTTGCCAAGCTTTGGCTGACCTTCATTTGACACTTAATTCTGCACTACCTACTCACCGACTCAGCCATTTATTAGACCCTATATTTGCAAATTGGAATGCTTTACAAATGATACCTCCAGTCCCGGTCCCGTGGTCCGATCACTTTGTGGTCCCTTTTAGGATCATGCTGCCACAGTCTGTTGTGTCCACTAAAATGGGTACCATTAAACCTATGAGGAAATGTGCTAAGTTCTCTATACCTAGTTTTAATATGGCCCTTCAAAAGTGCGGCCGCCTGGGGGTACCGATATCAAGTCTGCATGTGATGCACTTGATAAGCGCATCTTGGAGGCATTAGATAGTACAGCTCCCTGGTCCTCGAGAGCACCGGGTAGGCCGATTAAAACCGCTCCTTGGTTCAGCAATGAACTTAGAATGGCTAAATCTGCCTGTAAGCGTCCCAAGAGAGTATGGAGGAGGAAATGTGATGAACCTAGGAAAACTGAATATAAATCAAGTAAAAAAAAATGTCATGCGATGATCAGGAATGCTCGGGCCATATATTACAATGATAGGATTGAGACAGCTGAAAACTCTTCAAATGAGCTCTTTACCATTTTTAAAGAGATCTCGTCGCTAGCAAGAGTGACAGCCCCTGACACGAGTTCAGCTGACTCCTGTAACAGGATAGCGGACTTCTTCTCAGAGAAGGTGGATTAAATCTATTCCACTGTTCCTGTTTCAGCACAACATGGATGTGCGGATGCGAAGGAAATATCCAGGATATCAGAGGCGGACTGCCTCCGTAATTTTGTAGCCCCCAGTGGGGACACACTTAAAGGAGTAGCCCTTAGTTTCAAGTCTGGCTCTCCTAGTGATCAAGCTTCCCCCAAGTTCCTAAGAGGGAGTTTAGAGGTTCTTGAGCCTTACATTAGACATCTTCTTGAGCTATCGTTTTCATTTGGGGTTGTCCCTAAAAGATGGAAAGAGGCTATTGTCATCCCCCTAAAAAAGAAACCGAACATGAGTATGAGTCAGCTTGATAACCTTTGTCCCATCTCTCTTTTGCCTTACTTTGCTAAATTAGCAGAGAAGGTGGTAAACATCCAACTGACTGCTCATATTAATCATCATGACCTTCTTCACCCTACACAATCAGGCTTCCGTGCCACCTCCTCTACTGAATCAGCGCTGCTTCTTTCTACTGAAACCATCCGTAGACATGTAGATGCAGGACAGACGGTTGCTCTAGTCCTTTTAGATCTCAGTGCCGCTTTCAACACTGTTGCCCATCACATGCTACTGCAGCGCCTTAGGGAAGGAGGCTTGGCTGGTAGGGTGATGGAATGGCTAAGGTCTTTTCTTCTTGACCGCAGTTTTCAGGTGTCGCAAAAACCTTTCCTCTCCAAAAGCATTAAGCTGGATAAAGGGGTCCCTCAGGGCTCCATACTCAGCCCGACTCTTTTTAATCTCTACATTACCCCCCTGGCAGAGATTGTAGGGGAGTTTGGAGTCAGTGTGGTGTCATACGCTGACGACACAGAACTTGTGGTGACCCTTACTCAAGACTCTGAGGAGGCAGCCACTAACTTTTCAATGTGTTTTCAAGAACTGGTGTTATGGATGGCCTCAAACTGCCTTAAACTTAATGGCAACAAAACAGAGGTTTTAGTGATAGGTAAGGCCCCTTCGATTTGGTCCTCCGCATGGTGGCCTCAGTTGCTGGGTCCTACCACATCTCCTAGGAAGCAGGTAAAAAACCTGGGTATGTGGCTAGACACTAAACTCTCCTTTGAAACTCATACCAGGTGAGTGACGGGAAACTGTTTTGGAGTCCCACGAAGTCTCCGGAAGACCTTAGATGCACTCCCGGTGTCAGCTAGGAAAACGAGGATTCACGCCCTTGTGACATCTCGTTTGGACTACGGGAACGTCCTATATTTGGGAGCAAACACCAATTGTGTTCAGAGACTCCAGCGCATTCAGAATGCAGCAGTGCATCTTGTTCTAATGCTTCTGCGGAGAGCTTCATCTAGCAAGGCTCTGGCTTCCCTCCATTGGCTACCGGTGAGGGAACGTGTTCTTTTTAAAGCTATGTGCATTAGTCACCGCATTATGCAGAAGAAGGGCCCGTCCTATTTGCATAATCTTCTTACCCCTCATGTCCCCATGCGGTGTTTAGGATCAAGTGGGATGGGTCAGGTCAGCATCCCGACCATCAGAAGAGCTAGGATGGGCGGGTGCTCTTTCCGCTTTTTAGCGTCTACATACTGGAACAAACTTCCGATAGGGCTCCGACTGGAATCATCGGAGACAATTTTTCAGAGAAAGCTCAAGACGTGGCATTTCCCATCTGGTAACCCCCACTGTCTGATCCTTTTTTCTTCTCTCACCCCCCTCCTGGCATAATTGGGCTCTTGTCGCAGCGCGGGGACACACTAGCTAGTCTAGCCATGCGCTTTAAAAAAAAGAAAAGAAAAAAAAGAAAAAATCATATATATTTTTGGGGAAACTAAAAATTTGAATTTGGCAGCTGCAGTCTCTAAAACTTGTTAAAGAGAAACACACATATCTTTCTCATCTCTTGATAATTTAGCCACATATGCAATAGCATGCCCCCTAAAAGTGACCTTAAATGTATCCCAGACTACTAAGAGTGAAGAAGTCCCTAAATTCATTTAAAGAATCTCCCTGACAAAACTTTATGTCTTAGATCCTCAGTCCGCATCCTGAAAAAGGGTCTTGCCCAGCACCAGAACCCCTGGCCCCCGCGAACACCACAACACCTGTCTCCGCTACGATGCCAGCACCCTCCACGCACTCAACACAGGAAGATCACACACTTGCTTCCTGGCCGCCCCTGAGCGCACCCAAGGACCCTTATCCTGCCGGAGCTGCAGCTTCACCAGCATCCGATCCGCCAACCACCCACAGGGAAAGGCCGCAACCACCTCAGATGCATTTTACTCAACACCCGCTTCGCTCGCAAGCACGCCATCGAACTCTGGGACCTACTTGATTCCACCTCCCGAGACGTCGCCTTCCTGACGGAGACCTGGATGAACCCCTCCTCGGCACCCGACATCACCATAGCCATCTCGGAGGGCTACAAAATCACCCGCAGGGACCGCACCAACGGAAGAGGAGAAGGAATCACCATCAGCCACAGGAACACCCTCAAAGTCTCGACCAGCACCGACGACTCCCTCAGCCCCGCCGAACACATGCACTTCCAGATCCACACTGATCCCAACACCACCCTCAGAGGAACCCTCGTCTACAGACCACCTGGACCTCGGCCACAGTTCAGCGACTCCATTGCCGACTTCGTCAGCACGCACGCCCTGGCATTCATAGACTACATCATCCTCGGGGACCTGAACTTCCACCTCGAGAACAACAATGACACCAACTCCACCACCCTGCTCTACAACCTCGCCAACCTCAGACTCAGGCAGCTCGTCACAACACCCTCCCGCTTTGCCGGCCGACACGCTTGACCCCATCTTCTCCGCAAGCTCCCACATCTCCTTCACCACACCACCGAACTTCACTGGACCGACCATCGCTGCATCCTCTTCACCTTCCGGAAACCCACCACGCACCACCGCACTCAACAGATCCCTTGCCGCTGCTTGAGCAAAGTCACTGAAGACCAGCTAAACACCACCCTCGCCCAGAGCCCACCCGCTGACCCCACCGACCCCGACACCACCGCCCGCAACTTCAGACAGTGGATCAACGACTGCGCCAACACTCTCGCCCCAATCAAGAAACCCTCCAACAGACACATCAACAAGAAAGCAAGCTGGTTCACCGCGGACCTCCAGGCCTCCAAGCAAACCTGCCGAAAACTAGAGAAGAAATGGCTCCGCGAACAGACACCGGACAGCTACGCAGCCCACAAGAACACCATCCGCAGACACCATCACCTCATCAGATCCGCCAAAAGGACTTCCTTCAAAGACCGCCTAGACAACAACGCACACAACAGCAAAGAGCTCTTCAGCATCATGAAGGAACTCTCCAACCCCAGCTCCAACACCAACGACATCCCACCTTCGCAAGACCTGTGCGACTCCCTCGTCACCTTCTTCCACCACAAGATCGCAGACATCCACGACAGCTTCAGCACCCTGACCACCCCGACAGCCACCGAGACCTCCAACCCCACGGCCATCATCCACACCACTACCCTGCTCACCTGGACCAACATAAACGATGACGACACCATCAAAATCATGAACACCATCCACTCCGGCTCTCCGTCAGACCCATGCCCACACAACATCTTCAACAAAGCCAGCGCCACCATCGCACCCCATCTCCACAAAACCATCAACATTTCCTTCGAGACTGCAACCTTCCCAGAGAGCTGGAAGCACGCCAAGATCAACGTCTTACTCAAAAAACCAAGGCTGATCCGAAGGACCTCAAGAACTTCCGACCCATCTCCCTGCTCCCGTTCCCGGCGAAGGTCATCGAGAAGACCGTCAACAGACAGCTGACCCGCTACCTCGAGGAGAACAGCATCCTGGACCGTCCCAGTCCGGGTTCCGCAGCAACCACAGCACCGAAACTGCCCCCATTGCTGCCAACGATGACATCAGGGCCCTGTTGGACAATGGCGAAACCGCGGCCCTCATCCTCCTGGACCTGTCAGCCGCCTTCGCCACTGTCTGCTACCGCACCCTACGCACACGCCTCCACAACGCAGGGATCCGAAACAAAGCACTGGACTGGACCACCTCCTTCCGCTCCGGCAGAACCCAGAGCGTCCACCTCCCCCCTTTTCGATCCGAAGCCACCGAGATCATCTGCGGCGTACCCCAAGGATCATCCCTCTGCCCGACATTGTTCAACATCTACATGGAACCACTCGCTCACGTCGCACGACTGCATGACCTTAACATCATCTCCTACGCTGACGACACCCAGCTGATACTCTCCCACAGCAAGGACACACTCACCGCCAAAACCAACCTCCACGAAGGAATGAAAGCCATCGCCAAGTGCATGAAGTACAGCCGTCTCAAGTTGAACTCAGACAAGACGGAAGTCCTCATCCTCGGCTCCACCCCCTCAGCTTGGGACGACTCCTGGTGGCTGACCGCACTAGGAGCAGCACCAACACCCACCGAGCACGCACGCAACCTAGGTTTCATCCTCGACTCAACACTCTCCATGACCAAGCAAGTCAACGCCATCTCATCCTCCTGCTTCAACACCCCCCGCATGCTCCGCAAGATCTACAGGTGGATCACCACCGAAACAAGAAGAACGGTCACCCAGGCCTCGTCAGCAGCAGGTTAGAATACTTAAACGCCCTCTACGCAGGAGCCTCGGCCAAACTCCTGAAACGACAACGCATACAGAACATCTCTGCACGCTTGATCCTCGACATCTCCCGCCGCAGCCACATCACACCCCACCTGAGAGACCTGCACTGGCTTCTTGTCAACAAGAGGATCACGTTCAAGCTCCTCACCCACGCACACAAAGCACTCCACAACACCGGACCGGCACACCTCAACAGACGACTCACCTTCTACACCCCGAACTGCCAGCTCCACTCCGCCGACCTCGCCCTCACCACCGTCCCCTGCATCCGAAGAGCGACCACCGGCGGCAGATCATTCTCCCACCTCGCCGCCAAAACCTGGAACACGCTCCCTATCCTCCTACGGCAGACCCAGTACCAACTTACCTTCAGGAGACTACTCAAGACCTGGCTATTCAAGCAGTAGCAGCACCCCTCCCCCCAGCGCCTTGAGAGCCTCACGGGTGAGTAGTGCGCTTTACAATGTTTTGACTGATTGATTGAAAGATACCTCTCTCTCTCCAGACTACCTGATCCCCGAAAGCAATATACAACCTTGTGATTCCATAGCATTTTCCTGTAACTCTCCCTTCACAATTGTCTAGTGTCTGACCTCATACCCGTTCTTTTTGTGACTTCCTTCTCCGAGAAGATATAGAACCTCCTGCTCACAAAATGTTCAGTCTCTGCCTATTTGCCCCTAGAGCATGAAACTTCCGCATAGGCTGCTTAAACTCTCACCGCCTAGAATTCTCCAAGGAAACATCTGGAAAAATCTTAAATAAGAAATCATCTGTTTTTACAGATTTTGATTGTAATGCCCTTTTCAAACCTATTCCCTTGATTCTGAAATCTTAAAAATATGCACAATACTTTGCGGCCAAGAACCTTCTTTCGGTTTACCAGAGGGAGCTCTGTGTGCCCTTGCAATTGAGAGATTCGACTCAGGTTCTTTAAGGATATGCTTGCAAATCAGTCTAGTAATGACCACCATCATACCATCTCTCTATGCTCGCCAAAGGTCTCAGGTACACCAATTAATCTCGGATTTGCTCTACATGATCGTTTTTACAAACTTAGGGGCATATCAACAAGGCGGCGATATGAAATTATCACCACTTTTGCGTCCATTTTCGGGCGAAAAGCGGCGATAATTTCATCCCTTTATCAGCAAAGACAAGCTATTGCGTGTCTTGCTGACTTAGCGCCCGTTTGCAGCACGCCTCCGATCGCATCGCTAATGAGATGCAAAGGAGGCGTGCCTGACAAGACTCCCTTGGGAAAATATCACGAAGGCAGCTTCGCGATATTAACAAGGGAGGGTAGCGATTTTCAAAACCGCGTTAAGTATGCCTTAACGCAGGAATTTAACGTCTGTTAAATTCCTGACTAAGGCATACTTAACATGGGGGGTGGATTTTGTGGCTAAGACCACAGACCCTATCATCTAGGATATCACCGTTTTCCACCATGGAAAACGGCGATATCCTAACTATCTCTGGAATTTTTATCGCCTCGGCGATGCGCGTTGTTAATTACGTGCAAACCGGGCGATAAATTCCAGAGATAGCCGGCGATAAATATGCAAGCGCTAAGGGCGCTTTGCGATATTTATCGCCGGCCCTTGTTAATATGCCCCTTAGGGGCATATCTACAAGGCGGCGATGAAAAATTATCGCCGCTTTTGCGGCCGTTTTCGGCCGAAAAGCGGCGATAATTTTATCGCCTTATCAGCAAAGACACGCTATCGCGTGTTTTGATGATTTTGCGCCCCTTACAACAACACCCAGCTTTGAATCTCTAATGAGATGTAAAGTGGGCGTTCCGTGCCAAAATAAATGGAGAAATGTCGCTAAGCGACATTTCTCCAGTTATCAAGCTGCACGCAAAAAAGCAGAGCGATAAGAAAATTAGCACTAACCACAGTTATCGCTACTTTACTTACGCCTGCTTGTAATCTGATTTAGTCATGTAATCCAATGGGAGGTGGATTACATGGCTAAGACCACCCTGCCCAATCAGCAAGGTATCGCTGGTTGCAGTGCGATTATCGCTGGATTTCCACTGATAATCACACTGTTTTCCAGCTAACGCATAGATTCCTATCGCTTGGGAGATAAGCGTTGCTGATAGCACGCTATCTCCGCGATAGAATCCAGCATTAGCATGCGATAATAATCCTCGCGCTAAAAGCGCTGAGCGATAATTATCGCAGGCCCTTGCTGATATGCCCCTTAAAAATATCCTTACTGAACTTTAAATCCTTTTGCAGCGGAGATATTTAGTTCTGCTTTACACTCAAAGTATCTTATACAGTTGATACAGGTGCCTCCAACTCTTGACATTTTTCATTTAACAACTGAAATTTCCCATCTATATTTATATATACATGTGATTGTGGCTCAGCCTCTTTGATCTCCTTTGATATAACTTGTAGCTCAGGCCGTTGGAAAGACTTGTCCAACCCTAACAAAATCAACTTGTGGCCATCAGACGGTGCCTGGATCGCTCTTCTAAATGCTAGACCCAGGTCATCGTCACTCCAATTAATACCTTATTGCTTATCTTATTAAACTGGAATGGCTGGAGTGGCTGAAGGACTGCCATCCTGATTGCCAGCCGCTAAACCATAGACCATATTATTATCCACAGTGTTTTCATTGATAGACAGACCTGGTGGCTCAAGTGTTACAGAAAATCCTGTGACGTTTTTGAATCAAATTGTGGATGTTAAGCAGCTGGCAGCTTTTCCCTTATTACCTCCAACCCTCCCATTTCTCCATTTGGGTCTTTACTTGATGTCAGATAGCAATCACCTATATTGACTGATGTAGCAAGTATTTAGGGGCCTGCTAATGTAGTTGCAACTCTACCCTCATTACGCCTCAGATTACTAGCCTTAGTTACGTTAGTTGTAGTCGTTGTTGTATTAGTGGAGATACCGTGCATAAGCCCACCTGAGTCCGGTGTAGACTGATGAATACTAATACAGACTTCCATCCCACCTCCCAACAACGGGAACAGCATCGGACACTCTCGAGCAAAAATGTGAGCTTTGAAGCTCTGACTCACCCTTACATCGCAACCTTTTTTCATGCGGTTTTTCCCCTAACCATTCTTTAGTCAGGGTGCTTACACTCAGAGTTGCTGAGGGTTAAAAAAGAAACCGTTTACTGCCTCCACAATTGTCTTCTTATTTAGGAGCGATATCATCAACAGGACGCAATAAAGGTTAAAAAAAACAAGCATTTACAATGCAATAGGTCTCGCATTTACGAGAGTTTGTGCTATTGGCACTGTAAATGACAATGCCTTTTATTTATGTTTTGGTTTTTAAAACATAAATAAAAGGCATTGTCATTTACAATGCCAATAGCTTAAACATGTGTAAATGCGAGACCGATTGCATTCCAAATGCTTGTCTCTGGAAGCCATGAGATGGGCAGAGCCGTATTCAAGTCAGATGATTACCTTGGCCTCAACTGGTTGCGAGAAGGGGGTGACACTCTCCAGATGGATGCTGTACATCGAAACGGGGAACAGCAAAAATAAAACTTAGCACTCCGCTGGGCGTGACTACAGATTAAACAAGCCCCAGGCTGAAAAGGGCAAGGGCAGCGCTCCCACACGGCATGCTGCCAGCGGGCGTTGGTCTCAGCCCCTGCTGCCTTTTGGCTTTGAAGCTCTGTGAGGATGAGGAGGAAGAGCTTGGCCATAGGGTACAGTTTTATTTCTGCTCCAAAGTCAGCCTCAAGCAGAAGACATGAAAACCACCAAATGTTGCTGCCAGTGAGACTGCACCACGGCCGGTGACGGGCAAACTTAAACCAGCATTTCCCAGGAAGAGGGTGCGACCGTGCGAGCTCTCATCATACACGCTCCCGCATTGCCCAGGATATCTTCCTGGCTTCTGTCCCGCATTACACTGCTTTCTCAGACTTAGTTTAACTTTTAACAGTACCAGGACATTTAAAAACGGGGTGGTGTAGGACGGTGTATGAGCAGAGTAAAAATAATGTTTTTATGAAAGTGCATCTTTAACACAAGTGTGGCAGATAACATCAGTGATGTCTTTTATGGCGCTGCTGACTTTTGTCCCGTTTGTGCAACAAAGGAGTGTGCTTTTTTACACAGCACCGAGCATCTGAGATATGGAAGATGCCTCCAACACAGCACACGTTTAACACAGATTTGACACAGCACCATGCACATTATTGGAACAACGCAGATTACCTCCCTTGTTATGATAAAAAAATCCAGCTTGGATCAGAAAGCCTTCTATGAAACACGAGGCTGGCTGGTGAGCAGCTTCTGTAGGCTTTCAGCAAAAAAAGAATACACTAAAACAAACTCACACGAAAGGGACGGGCTTCACATACCGGAGTCCTTGGTGCCGATGTCCAGCTGTGGGCCCAAGAGACGAGATAAGATAGAAAAGGCAGGCTCGGCAGGGGGGCTGGTAAACACGTACACGTAGACATGCGCATAGGCCTAAGGGAATCCCTCTGCACCACAAAGCCACACGGATGTGGATGCCTGCTTTCGCCCCGGGGGCACTAAAGAATGCACAATGAACACGGGAGCCTGCAAGGAGGTCCCTGCTTGTGCCCCAGCGGTAAGGTGTAGTGCGCGCTCGATCGGAGCGTGAAACTGACTCAAGCACACCCGGTCTGAGCAGAGGCTAGGCTTTCAGCAAAAAAAGAATACACTAAAACAAACTCACACGAAAGGGATGGCTTCACATACCGGAGTCCTTGGTGCCGATGTCCAGCTGTGGGCCCGAGAGACAAGATGAGATAGGAAAGGCAGGTTCGGCGGGGGGGCTGGTAAATACGTACACATAGACATGCGCATAGGTCTAAGGGAATCCCTCTGCACCTCAAAGCCACGTGGATGTGGATGCCTGCTTTCGCCCAGGGGGCACTAAAGAATGCACAATGCACACGGGAGCCTGCAAGGAGGTCCCTGCTTGTGCCCCAGCGGTAAGGTGTGGTGTGCGCTCGATCGGAGCATGAAACTGACTCAGGCACACCCAGTCAGAGCATAGGCTGAGCCCTTAGGTTAATAGGGCAGCACTGCGGATGTAAAACAATTCCGTAGAGACAGACCTGGCTGACTCTCTCCGCATAAATAATCTAAAACGCTGGACATGTGCCGGTCACACTGTAAATCACAGCGCGAGCAGCAGAGGGACAAAGGTGGGCAGCAACAAGGAGACGTGGTGGGTGAAAGGGGAAAGAAATAACACGTTTGAAACCAAAAGAAACAAATGGTGTGAGGAGGTGGCTCAACATATAACGCTGCTGATTTTGGAGCAGGAGAACAGGGTTCGATCCTCAGCGTGGGTGGCATCATTTAATTATAAATAAATAAACTGATATCTCATGTATATTTAATTTAAATAAATAAACAGTGTCGGGTGAGGGCAGGAAGCAGCCATATGTAGAAATGTGAGCGCCAGCAGCGTAAGTTAACGGTAGTCTCCAATTACAAAGGAAGACTACAGTGTGCAAAACAGATGCCACTGAAACAGAAGGCACTCAAAGAAGTGCAAGCAGAGTGAAATAACACAGTAGTTAGGCACCACTGTTTCGGGACTACACGGAAGTTAGGAAATCACCAACAGCCAACAGAAAAAGAGATACCAACAACACGTACACAACTCAGCCAAATGCAAGCAAAAAGACAAATAACATTAAATTTAAACAGATTACTTTAGGTCTCGCTGAGACAGCGCATGCAGTGCATGCGCTGCCAAGGCGAGACCTAAAAAAGGATGACAGTCTCAGTAGCCAAATGTATCGACTGTAGTGCAGCAGATAAAACACACATCAAATTGCATGTTGATTTTTATCTTTATACCTTCATCTTCTGCCGCAACCTACACAGTTTCAGAAGCCATATGGCCTAAGCATGCAATGGCACAAGAGCACCTTTTACTTCCCCTCAACTCTGTCACTTAGATCGTCAAGGAGTGGACAAAGTCAGGATCACAAACAGCTTTTCTCCCGTGGGCACACACACATAGCAGGACTTTGGGTGGGATGGTGAATCCAAGAATGACTGACTACTTTATAGTGTTCAAAAGGCCGCTTTAATAAAACAGCTGCACAAAAGTTCACAACCCTTAGCTCTAAAGCCTTTCATACTAAAACAATCTGCCCTCAGTATACATTTTGTAACTATCCAAACCTACCTTCCCACTCTCCTAAAAAACCCTTCACAAACCAAACCAACCAAATTCCAATCACAACTCTCGTCATTCAACTCTCTGCATCTCAACCTCATGCCTATCCCACTGTTGTCATTATGTTCCATCCCTGCAACTCTCCCACTCCCCTCCCCCCGAAATCTCAACTGCGTCTGAACCTGACCAACGTTTTGTTGCATAACTTTAAAACTTATCTACACCCACCATGTGAAAAACCACAGAGTTTTTCTGTCCCCCTCCAACCCACGCAATCAAAGCTTACTTTCCTACTGGCAAGTGTAACAGCCCTGCCAAAATGCTCCGCACATTCATAATGTATAATTCCACACCATAAACGCACAGATTGACCCCATCCTCCCGAAAGAACTACACTGCTCAACCCCCCCTGCTTCCATGCCTCAAGCCACTCCTTCGTACACCTTCACCCTTTTCAGAAAAGGCCAAAACCCTGACCATCAGCTTGCATCTGAAAACAATTGAATGGACCACTCTAATTGCTCCCCCAATCTGGCCATGGGGATGCCATTGCATTCAGTCAAAAAAACTTGCCAAAGCTTTAAGTCCTCCTTCACCCCTGCCTTGAGCCAAACCCGGTAGTGTGGGAGCCCAGTCCCGACCAGAGCCCAACCCACCCGATGGTGTGGGAGCCAAGTCCCCACCAGATCCCACCCAACCTCCTGCAAAAAGTCCAGCCCGCTCGAACCACCCTACAAGCAAAGTTAAAATGGCGTAGCAAAACCTGTATTTTCTTCACCTGCGCCGTGCCATTTTCAAAGAATCCTGTTCAGCAGCTGGAAGCATCAAAACGTCTTCTCCTCTGTTAACCTGGTTTCCATCCTGAGGGAATCCAACTTCATCCCCAAAATGGTAATCACCTTCACTGGCCTCACTGTCTTTACCGGAGCCTAGAGAACGCCCACATCCCCCAACAACTGCTGAAGCCGTAACAAATTGTCCTGACAATGCTGCAAATCCAATGCCCCCAGCAAGAAAAAATCATCTAAGTAGTCTGTCATTGTGCTTTCCCCATTGCTTGTGTAAACAATTACTGCAAACATGAACTGACAGCCTCGAATGAGAAACAGGAAACTGAACAGCCAATAGGCAAAGACTTGTCAACGAAGAATTGCACTTCAAATTGAATGCCCAACAATTTGTCACATTTTGCCATCAAAGTGCCTCGGCCACTGACATTCACCATCTGAACAGCCGTGTCAACCGACTGATGCATAATGCACCCTGCTGCATGCATCAGGAATGAAATCGTTCACTGACAAATTCTCTGGCCAGGAAAGGTGATGAATTAAAAGGATCTCTCCTGGATCTTTTTTTGGGACCACCCCAATTGGTGAGATTCTCAAGTTCTCCAGTGGCCAATCAGCAAATGCCCCTTCCATCCTCTATTCGCGCACTTCTTTCATTAGTTTACTCCATATCAACTCCTCCTGACCCCTCACCGACTTCAGCTTGCCCACCCACTGGTGCACCCTGGGACCCTTATAGCACAAACAAAAACCAGACTGAAACCCAGGCAATAGCAAATCCTGTTCCACCTGTGACCCCATTAACTTGGGCCACTGCCGTCACCTCTCCACCTTAACTGGTGTAAGGGCCCTTGCCCGTGGGTTTCTCCCCCTCTCCCTCTGCCCCGCTCATTGGGATCTGACCCCCTTGCTGGCTTAAACCCCCACCTTGGGGACCACACTGTATGAGCATGTGTTTACCTCCATACTTCAAACACTTGTGTCTGTATTTACAGAATTCTCGCAAACGCATACCTCGGTTGTACAACCAGCACGCCCCTCTGGTCCACAACTGTCCTTTGCCCTTGGCACCCACCCGAACTACAGCGGGATGCCCCAAAAAGGGTTTATAGATGACCTGCCAGCCATTCGCCATGTAAGTCGATGGTGCTCGCTGTTCAGGTGTCATAGTGGCTGATAATCATCCACAAGGCGCGTTTGAAACTCTTTTCTTAACGGACCCAAGCCGACCCCCAAAAGTAACCTGCGCCTTCCACATTACATCAAGATATTTGAAAAATGCCACACATCAGTCTGGGTACTTCTTACAATACACAAACGCGAAAAGGAGAAATGTTGATTTCCAATTCTCAATATTAAAGCTAGCCTCGGCCTGTAGGACAGCTCATACCCCCCTTCTTTGGATCCCGCTTTTGCCCTTATTTCGTGATGTAGGGACTTGAAAATGTCTACATACTCCCCTTTCCATATGTGTTCCTTGGTTGCTAACATCGAATGTGCTCCTAAAGGTTTCGTAATGGCCATGTAAGGTAGCTTATGGTGCCTCACCTCCTTACTCTCCTTCTTGTCCCCAACCCTTTTGACCTTTTTGACCCGTATCCCTGCTATCTTTGATGTTACTCACACTACTTCCTTCTCCTTCCCCTCCTTCCTGACCACATCCATACCTGTGCCCTGATCCTGACCCTTTGACAAATGTAAAATCTCCACCCGCACTTGCACGTTAATCCCCACTGCCTTAATCCCAACCTCTACGCCCCGTGTGCCACTGTGCCCCCCAGAACTTTCCTTGCCTGGCCTCAAAGTCAGGGCCCTCAGTAAAGTCGGCTGTCCTGACATCAGTCTCTGTTTCTTCTGAGTGGACTGCCGGAGCCATAACAAGCTGCAAAACTCCAATACTCCTTCTGTGGTTACTTGCGCCCTGCCCCCTTGTGCTTCCTGAGGTGTCGAACACCACTCACTCTACTCTGCCACGTCCATGATCTCCCCATCCTCCAACTCCTCCTCGCCATAATCCAATTCCCATCCATCATCACCACACTCTTCCCCGTAGCCAGCAATTGTGCCAGTCACCTCTCCATCACCCATTCTGCCACCCCCAAACTGTACATCATAAAGGTCCTGAGACGGGTTGAAATCACGCAAGGTGGATGCAGATCCAAAACATTGCCTCTCCGCCGATCGGTCTACAGTCGTCCCAGAGCTGGCCACACTGAAGCAAATGGCGACTTTGGGCCAGGGATGCCAAGTCGCACTAGACCCTCCCGGCTGATTCTGTCATCTCGTCTGATGCCCCTTCCTGCACCCACTGGCTGACCGCTAACTGACCCTGTCCCGGTTGGCCCATAAAACTAAGAGGAAGGTCATGACACCATACCCACCTACCTGGCCCCCCATCTTGAAAACCCTCACCATCCACCTACAGAATGCACCTTGGGAGCCAGTGGCAAGTCTCTGCCGTCCACCTCCCCTTGTCCCCTATCAAAAACCGAGAACCCAAGGGTCAAACTGGCACCCTGATCCAATTGTGCAGCCAACCTGGCTGAAAGGTTCTCCCCCCCAACCACCCACCGCCCAAAATCTGCGAAGCTCATTTGGGATCCAGCCTGCTGACTGCTCCCAATTCCTGGGCATGCCAAGATGTGCCCAGGCCCACCAAACCTCCATGCCTACTGTTTTGGGTTCCCCCCACTCGCGCCTAACAAATCTCCATGCATCCTGCTTTGGACTCCTCACCTCTCCTCCTCCATCCTGGCAGGGCTGAGCACTGCGCCTGAGGATTGCTGCAGGGCTTGCATCTGCAGACTGGATAGATGAAGCAGCAGGCCCCGATTGGCGACAACTTCGCCCACTGCTCAGATGCCTGCCCTCCCTCATGTGGCCAAGAGGCATCACCGTACTATCTGGCTGTGCAAATGCTGGAACAATACTCCTCCCATCTGAGGTCCCACTAGCTAGGGTTGCTCCAACAAGGTACAGAGTCTCCCCCCCCGGTAAGGCAAACAAAAGGGGGCGTGCCTCCCGATAAGGCATGCCCCCCATTTTGGCCATGCTGCACACGGCCGCCAGTCCTGCATGGCTCACAGTGCCTCGTGCAGGGGCCACCATCACCGACATCTTACTAAAATTAGGCCCGAGGGCCTCGACAAAGCCGGGGACATTGTTCCTTCGGCCTGCACTCTTCCGCCTCTTGCACAGCGGTGCAGCATATCGATACAGGATGGTCTGTTGGCTGCCCGTGGTCCACGAAGGGAACCCTCATAAGAGGGTGGCCGCCGTAGTGCCACATGAGGGCACACGAGTCAGTCCAGTTTTTGGGGAACCCCATAGGGGTATGCGTGCCGCGTCATTTCCTGGAAGGGGTGGGTGGGGGATGCGGTATAAGTGCCTCTCCCCGCCCTCCTGGCAGCCTCTTTGTGGCTGCCCATGGACACGGCCACGGTGTAATTTGGCTAATCAGGCGGGCAGGCGGCGAAGGGACTGCCTGCCCTTGGATTGCCCATAAGATAACCCACCATGTTTGGCATACTTGTTATGCAAATAAACCTGCAGCAATTTTCTCCACAAACAAGGTGTTGTGTGGTTTATTTCCTAATGATATTGCTATATGTGGGATGGGGTGTGTTGCTGGTATTGGCACTATGCCTGTTGCATTGCTTGAAACACCCTTCCGCCCACTCAACACTCCTCTCCTTACTTTTTCTGAGGAGACCAGGCGCAGGCCATAACAGCCACTGCAACTGCTCTTGCGGGCCTCCTGCAGGGCCTTGCTTAAGGCTCCAGTTTTATAAAGGCCTCAGACGTTAACAGGTCCACCCTGCCTCTCTCTCGGAGGACCTGCTTTTTCCGCCATGATAACAATTGCCACTCTGAAAAAAAACCCTCTTCAACCTCCCTGGACGACATCAAAAGATTTTAAAAAGCCTTGTAAACTATCAGTGCTTATAAATCTAAAAGGGCACCCGGCAACCGTACACGTGTCCATTACTACCCTTTAAACCCTAATCCAGTCCCGCCCAACCAATCAGGACTGCCCTCGCTCTAGGAACCTACCATCCAACCGAAGATCCCTGGGATTGTATTCAGAAAAAGAGAGCAGAGCGCTCAGGTTTTTTCAAGGCCGCTTGGCAGTGTCTCAAGTTCACTGGGTGGTGGTAACAGGTATTAATCAGTCTCTCCCACCCTACTACAGCCTCCACCGTGCAGGAGTGAATTCCAGGGGGCGTAGCAGGATGAGGCGCATGGCCTATCGGGAACCTCTGCCATTTCCTCTGCTTCATTTTATAACCATGATTGTACACCTCCTCACTCTCTCAATGGCTGGTCCTCACCCTGCCCTTGAGACCCTTACGGGTGAGTAGTCGTGCTTAAAAAACACCTGATTGATTGATTGATTGATTGAATGGCAGCCCAGGCAACCCAGATGGTGTGCTATATGATTTATCGGTATGTTTTCTTATAAAGATTTATCTACTATATGATGTAAACAGATCAATAAATATATTCATAAAAAGTTCATAAGCCCGGCACACTACTCCATCCGCAAAAGCTTCCTCCCAAGCCCCAATGCATACACATACATGTTATATACTAGTCACCCCCCATATCCTCTTGGATACTGGAGTTTGTTGTTCAGAGGATAAAAGTAAAAGATTTCCTATTGATGCATTTTGAATGCTCGCCTCTGTAATATCTGAACCTACTGCGTGAAGTGGTCCTTATTGCACAGATGCCTACACAGTGTTTGTCTGGCTCAGTCAGGGAGGACTCTTCTTGTTCCCATTGCGCGTGGCTATGGAGCACACACATGTGCCCAAAACAACAGTTCTCTCTACTGTTACCAAGGCTTTTTTTGTCTGTCTCTTTGCTTTTCCTTATAAACCTCACCATCATTCAGTTTTTTCAGTGGTGCAAAGAATAGAAGTGCGATAATGTCTTTAAACAAATTGCAATATAAAGGGTTCGAAGGACAAAGAAGGAAAATTATGATTGTACTTGTTTTGCGACGGAGAGGACAGAGGGCTCCAGTAACATTTCACATACCTATAGTTTCAATGAGTCTCTCCCAGTGCAAGGGTTACCGTTGGTTGGATGTACAAAAAGTAGTCATTGTGATTTACAAATTGCAATTCTTACTGAATCATAATTAGGTAATAGATTTTTCCTAATGTAAGAAAACTTACAATTTGTTATTAGCGTTTTCTAATGGGTCGCAAATTGACCTACTGCATGAGTATTAATGAAGTGGGTCGCTAATTGACCTACTGCATGAGTATTAATGAGGTTTGTTGCAGTTTGTGACCCATTAGGAATATAGCCATCACAGGGATGGTGGCCTGCTGCGGTCAGCAGACCACCACGTCTGTGATTGCTTTTCAATAAAGCAATCTTTTTTTTTTTTTTTAAATGTATCCCATTTTCCTTAAAAGAAAACCGGATGTGTTTTAAAAAAATAAAATTACACTTTTGAGTTTCATTAGGTCTCGCAAGGCAGCGCGCATGCGCTGTCTTTCCGAGACTTCAAGTAATCTGTATCAGGGGTGAAACTCCGCCTCTTGCCGGGGAATTTCTCCTGCCACTTGCCATTCGTAAATTCTGGCATTGCTTTTCTTAGCGGTCTTATTATTTGCTGTAGATCCGATGTGTCACTTCCGTTATTTACGGAAGCAGCACCGCCCAACTACAGTTTTCGTCCGCTGGCATGGTTGATGTGTTGCTGAGGAGAACTCTTTTATACTATTGTTGGAGCCCAGCATGCTAATTGTTATGCGCGGTTTTGGTGTGAAGCCGCTGGGTCCCTCCGCTGCACCGACCCGATCCAAGCGTGCCATGACTCCGGCTGGAGCCGCTGATTTTCAGCTTTCAGTGATTTAGCTCCAGGAGCTGGGATGTTCGGGGCGAATTTGCATACTGCCAGACAGAGCTGCGTTCGGCGGGGCTAAAGCTACAGTAAATGGCAGCTGGAGGTTTATGCATACACATAGCAGTAGGCTCAATGTTACCCATTCAGAGCTGTCTTTAAAGCTTAGCAATTATTACGTGTTCAGGCGACAGTGTATTTACATGGTGGGGAAATGTACGTAACTGCTCCCTCGCGATGCTGGGCTATGGCTCGGTAGTCATTTAAAAATCAACGTTTTGTTGGAGAAACCGTGACCAGCACCTTCTGGGTTGGGCATCATTAAAAGTAGCAACTTTTGCTGTGCCCTCTCCCATGCGCTTCCCAGCGATGTTTTCGGCGCATTTTCTGCTCCAGTCCCCCCAGCACATTGTGTGCAAACACACACTGTAAGCAGCACTGCCGGCGCTGCTACTTTCCCTGTATTCGAGACTTGTGCTTTCTGTGTGTGAGGCAATATTCCGTCCCAGGCTTGCAGTGCACGAGCAGCTGCCACCCCTCCTCCACTGCTCTCCCACTATGCACGCATTTCTTTCCCACAGATTTAGAGATAACTGCAGCTACCTCACACCTCCCCCTCCCTAGCGAAAGCAACCTTTTTTTAATCTCTCCTCCCCGCCCCCTCCGCTCTTTCCGTGAATTATTTCCGTGTATTATTTTAATTCATTCCAGACGCTTAAGTTGGTTTGCCCTGTATAATATGCTTTCTGCACAGTACTCCACTGAGCAATGATAGTGCTTTAATACTTAATTTAATTGTTTATTTTAGCCCGTCGATGCGCCCTTCCACACAAACACTGCATTTCCTTGTTTGACGAGAGGTCGCTGCATTCTCCATCGCTTTGGTATCCTGCTCTATTTTGAATAATAACTTCCGCTACATTCTCAGGAAATTCTGGATTGACAAACACGGTCGGAGAGCTTGCCTTTGTTTCTCCAGTGTGAATTCCTCGCACCGTGATGGCAGTATGTTTATGATTTGGCCCATCACTGGTCGTTTTGATTCCCCTTCTGCTTCATTATAAGCCCTCCACCCACCATCCGAGCGCACACAGCCCCTGCAGCAGTGGGTTTTTATTTGATTTATTTTAGCCCTTTGATGCGCCCTTCCACATAAACGCAGCATTTCCCAATTTGCAGAGAGGCCCCCAAACATGCTGCGTCACTTTGGTATCCTGCTCTATTTTGAATACCAGCTTCCACTACGTGCTCAAGGAATTCTTCTCAGCATCGCCAGTGACTGGCATTGGCGTTTAAAGGATTGTGTTTTCCTCCACGTGTGCTGGCTCGAGATAAACCATGCCCACTACAGCGTGAAATATTTTGAAAGGTGCACAATTTCTTCAAAACATCAGCTGCATGCCTCAGCTTAATCTCCCGCTCCCTCTTGTGTGTGTAAAATGTATTTCCAGTTGATTTAAACTTCCGGTCTGTGGGCCTTTGTCTGTGCTTAAGAGATTGTTGTGCTCCTTGTAATAAAAGTCATGATATTTCCAAGTTCTAATTCAAAAGTAAGCCTGAAATATTATTTGCTTCTCCTTATTAGTTACTTAGATCTCATAATTTAACCCTAGGAATGCAAATGGCACTGATGGGAAAGGTCACACTAAAGATAGGTAAAGCAGAATAAACCATTTCACCCCTGACCTCCATCTTACATTTTTCTGTTTTCCCATATTCATGGCTGCATCACTCAAGACTCTTTCAGTGTTGTTAGTGATGAGCCATAATAAAGCTGTGCAATTATTTAAAAAGTGCTTGCATTCGTCTTCAGCTCCTAATGAGTTACTAGGTGTTAGTTCAAACATTCAAGGAAGAAACTTGCAAAGTCCCTTTTAGTGCAGCCATTAAAATTACCTGTCATCAATCTTGGAATAGACAAGTGGCAGGAAACTGGGCAAATGTGGATATGAAATCAAGAAACACAAATAGTTGTTAACATTTTAAACAGTACACCTGTCTGGAAAGCTTTACAAGCAGTATGCTGAAACTGTCCGCATTCCTATAATGGATCAGATGGTGCATAGTGGAACATTAGGAGGGCAGGCAATTACATCTGACATCCGTGGTCTGGTATTTCCCAAAGTGTTTTGCCTTCATACTGTCAGTTTTGGTGAATTTGTTTTTTGTTGGCTTTAGGACTGTGCACACTTTACCAATGCGAACCACTACTAAAGGCTTATGCTCTTTCCTTCAAACATGGTAACATTGCCTTACACCGAATTAGCAAATGTAATTACTTGTAAGACAGAAAACTGGTACTACTTTTACCCATGCCCTGCAGCACTCATTGTACCACCCACAAACGTAGCTATCACCGAGGCCTGCTGCTGCAGCATTTATTGCAGTTTTAAACTGCCATTTCAACCTGACAAACTAAACCTTTTGCCAGCCCTAAACCTATCCTTTTTAATGCAAATTAGTCACCCTAATGCATGCTCTATAGTCACATAAGGCAGGTTGCATAGCATTTAACAAGCATTTTCAATGCAATAGGTCTTTATTTGTGTTTTCAAAACCTGCAAGTGGTGCGCAAACACACACTTTGTACTTAGTCGTTGCTTATGAGAAGCAAAGTTGTCCTTTTTGACTGTTAGCCTTGCTTCTCGAAAGCAAGGACTATAAGTAGAAAGTGCGTGTTTACGCACCGCTTGCAACTTTTCAAAACATATTAAAAAAGCATTATCATTTACAATGCCAAAAGCTCAAACTCTCGAAAATGCGAGACCTATTGCATTGCAAATGCTTGTTTTTTAAGAGTAGGCAGTAGATTGTAGCACCACTGCCTGCTCTTAAAAATATTTTTGTTTACATTCTCAAAGGGAAGTGGTCCCTTGCGAACCCTTCACATAGGAAAGTGCCCTTTTTGCATGATTAACCCTCACTCTTTGCCGGCCCCAGGTGCACTTTGACTTGGTGTGCCCTGGGTCTCTGCTAATCAGATTCCCAGGGCCTGTGTTCTTTCTCAAAGCTGTACCTTGTTCCCCCTAATTGGCACCTCGCTGGCCACAAGTAAGAGGTACCATGGGTACCAAGGGCACTGTGGCCAGGGAAGGCCACTAAGGGCTGCAGAAGATGTTGCGCCACCCTTTGGGGCCCTGTACCTTGACACCCACCCAATGCCATTGCAGGCTGCATGTTTTGGTGCAGAGAAAAGTGAAGAATCGACCTGGTACACATACCAGGTCTACAATCAACTGCCTTTGTCCTAGGTAAGTCACCCCTCTATCAGGGTGCACCAGCGCACAGGTAAGGGTACAGTGGCAGGAGCCATGTACCCCTACTGTGTCTAAGTCCATTCTTAGACATTGTAAGTGCAGTGAAGCCATAAAGAGTATATGGTCTGGGAGTTGGTCATTACAAACTCCACAGTTCCATAGTGGCTTCACTGAAACCTGGGATGTTTGGTAGCAAACTTCTCAGCACATTAAATCCACACTAATGCCAGTGTGGGATTCAATGTAAAAAGCACACAGAGGGCATCTTAAAGATGCCCCCTGAAAAACGACCATCCCTGGTGTGGTTTTTGAATGGCTGGGGGTCCATGAAAGGGGAAGCTTCGAAGGCCAGCAGCCTTTGTAAGCTGTCCCTGCCTTTTGCTGCCCCCTGCAACTGGCTCCCACTGGTTCTCACCCCCACTTTGTGTGGAAGAATAGGCGGGAAAACCAAGTTAGGAGGAGAGGTGTGCCCACCTTTACCAATTTCCCCCCCCCCCCCCCCCAGGTGGGGGAATTGAGGTGAAGCACACATCTCAGTCCCCTCCATCTTGGAGATGAGGGGACCCAGCCAATTAGGAAGAGGCTTATGCCCCCCTCCCACTGGAGGGTGGTGAATAGGGGGTGTAGTCACCCCAAGGAAAGGACCCATTGGTCCCGACCTGCACACCCTAGTAATGCCCCTAAATGTAGTATTTAGGGGTGACCTTGAACCTTGCCTCCTCAAATTCAGCGATGAAAGAAGAAGGACTGAAGAGCTGTGTTGACCCAGGAAGAAGGGGACACATACTGCTTTGGCCCAAGCCTAACCAGCCTGTCCCAACTTGAGCCTGCCTACCTCGAGAACCCCGGAGTGTCCAGCAGCCAGCAGCCCCCAGAGAACCTACCCTGCACTCACCTTACAGACTCTGTCTCCCATGATCACCGGATTTGCTCAAACAAAGACTTACCCACAGAATCCAGATTCAGGTGGTTCCGCGATTTTGTACCACTCTGCTCCCACGGCCTGAGTTTGAGACGCCCAACACCACAAGAAGGTCTTCCCAATGATCCTGATCTGGGATGACGCCTGCCACCTCAACCTGATGGGTCCCCCTGACCGTGACCGCAGCTGGTAAGAAGACCTGCCACAAAAGAAACACCCCTGCACCCAACACCCCACGGTCTAGGGTGGCCAAACCGACCGAGTCGAGGCATCTCCCAGGAACCCAACTTACCTCTCCAGCCAGTGATCGCCTTCAGGAAGTCTTCCTGCCCGAACCTGCAGCATCTTTATCAAACCAAAGGTCTCCATTGAATTTCACAGGGTCCCCAACGTCTCCTTGGCACTCTGCACCCAGCCGCCCCTGTGCCGCTGGTAGTGCAGCTCCTGTGCTGATGGTTGGCCCCTGCAGTGCTGACCTTAACTCCAGGAGCTTTGCTACCACACAAGTGGTCTGCCTTTAAACAGCCCTTGACCGAAGGCTCCCTTAGCCCTCCTGGCTAACATTGGGCCCCTGTACTCTGCACCCTGCCATCACAGTGCCGCTGGTGGTGCTATTTGAGAACCCATCCAACCTTGAGGAACCCTGGTTCTAATTCCCAAAACTATTCTTCCAGGTTGTTTACTTACCTGCAAACCGATAACCTTCTTTTCCCCATAGGAACCAACGTTGTAATGTTTTGTTCCTAAAAATGTTCTGTCAACTTAAATTTGTATGAAAGAAAAGTAACTTTATTGCATATCTTAAAAAGTCTTACTTACCTTTGTATTGTAGGATCCACAGTGTGATATCTGGGCAAATCAACCCAAGTAGTTAATGTAATCCAAAAGTAACGAAAAAGTAATCAAAAGTAATTACTCTGTAATTTAAACAGTTTTCAAAGCAAATATAAACCTGTAACGATTGCAAATCCATTCCCAATTGCATTTCCTTGTAAAGTTTTACAATTGCAAATACATTTGCGTACCTGTACCAAGTTCTGCTGGGTTCTAGTAATGAAACATAAGTATACCTTTTGTTATACCTACCCAGTTGGTCTGGATTCTATCTCTGAGTGTGTGTAATCAGTTCTTGATTGAGTGAATACAATAAATGCTTAACACACCCTCTGGATAAGCCTAACTGCTCGCCCACATTACCGCAAAGATAGCAGTTAGTACTTACCTAATTTAGCGTCTGCCATCCCACTGGGGACTCCCTGCACGGTGTGTACACTATACCTTACTTTAGTATAGTATATACAGAGCCAGCTTTCTAAACTTCCCATTTGCAAATGGATTATCACCTCATTCAAGTTGTTGGTAAAATATGAATGTTTTCCAACCGGAATTCGTTCGCAAACGTTCGTACGTACCACTGTTAATCTGTATTTGGAAGGGTGCCCTAAACACACCCCTCACAAATACCAATTCGCAAAGCCAAATTGCAATTTGGTCAAAAGTTCCAGAAATACAATTGAGCTTTTGTACATTCAAAATGTTTTTTTGCACTCACAAATAGCTGATATAGCGATTTAGCATGTTTCAGACCGCAAAAAAGCTATGTACATATGACCCATAGAGTCTTCACAATATAGTAGTAACAATAACGATAACATTGTATAAATATAGTTTACCGATAATGTGTGAAGCTTCTGAGCAAGGTTCTAGAGACATTTCACCTCCTGTAGTAATCTGCAGAACAATACAAATGCACACCAAGCTCAGCGCAGATCAAAATCTGCATTTCAAACGAGCATTTTATGGCACAATTGATGGGAATGCTTTCACTATCCAGCAGATTGTATATCACCAATAGAAGAGAAAAGTAACAATAGCTTGAAGATCCCAGAAGCTTCAGGGACTAATGTCTTTCTTTTTCTTTCTTTCTTTCTTTCTTTCTTTCTTTCTTTCTTTCTTTCTTACAATACACAGTCTGTTGGCAATTTAGATGTCTATGCCTTAGTCATATTTTTTTCAAATCATTGTGATGTCCACTCTACTATGCCTTTTAATTCTATTGCTGTGTTTTAAATAAAGGTATAGCTGCAGATTCCTTACCTTAGAATATTCCACAGGTGTCAGACTGAATGCAAACTTTTTCAAGCAGTATCTCTACGCACTGGTAGGTAAAATCGTTCGGCTCAGTCGGCGTTGTGTGCCAAAAGTGACATTTGCATTGCCTATATGGGAAACACCCAGCGCGCTGATGTCAGTTCTTTTCTTTCCACTCCAGTAAGCGCAGATCCAGAGAGAGCTGCCCCACTCATTTCTTGACTGACATTTTCTTCAACTTTTTGTCTTCTGCCCAGGGCACAACACCGATTCAGTACTTACACATATAGTGGACGATGCGCTAAAAATGTTGGATCAAAACGAATCATGCCTGTTGGACTTGGCCCTTTTTCCCTGAATTTTTTCGTTTTTGTAGTGTTAAGGTGCAGGTGCTCCCTTCACCCAAGATGGCTGCCACAGGCCCCTGCTACTGCAGAGTGGCCTGTCATAGTAGCACCCTAGCTGCCAGGAGCTGGCTGGAACCCCACAACAATGTTGCGACTCCAGCCCGCCTTTTTGTCCCATAGGTAGAGTGGGGAAGCTCCTGGAATGTGCTGGAACCTTCTAGAAGGGAGGTGTGGTTTTTCTTTTGCCGCCTTGGCTAGAGGTCACCTGACCTAGGGCTACTTAAGAGAGGGAGGGAAACTTTTGTGGTGAGTTGGCCATTGGGGTGGAGCAGGAGTGTAGGCGGTAGGGCCTAGCCAGGGACTTATGCCTCTGAGAGTGACAGAATTTAGGTGCTGCCTCTTAAGTGAGTAAGGGACCCAGTGAAACCCACTGATCTTGCCCAGCAGTAGGAGGACCCAGAGACTCTCTGCCCAGCCTGACTAGGAAGGATCTAGTCGCCCTCTCCATTCCTAACCCCCTGTAACAGAACCCCTTAAGGGCGCCAGATACATCTGCGCCAACAAGACCTTATCTGACATCTAAGAACAGAAACTTACAAGCCAAGCACTGAGACTGCGTGTCCAGACTGAACTCTAAAACCTATTCACCAAGCACTGAGACTGCGTGTCCAGACTGAACTCTAAAACCTATTCACCAAGCACTGAGACTGCGTGTCCAGACTGACCCCTGAACCCTGATGCAAAGCTGACTGGAGGACCACCGGGGATCGACCAGGTATTAGCGCTGTGACCCCTGCGCTTCCTGCCCTGGTCTGGGACTCCCGGCAGCGTACTCCGCTGAGCACAGAACCCCATCCTTAATTTGAGCCCCCCCCCCCTGTGACGACGAAGCCAGCGCGCTCAACGCCGTGGCCTGGAGGCCTGGAGAAGTGCCCTGCCGTGTCACGAGGCCCGCGGAGAAGCCCGGGGCCCCGTCGCTGCCGTCGCAGCTGCGTGAGGAGGTGTGCGAGGCCGGGGCCGAGTTCCCCCATCATCGTGGGAGCGGACGCCTGCTGACGCCGAGATCGACGTAAGCCCGGAGGCTGAGATCGCCCCCGGTTCGCCCCCTGCGGGTTGGGAGCCACACTGCACCCTTAGCCGGGATTCCTCTCCGTGGGATTCCCCCCCCTGTCTTCGCGACGGAAGACACCCCGCCGAGGGATCCTCTCCGTGTGCCCCCTCGAGCGGTACTGAAGCGCGGTGCCCGACGAACTGCACCGGAGCCCAGAGACTTGCTCCTCAGGTCCCGTGGCGCTCCCCGCTGGAAGCTCCGCTCCGAAGTACTGAGAGTCATTGATTACGAGTGGCGCTTTATGTTATATGCTCCGTCCAAAGCACTGAGAGTCATTGATTACGAGTGGCGCTTTATGTTATATGCTCCGCTCCAAAGCACTGAGAGTCATTGATTACGAGTGGCGCTTTATGTTATATGCTCCGCTCCGAAGTACTGAGAGTCATTGATTACGAGTGGCGCTTTATGATATATGCTCCGCTCCAAAGCACTGAGAGTCATTGAGTACGAGTGGCGCCTTATGTTATACGCTCCGCTCCAAAGTACTGAGAGTCATTGATTATGAGTGGCGCTTTGTTTTTACATGCCCTGCTTTAAAGTGTTACGTGCTATTAATTCCGAGTAGCGCGCTGTTATTCATATGCCAGGTTGAAATGTCACGTGCTATTGATTCCGAGTAGCGCGCTATTATCCATGTGCCATATTGAAGTGTTAAACGCTATTGATTACTAGTAGCGCTCTGTTATTTATATTCCCTATTACAGTGCTATGTGCCAGAGATCACGAGTAGCTCTCCATGCTAGGTGCCCCGTTCTGAGGTCGTCACCGGTTAGCGCGCCCAACGCACGTGTGCAGCTACGTGAGTGGTAGTTGTGCCCCAGGCAGTACTGTTATTTCATGAATTGCATATGTGGTATGAACAGCCTTTATAGCTCCTGACGGATATGTACATCGCTAGCTATAGTATTATCAACATATGAAATGTACTGCTGCCTTATGAACTGCATCTAACGTGATCTACTTGGATAAACTTGAGTATTTACATAACTCCTACAGAGTGGCGTCACTTATTGTGTGTGTTCCTCGTCGCATGTGAGGTGCGTGTTGTATGGTTGCTTTACACACAGACCTTCGGTTGCCCAACCGCTCGTGTCACGTTACCGCCCCATAGGGCCTGGAGACCCCAGGTCCTACATTGGTGGCAGCGGTGGGATCCTTAGGACCTGTGACCATACAGCACCCTTCCGTGAGGCGAAGGGCGCCACAATTAAACGCCTAATTGTTCCAGAGCTCTGAAAGCATTGATTGCTGCATTGTTATTTCCACTGTCCAGGTTGAGAGTACAAGAAGCCTGGTTAGCTGATAACTGTTACCTATACCCTAGGAAATTTTCTCCTTAGTGTCTAGGTCCCCACCTGCCAGAATGGAATTCCGGTTAGCTGACCTCGAGGGGTACACTGTGAAGCAACTAAGGGAGTTCAGGCAGGGGATGGGGGTGCCTGGGATCCGGAAGGCCAAAGGACCGGAACTCCGCACCGCCATTAGGGCATGGGTAGAAGCCCACCCAGAAGGGAGAGGGGATGAGGGACAGGAGGCACCAGATGCACCTCAGGAGGAGAGCGCCCAAGAAGTGATCGACATACTAAATGTAGATATGTCCGAACATGTGCCCCCAGGGAGACGTTCTGGGGCCAGTAGTAGGACAGGGTCGAGGAGGAGCGCGTCTCCAGAGGAGTACGAGGACAGGAGGGAGGAGAGGCAATTAAAGTGGGAACTGGCCAAGGAAGAGAAAGAAATGGAAAGGGCCAGATTGGAACATGAGAAAGAAAAGGAATTAGCCAAATTAGAACAGGAAAGGGAAAACAAGAGATGGGCAATGGAGGAGAAGAGGATGGCGCACAAGCTTCGGCTGAAGGAGTTGGAGCTGCGTGCCCTCCAGATGAATGTGTCCAGTGAGGACACTGGTGGCAGCATACCGAAAGCTCCACAGGAGCGGGAATTTTATTTACCCCAGGATGACATCACCAGGGTGTCTGAGGAGGCATTGGTGGGTGACCCTGAAGGGGGTGGTGCAGGGCTCTTCCAACCCAGCGAGGTGGAGGAGGTGGCAGATAGCCCAGCTAGGTCCCAGGGAGATAGGGTTGTAGGGCCTCACGACCTATCCATAGGAAGGAGTGAGTTGGGGAGGTGTCCCGAGGTGCCCCAACCGCAGTCTCAGGGCCTGGAGAGTTCCGCAAGGGAGCCCCAGGTTGGGAGCCTAGGTTGTCCCGATGTCCCGCCCGAGGAAAGGAAGCCCCTAGTGTCAGGAGAACCCAGGGCGACTGTAACCGGCGCGCCTGAGGTTCTGGGGTTGGCCCAGTCGCAGGGTTTAGATCCTGGGCTGGGGTGCCAGGTTCAGGGGTTGCCTGACCTGGCGGGTGGGGCACCTGTTAACAGTGGCCCCCCAGACGTGACTTCCAGGGGTACCTTTCCAGGTGGGAGGGTGCTGAAATCTGGAAGGGGGTGCAGAGGGAGGAAGGTCTCGCCTCGGGCACCGGCTCAGCCGAAGGGTTTAGGCCCTAGGTTGGGAAATCAGTTGAAGGGTCAAGGCCCTGTACTGAGGAGACAGTGGTGGTCTGAGGGTGCCTCGCAGGGTAGGGTGAGGAACCCCAGAAGGAGAGTTAGGGGGAGGAGAGCCTCACCCCTGAAGGCTGGTCAGCCTAAGGGTGTGGACCCCAGGTGGAAGGACCAGAGGCAGTTTAGGACTGCAAGGAAGAGTAGGAGAGTGGTCATCGGGCACTACGGGCCTGGGGCTACTGCCCCCCACTCTGAAAGACCACACGGGTCAGAGACATCTGGACGGCCCGGGGGCCGGTCCTGGCCACAACTAGCTAGGGAGCCCCAGTGGGGTGGTTTCGTTGGTCCAGGAAGGATCGAGAGGGAACCATCGGGTTCCAGAGTAGAAGAGAATCTGCAGTTGCGGGCCTGCGTCCACCTTTTCTCGCCCCAAGCAGGGAAGACCATCAAGGCATTGATCGGTCTACCCTGGATTTTGGCTGGAAGGGGGTTATGTTGGACTTGGCCCTTTTTCCCTGAATTTTTTCGTTTTTGTAGTGTTAAGGTGCAGGTGCTCCCTTCACCCAAGATGGCTGCCACAGGCCCCTGCTACTGCAGAGTGGCCTGTCATAGTAGCACCCTAGCTGCCAGGAGCTTGCTGGAACCCCACAACAATGTTGCGACTCCAGCCCGCCTTTTTGTCCCATAGATAGAGTGGGGAAGCTCCTGGAATGTGCTGGAACCTTCTAGAAGGGAGGTGTGGTTTTTCTTTTGCCGCCTTGGCTAGAGGTCACCTGACCTAGGGCTACTTAAGAGAGGGAGGGAAACTTTTGTGGTGAGTTGGCCATTGGGGTGAAGCAGAGCTGGAAGAATCCACCAGGAGTGTAGGCGGTAGGGCCTAGCCAGGGACTTATGCCTCTGAGAGTGACAGGATTTAGGTGCTGCCTCTTAAGTGAGTGAGGGACCCTGTGAAACCCACTGATCTTGCCCAGCAGTAGGAGGACCCAGAGACTCTCTGCCCAGCCTGACTAGGAAGGATCTAGTCGCCCTCTCCATTCCTAATCCCCTGTAACAGAACCCCTTAAGGGCGCCAGATACATCTGCGCCAACAAGACCTTATCTGACATCTAAGAACAGAAACTTACAAGCCAAGCACTAAGACTGCGTGTCCAGACTGAACTCTAAAACCTATTCACCAAGCACTGAGACTGCGTGTCCAGACTGAACTCTAAAACCTATTCACCAAGCACTGAGACTGCGTGTCCAGACTGACCCCTGAACCCCGATGAAAAGCTGACTGGAGGACCACCGGGGATCGACTAGGTATTAGCGCTGTGACCCCTGCGCTTCCTGCCCTGGTCTGGGACCCCCGGCAGCGTACTCCGCTGAGCACAGAACCCCATCCTTAATTTGAGCCCCCCCCTGTGACGACGAAGCCAGCGCGCTCACCGCCGTGGCCTGGAGGCCTGGAGAAGTGCCCTGCCGTGTCACGAGGCCCGCGGAGAAGCCCGGGGCCCCGTCGTTGCCGTCGCAGCTGCGTGAGGAGGTGTGCGAGGCCGGGGCCGAGTTCCCCCATCATCGTGGGAGCGGACGCCTGCTGACGCCGAGATCGAGGTAAGCCCGGAGGCTGAGATCGCCCCCGGTGCGCCCCCTGCGGGTTGGGAGCCACACTGCACCCTTAGCCGGGATTCCTCTCCGTGGGATTCCCCCCCCTGTCTTCGCGACGGAAGAGACCCCGCCGAGGGATCCTCTCCGTGAGCCCCCTCGAGCGGTACTGAAGCGCGGTGCCCGACGAACTGCACCGGAGCCCAGAGAGTTGCTCCTCAGGTCCCGTGGCACTCCCCGCTGGAAGCTCCGCTCCGAAGTACTGAGAGTCATTGATTACAAGTGGCGCTTTATGTTATATGCTCCGTCCAAAGCACTGAGAGTCATTGATTACGAGTGGCGCTTTATGTTATATGCTCCGCTCCAAAGCACTGAGAGTCATTGATTACGAGTGGCGCTTTATGTTATATGCTCCGCTCCGAAGTACTGAGAGTCATTGATTACGAGTGGCGCTTTATGATATATGCTCCGTCCAAAGCACTGAGAGTCATTGATTACGAGTGGCGCTTTATGTGATATGCTCCGCTCCAAAGTGCTGAGAGTCATTGATTACGAGTGGCGCTTTATGTTATATGCTCCGTCCAAAGTACTGAGAGTCATTGATTACGAGTGGCGCTTTATGTCATACGCTCCTCTCCAAAGCACTGAGAGTCATTGAGTATGAGTGGCGCCTTATGTTATACGCTCCGCTCCAAAGTACTGAGAGTCATTGATTATGAGTGGCGCTTTGTTTTTACATGCCCTGCTTTAAAGTGTTACGTGCTATTAATTCCGAGTAGCGCGCTGTTATTCATATGCCAGGTTGAAATGTCACATGCTATTGATTCCGAGTAGCGCGCTATTATCCATGTGCCATATTGAAGTGTTAAACGCTATTGATTACGAGTAGCGCTCTGTTATTTATATTCCCTATTATAGTGCTATGTGCCAGAGATCACGAGTAGCTCTCCATGCTAGGTGCCCCGTTCTGAGGTCGTCACTGGTTAGCGCGCCCAACGCGCGTGTGCAGCTACGTGAGTGGTAGTTGTGCCCCAGGCAGTACTGTTATTTCATGAATTGCATATGTGGTATGAACAGCCTTTATAGCTCCTGACGGATATGTACATCGCTAGCTATTGTATTATCAACATATGAAATGTACTGCTGCCTTATGAACTGCATCTAACGTGATCTAGTTGGATAAACTTGAGTATTTACATAACTCCTACAGAGTGGCGTCACTTATTGTGTGTGTTCCTCGTCGCATGTGAGGTGCGTGTTGTATGGTTGCTTTACACACAGACCTTCGGTTGCCCGACTGCTCGTGTCACGTTACCGCCCCATAGGGCCTGGAGACCCCAGGTCCTACAATGCCTCCTTGGTCTATCTTCAGCATTCCATATGCCTAAGCACGACTACCTACTAGACCTATTGGAACATAGGATGGGACTCTCAGGGACTGCCCTAAACTGGTTCACCTCATTTCTCCAAAACAGAACTCAAACAATCAAGGTTAATCAGTCCCTCTCTAAGTTTGAGCATTTCACCATAGGGGTCCCAGATGGTTCCTCCCTCTCACCCACTCTCTTTACCCTGTTCATAGAGCTGCTAACGTTAATGTTGATCTCACCCAATATCCACTATCACATATATCCTGGTGACACCCAATTACACCTGAGAATCTCCTCCCCTGAAGACATCAAAGCCCTCCACTTAACTCTACAAAAAAAACATAACTGGCTAACATGCAACCACCTCAAACTAAACACTCTCAAAACTGAATTCCTCCTAATTGCCCCACCCAAGCAATGAATCATCATAAATGAATGCATAAAGCAAATAACAGCCTTCAACTGCCTGCCTCAGATCATTGATTCAGTGAGATCCCTAGGAATAATTCTCGACAAGAACCTTAACAAGCAGTACCATATTAGTGCTACCACCAAACGAGTGAACCTCCAAATGAACATCTTAAGAAAGTTAAAAACCTTCCTACCCCGAAGGACTTCAAATCTGCTGTCCAAGCCCCAGTGATTCCTAGGCTGGACTATGGAAGTGCAACCCTAGGCGGCTTGCCCAAATCCACAACGGTTCCTTTAAGGGCCTCCCTCAACTCTGTGGCAGGGCTCATCACTGGATCGAAAAGAAACAACCAGATCACCCCTGATTGGAAACCCTCAAAAGGCTCCCCTACAACGCAAGAATTCAGCTGAAACTTGCATGCATGACCCACGAAGTCCTACACTTCAACACCCCAAGCTATCTTACTCAAAAGCTTGAACTCTCTGGAGGCTCCAGATCTTCTAGAAGCTCACGCACTTTAATGCTGAAACTACAGAGATTCTCTAAAAAGAAAACCTACAAGAGGGCCTTCTCTGGCATTACCCTGAGAATGTGGAAATCCCTCACCCCTGAAATCAGACTGAATCCCTCAACTGCATTTTTCAAGAAAGAAGTTAAAATCATTGGAACTCTTCTCTATGAGCTTACCTGGACTCATCATCCTCGCTTATGATTATGACTCGCTTGTTATATTACTGTTTTAATCTATCTGTCCTATCATTGAGGTGATCCGCTCTCATCGGGGATCTGCCTTATCGTGTACTGTTTCTTGACTAATATATATTGATTGCATATGTCTCTGTTCTTTAATATATGTAAAGCGATCTGATACCCGCAAGGGTCTTGTTTGTGCTAGAAAAAGCCTACAAATAGTTAATAGATAAATAAATAAATCATGTGGTGCCTGTCACAGACAGAAGTCGCTGATAGACCCTCACTTGGTGTGCCTATGGAGGTTGGAGCGGGACAACGACTCCAAGACCTGCATGGACTGGGGCACCATGAATCCAATCACACTTAGGGAATAGTCCCTGAAGTTCCTCGCCACCCGACATCTGACGACCCTGCAACACTCTTGATCCCGGTCACAAAGAAGGTCCTGAGACCGCTTGCAGAGTCGCTCCCAACAATTGTAGTCATCGGGTAAGTCCCACAAGCGGAAGATGTCAAAAAAGTTCAAGCAGTAATTGACTTCCCTGTGCCAGTCCAAGTCATTGGACCAGGTGCAGGCTCCAGTGCCATCACTCCTGGCGCTGGTGATGCCCCATGTCGGTGCAAGCCCCATCGCTACACACTAAACCCCCTACTGTGGCTGTGAAGGAGAGTGTCTCAAGTGCAATGGTGCATCTTGACAGAGGTGCTTCAGCAGGGAGTCTTCCCCTCTGAACCCTTACTCCCCTTCATCAAAGCCCTTACAGATATCCACCCTGGGGCTTGGTCCAAGCCCTGCACAAGGGCTAACGGTGCACAGAACAATTGCCCAATGCTGTCTCTCTGCTCCTGGAGACATCAATTTCCTCACACAGCAGAGCTTTGTGGCACAAGCCTCCACTTCCAGGACAAATCCCGGCACGATCCCTACCACTCCACTGGATAGGGAATCCAAAATGCTGGATACCTTTGGTAAGAGCATTTTCTCTTCCGCCAGACAAGCACTGCGCTTGGTGAACACTGCATACCTGTTGGGCCGATACACCCACACTGTGTAGGATTTGATTCTGCAAGTGCTGACTATGGTCTCAGGGGAGGCCAGAGCCATACTCTTCCAAGCTATTGCTGATGGCTATGGTGAAGCAAAGTTGACCATCAGATGTGGACTAGGCACAACCAACTCGCTGGGCAAAGTGATTCCATTGTAAGTGGTACTTAAACACCAGGCATAGCTTAGAACTAGTAGCTTTTTGAGGGATGTTCAAGCTTCGCTCATGGACATGCCTTTTGGTGAGAAGGTGAACTCATCGCTAGAGTGCTTTAAGGACTGAATAGCTATAGCCAGGTTCTTGGGTTTATCCATGGCCCCACACCAATCCCAGTCCGCCTTTTAACCCTTCCGCGACTACGGTAGGGGCTACCAAACGCTTTTCTTTCTGCCCAGCCACTAAGGACAACAGGCTCCCCCAGCCTTTTGTGGCTCTGGATGCCATTCTCACAGACCATGTGGGACCACCAGCCAGAGGTCTTGTCATTTCACTACCTCCCTCACCAGCCCCAGCCTCCAAACCCCTTTAGTTTGCCCTTATACTAGCACGGGCATCCAGCGGGAGGCAGGATCTCCCATCACCTGCCCCACTTGCAGTTCATAACATCGAACAAGTGCATTGAGGCATTCTTGAAGCCGATGTTCTCCTCGGCCAGTGTGGGCCTCAGGTCAGTCAATGATTCCTGTTTGCTGGAGAGGTAAACCCTTGCTTTATGGGACATGGTTGGTGAGATCTTCCCAGCAGTTTCCGAGGAATTTTGGGGCAGTTTGACTCAAACATCCAGGATGGTCAAGATGCTAAACAGTACATAATCCACTTTGGACTGTACACTACCAACTGCTTGGGCATAGCAGTTGGGACTTGTATGGTGCTTCGGCTGCAGGCTTAAATAAGATCAAGGTGCCAAAATCACACCTGCTTCCTTCGCAGATGCTCTGTTTTATTGGGGCCATCCTGGATACAGTGCAGTTTTGGGTCTTCACTCCACCATAGCAAGTTCAGGACATTTGAACTATGATCCTGATGTTTTAGCTTCGGTCTCGGTGAGAGTGGCTCAGAGCTTCTGGGCCTCTTAGCATCCTGCATCCTGCTCACAGCTGTGCCAGGTACCATATGTGGGCACTGCAGAAGAATCCATAGTCTCAGTAGGCCCAGTGACAAGAGAACCTGTCAGAGTTGATCCACATTTCTGAATACACTGCAAAATACCTGCTGTGGTGTCTCAACTGCAATTGGACCAGAGGCAAATCCCTCACCCTGTTCCACCTAGAGCTGGTGATTGTGACCTATGTGTCACTCCTGAGATGCAGAGGTCATTTGGGAGAGGTGGAGATCAGAGGATTCTGGTCTCCAGCGGAGACCTTTCTCCACATCGATCCTTCAAAGGGAGGCTGATTCAGGTTCTCACAGACAACATGACTGCTATGTGGTACTGCAACAAGAAGGCTGGGGTGGTGTTCTGGGTCATGTATCAGGAGGCACTTTGTCTCTGGAGCTGACTGAAGCGCCAAGGCATTTCCCTGGCTGTGAACCACTTGGCAGGATCTTTAAACACCACATTGGACAAACTCAGCCAGCTGCACCTGATGGTCACAAGAGAAAGTTACCCCTGGGATGGCATCTTCCAGTGATGGAGAGGTGTCTGGCTACATCTTTTTGTCAACGTCGAATGTCAAAACCTTTGTACAATGGAATTTCCAAGAAGGCTCTTTCTCGGGCGGCATTAAGGGTAGAGTAGAGTAGAGCAGAGGACTCCTGTATGCCTTTACACCACTGCATCCTCTGCCCTGAGTTATGAAGAAAATTAAATACCACTGTGCCCGAGTCATTCTAGTGGCTACAGATTGGGCAAGAGGAGTTTGATACTGGGAACTTGTGAGCATGAGCATCTATCCTCCAATCAAGCTACTACTTCAGGAGGATCTTCTGTCGCAGCCGCAGGGCAGGGTTTTGTTTCCAGATCTGCGCAATCTGCCCCTCCATGCACGAAGTCTCAGCTGCAGCAGTAGACTTGAATTTGTTCTTCCTCCCAAAGTTGTGGATGTCATCCTTGCTGCCAGGCGTTCCTATACAGCCTATGTTGGGTGCTGGGACAAATTTGTAGCCTGGTGTTGCACCCACAAAACTAACCTGTTAGAGGCCGAGTGGTCAGATGTCTTGTTATTTTTTTTAGCCCTGGTCCAGAATGGACTTGATGTAGGCAGCATTTAAAGTTTATTTGTCTGCTCATCTACCTTTTTACTCTTACTGGACCAGCCGACCTTGTTCAAATCACCTGTTGTGATGAGGTTCCTGAAAGGTTTAACTCATTTGTTTTCCCACAAACTCTTTGTGATTTCACAATGGATTCTTAATTTGGTTCTGAATTTCCTCATAGACACACCATTATAATGGATGTACAACTGCCCTTTACCTCTACCTGCACCTTAGCACGTGTTACTGTTCGAGGTGACTGACTCATCACGTAAATAAAATACAAGCTCCCCTGCTGCAGCCACTTAACACCCACTTTTTCCCAGACAAAGTGGTGCTGAGGACCAAGGTGTCCTTTATGCTCAAGGTGGTGACTGTTTTTAACATTGGGATCACTCTTCCAGTGTCCTTAACCCCACTCACCCTTCGAAAGAGGAGGGGAGACTCCATTATCTGGACCCTAAAATTGCTTTAAACTTATACATCAATCGCACCAAATATGTTCATCAAACACTAGACAGTCAGGTACAAAAAGAAGGATATTTCACCTATTTAACAGAAGGTTTAGGGCTGAGCCATTACACAGAACCCCCACTGTTGTAGCTATGGCTTCAGTACCCCCTCATGGGTCCTCCCCGTCCCAGTCCTTACTACGTGAGGCAGTCCTGCCTCCACCCAGCCAATCACAACGCCAGTATTCAAAAACTTACATAAGCCCCTCCCACCTATGCCTGTTTTTTTCCTGCTCCGACGGCGGTTGAATCGCTGGTGCTCCCGGTTCCTGTTTCCTCCTCTGGATTTTCTTCAGGAAGGTGCCGTGAGTGTTTGATTTGCAGTTTTTATGTATTCTGCATTGTTTTTTGTTATTTTATCGGCATGGCCGCTCCGGTATTCCGGTCGACCGCGCTCCTGTTCTGGGGTCGGGGACGCTCCCCATTCATGTGCTGGGCTGGGGAGTTTTATGGTTTCCTGACTCCGGGTCGTTCCGGCGCTGGGGCTCTCGTGCAGCGTCCGGCCCCCACGGCCATTATCTTTTGATCTGTGGTTGTGGGTGGAGACTACAGGGCTGTCCTTTTTTATCTCCTTCACTGGTCTCACCTTTGCGTGATTGGGTGTTTAGGGGCAGTATTTATTGGAGGTTGCTGGGCACTTCCTTTGATTGTGTGGTGAGTTCCTGTTTGTTTGACACTGGATTTCTCGCCTTGAGTGAAGGGGTTTCTTCACCTGTGCCTACTAAAGCAATTTCAAAGCAGTATAATGTTCAGAATCTGCAGGAGGACGACATGTTGCAGATTCCTAGGGCGGATTTGCAGGACTTGATTGATTCTGCGGTCTAGTCTGTGCTGCTGGAGCCTGCAGCTAAGCGGGCTAAGGATGATGAGGAAGACATGGACAATTCCCCTAAGGGAAAGTACGTCCAGGGCAAGGTTTTTTATGACATGCTGGTCCATATTCGAGAGGTGCTTGGGTTTGACCCTAAATCCCTGGCACAGTATAGTTCCTCTGTAGTGGATGACCTCCCCTTCCATGATGTCCTGAAGGATATCCTCACAAAGGAGTGGCTTGAGGTGGATAAGCAGGGTATTCTCCAATTCCTGGGGAAGCGGTATCGCCTGGCGGACTTTGATTCCCAGTTTCCTGCGATTCCGAAGGTTAATTGTCATCTATGGCTGCCTCTTCTTCCTCTTTGTCCTCTGAGGAGGCTTCCCTGTCTGATCCGGTGGAGCGTAAGGTGGAGTCTGCTCTCAAACGTTCTTACGCCACTTATCACTTTGGAGTGCGTGCTAGCACTTATGCGGCCTATACATCGCACGTCCTGCTTAAGGATTTCGAGAAGCTGTTTGACTGTCTTCAGGATCAGGGGGACCCTACTCCTGTGTTGGCGCAAATGGAGGTCTTGGCGCAATTCCTCTCCGATGTCACTTTTGATTCCTTGTGGGCTTTCTCCTCGGCTGCTGGGGTGGCGGTGGCTGGAAGGAGGTCTCTGTGGACAAAACCTTGGCATCTTGAGGCTGCACAGAAGGCCTTAGTCCATAAGCTGCCTTTTGAGGGTCCCCGTCTCTTTGGGGATGCTTTGAATACGATGGTGAAGCGCTCTGCGGAGGAAAATAAGTTGTTAAAGCCTTTTCAGCCTGCTCCTAAGAAAAGGTCTTTCTTCCAGAAGCAGGGGTTTCAAGGGGTTTTGTCCTCTCAGCTCTTTCGTGGTCAGGCCCGTGGTCAGGGGGCCGCTTTCCATTATAAATCCCGGCCTCAGCAGCAGCAACAGCCTCCCTCTGGTGCTGGAGAGAAGTGACTATGCCGCTGTGGGGGCTCGTCTCCGGTTTTTTTGGACCGTTGATCAGCTCTAATTTCCGACCAATGGGTCTTGTCTGTCATCAGGTGGGGTTACCAGATTCCCTTCTGGGGCCCTCCCCCTTTGGATTGTTTTCTGGTACCCCGTTGTCAAGAGACCCTGTGCGACGATCTGCCATGTTGTCCGGCGTCGCCATGTTGTTACAGAAAGGGGCAGTGGAGCTGGTTCCAGTGGAGGAAGTGGGCCTGGGGTTCTATTCCTGTCTGTTTCTGGTTCCAAAGCCCGATGGTTCCTTCTGCCCCATATTGAATCTTCGTTCCCCTAACAAGTTGGTGTGGTTGGATCATTTTTGGATGGTCACGTTGCAGTCCGTCATTCGCCCCATCCAGGAGGGTGATTTTTTGGCTTCCCTGGACTTAGAGGATGCCTATTTAGTTCAGGTCCATCCTGCCAGTCAACGCTTCCTTAGGTTTGCGGTCCAGGGGATGCTTTTCCAGTTTCAGGTTCTGCCGTTCAGCCTCTCCACTGCTCCCAGGACTTTCACCAAGGAATTGGCTCCTGCTGTGGGGGTTTTTCAACTTCAGGGTTTCTCTGTGTTTCCCTATATTGATGATTGTTTGGTCTCTGCTTCCTCTTTGCCTCAGGCTCTTCTGGCGGTGGAAGCTACGTTGTCCCTGTTCTGGGAGCTGGGGTTCAAGGTGAATTTTGCCAAGTCTCAACTGGATCCTGTTCAGAGACTTCAGTTCACTGGGGGTCTGTTCTACACCTCTCTGGGCGCGGTGTTTCTCCATCCTGTTTGGATCCTTTTCCTACAGACTCTATTGCGGGATCTGTTGAGTCGTCCCTCTGCCCCGGCTCGTGTTTGGTTGCTGGTCCAGGGATTAATGGCTGCAACCACTGCTGTGGTTCCTTGGGCTCGCCTCCATCTCAAGCCCTTAGTGACTCATCTGTTGGCTCTGTGGGACCTCTCCTTTGCGGATTACGAGGCTCTGGTTCCTCTCTCTCCTGCTCTGATTCAGGACTTGGGGGCATATCAGCAAGCAGACGATAAAAAATTATTGCCGCTTTGCGTCCGTTTTTTATCGCCTTATCAGCAAGGTCACGCTATCGCGTGAAACCTTGCCTTATCGCCATTTCCCTTAACCCCCATCTTTGCATCTCTAATGAGATGCAAAGTGGGCGTCCCTCCCCAGGATAACGGGAGAAATGTCGCTAAGCAACATTTCTCCTATTATCAAGCCTCACGCAAAGCAGCATAGTGACAAGAAAAGTAGGGATAACCTCTGTTATCGCTACTTTCCTTACGCCTGCTTTGAAACTGACTTAGCCATGATATCCTATGGAAGGTGGATATCATGGCTAAGTACGTGAGGCCCTATCAGCAAGCTATCGCCAAACTTCATTGGATTATCGCTGGGTTTCCAGCGATAATCTCACTTAGCGCTAGGATTTTTATCGCTTTTGAGATAAGCGTTGCTAATAGCACGCTATCTCAGCGATAAAAATCCACGCTAGCCGGCGATAATTATCCTAGCGCTAAGTGCGCTTAGCGATAATTATCGCTGGTTGTTGGTGATATGCCCCTTGGACTGGTGGCTTTGCACTCCCAATCTGGAGAAGGGGGTGCAGTTTTGTCTTCCTCCTCCCCTTTTGTTGATGACGGATGCCAGTCTTTGGGGTTGGGGGGCCACTTTGGGGTCCTTGGAAGCCAAGGGTCGGTGGTCTCGGGGGGACGATGTCCGTTCATTGAACTGGCGGGTGTTGGCGGCCATCTGGGAGGCGGTGCAGTGCTGTCAGGTTCATCTCCTCAGGACAAATCTGTTGGTTGATACCAACAACCAGGTGGCTCGTTGTGACCTGAACCGTCAGGGGGGGACCAGGTGCGCATCTCTGAACATGTTGCCCTCCATGATTTATGTTTGGGTGGAATCTCATCTGTTGGCCTTGAGGGCGGTGTACATTCCGGGACGGTTGAATATTCATGCGGACGCTCTGAGCCTCAACCTTCCATCTTCTGATCTGTACCATCTCCATCTGTCTCTGTTCCAGTCCCTTTGCCTTCGGTTTGGGACTCCATGGATCGATCTTTTTGCATCTCCTCACAACTCTCTCCTACCCCGGTTTTGTTCGGAGATGCTGTGTCCTCAGGCTTGGGCGGTGGATGCTTTTTCGATTCCCTGGCGTTCGGGCCTTCTGTATGCGTTCCCTCCCATTCCCCTTCTCCTGAGGGTGCTGCAGAAGATTCGGGGGGAGAAAGTTCTGGTCCTGTTGATTGCTCCTTTGTGGCCTCGATGTCTTTGGTTTCCTCTCCTGTTGCGGCTGGCGGAGTGTCGGTTTGTCCGGCTTCCTTTGTGTCTGTCTCCTCTTCAGTTTCCACTCCTTCTCTGCCTTGTCTTCGTTGTTTGCACCTGACGGCTTGGCTCTTGAGCGGTTGACGTTGGAGTCTGTGGGCTGTTTGTCTGTGCTGGCTCGTGACATCCAGTTTTCTTGCCGCCCTTCGACCCTTAAGTGCTATGGTCATCTTTGGGGTTATTTTGTTTCTTGGTGTTCTTCTCATGGGGTGGATGCTGTACTTGGGGTTCCTACTTCTGTGTTGGATTTTCTCCGAGATGGTTTTTTGAAAGGCCTTTCCCCTTCCACGTTGTCTGCTCAGTTGGCGGCAGTTCGTGCTTGTCGGGGTCCTTGGGCCTCCTTGGAGAGTATTGCCCCTTTGGTTAATTGGCTTCTTCGGAGCTTTCGGCTTCGTCGGCCGGTTTCTTCTGTTCTCGTTCCTTCTTGGAATTTGCCTACTGTTTGCGAGGTCTACAGTTGCCCCCTTTTGAGCCTTTGATGGAGGCAGATTTGTTGTGGCTGTCCGCTAAGGTGGCTTTCCTGTTGGCTTTTACCTCCACTCACCGGTTGGGTGAGTTGGGTGCCTTGCACATTTCGTTTCCTTATTTGAAATTCCTCCCGGATCGGGTCATTTTGCGTCTTGATCCAGCTTTCCTGCCTAAGGTTTCTTCAAGTTTTCATTTGCAGCAGGAGGTGATTCTTCCTGATTTGCCTGCTGAGGGGGATTCCCTTGTTCCCCCTTCCTCGGATGTTCGCAGGGCTCTCCAGATTTACCTCCAACATTCCCTAGGGTTCCGGATTTATCCTGCCCTGTTTGTCTCCTGTGGGGGTGTGGCTAGGGATAAGAAGGTTTCCACTTCCACGATCAGCCGGTGGGTGCGTTTGGGGGTCTGCCAATCTTACAATTCTTTGGATTTGCCTCCTCCGTTTCATGTGCAGGGTTGTTCGACGCGTTCTGTGTCTGCTTCCTGGGCTGAGGCGGCGGGGGTCTCTATCCAGGAGATTTGTAAGGCGGCCACCTGGCAGTCTCATCACACATTTGTGCGACATTATCGGCTTGATGTTTTATATGCCTCTGCTGACATTTTCTGTTGGCGTCTTGAACGCTGTTGATCCTTGATCTTTTATTGATTGAAGTTTTGTACTCTGCATGGATCCCTGTGTCCTGCGTTGTTTATTGGTTCTTTGCTTGTGAGTTCCTCACGTAGTAAGGACTGGGACGGGGAGGACCCATGAGGGGGTAATGTCTTGTTACTTACCGGTAATCTTCATTACCCCGATTAGGGTCCTCCCCGTCCCAGTCCTCGACCCTCCCTCCCTCCCGCTGTGTTTGTGTCGGAGTCTTCTTGATAACAGGTATGGCGGTAGGTGGGAGGGGCTTATGTAAGTATTTGATTACTGGCGTTGTGACTGGCTGGGTGGAGGCAGGACTGCCTCACGTAGTAAGGACTGGGACGGGGAGGACCCTAACCGGGGTAATGAAGATTAACGGTAAGTAACAAGACAATATCTATTCTAAAGGTGAGGAATCTGTGGTTAGAATTGTCCATCAGAACAACAATTTACTTACCTTTGGTAACACTCTTTCTGGTAAATACCTCACTGCCTGCCCTCCTTCTTGTTCAGTGTAACGGTCTCTTTTTCCTCACCTAAAAACGTCCAAAATTAGAGATCTCCATTCTGGTACCTCTGATTATTATTGGGCTCGGAGTATGAAAATGCTGACAAGGTTCAGAAAGAAACTGACTTCGACACACAGGGGTCACGCTTATATGCAGCTCTATCATCGCTTCCAGGATGGAATGAAGTTAATTTGGAGCCAAAGCACACCACCTACCGGTGCATGGGAGCAATACTGTTAAAACTTACAGATCCAGTCTGGCACCTTGGGATATTCTAAAGAAGCAGAATCTGCCACAAGGTGGCACAGAACGCCTCAAATTTGTCTAGTAGGTTCTGTAAGCTAGTAGGTGCCTTAGAAACTAATAGGTCATCATCTGCAATCAACAGGACTGCAAGTTTAAATCGCCCCTAAAGTAGAAGTGTCACTCACACATGCTTTAACTGCCTTTACCACTTGGCTTATATATAAAGTGAATTACCGAGAGGCCGGGAGGCAGCCTTGTCATGTTTATTAATGGGAAAAGATTTGGGGGCATATTATCAAGACAGGCGATAAAATTATCGCTGCTTTAGCGGCAGAAAACTGACGCTAAAATGGCGATAATGGGCTTGATAATATGCTCTATGGGTATTCCAATTGAAGCTCAGTTTAGATGTCCTTCACATTTAACATGGGCTTCAATTGGAATTCCAGAGAGCATATTATCAAGCCCATTATAGCCGCTTTAGCGGCAGTTTTCTGCCGCTAAAGCGGCGATAATTTTATCGCCTGTCTTGATAATATGCCCCTGAGTTGTTTCTCCTGCTGGTCCCAAGGGCAAAATCCCCATTATGTAACCAGACTGAGACATTCAGAATGCCAGGAGGGATAACCAAGATACTCAATGGGGTCCATAGAAGAGGCTTGAGGACCTTGCCAAAGGCATACTGCAGGTCCACAAATACCACGTAAAGTGGTTCCCTTCTAAGCACAATATAATTTCTCTATAATATCACTTGCTCAATGGTGCTGTTTTTTATGGCATGTCTCAGAGTGTGTGAAAGAGTCTTACTATTCTCAACCCAGGTTTCCAGTCTCAAAAACAGTCTGTGTGAGAACATTTTCTGAATATTATTTAAAAGACTTATTGGGTGGTAATTAGCCATGTCATTTCTTTCGCCCTACTTAAACATAGGCACTATTTCAGCTCCTAACCAAGTCAGGGGACAGAGGCTCCATTTAGGATGGGGAAAACTCACAAAGGAAGTATATCCCTCCGCCCCCAAAAATGGGCTCAGATTACCGAAAACAGTCGGTATCCTCTAAAGGCCCCTCTTTTAATCGGCTCTATAATCCCTACGCGGCACCCTCGCCTACAGACCTCTCAGACCATGAACCGCATTCACCACAACTATCACGGACCTCATTGCGCCCCACTCCATCGCCTTCTTGGACTACATACTGCTCAGAGACCTGAACTTCCACCTCGACAACCTCAGCGACCCCAACTCCACTGCCCTCCTCGACAACCTCGCCAACATCGGACTGAAACAGCTCGTCACCGCCCCCACCCACAAGGCAGGACACACCATCCACCCCATCTTCACCGGAGGAAACAGCATTTGCTTCAACCACACCACACAGTCCCCCTGGACAGACCACAATCCCCGCCAACTCCAGCAACTCGAAGGAACTCTTCAGCATCATTCAGGAATTCACCAAACCCCCCAGCGAAGGCTCGGACATCACACCTTCGCAGGACCTCTGAAACAAACTCGGATGCTACTTCCATCTCAAGATCAAGTCCCTCTACAACAATTTTAACGAACAGACACCGAACGCTGAAACCACACCCACCCGCAACAACGCCACACAACCTACCGTCCCAACCTGGACCCTGGTCACCACCGAAGACACCGCCTCGACCATGAAGAGCGTCCACTAAGGAGCCCCCACGGACCCCTGGACACCACACATCTTCCACAGAGCAGCCGTCACCATAGCTCTCGAGCTACGACGCACCATCAATGCCTCCTTCGAATCCGGCACTTTCCCCGATGACAGGAAACGCTCAGAAGTCAAGAAGCCCTCTGCAGACCCTATGGACCTCAAAAAGTACAGACCCATCTCTCTCTTCCCCTTTGCGGCTAAAGTCACAGAGAAGATCGTCAACAGCCAACCATAGAACTTCATCTAGGCCAACTCCATCCTCGACTCTTCCCAATCCAAATTCCGCAGCAACTGCAGCACCAAGACCGCCCTTCTCACTGCCACAGATGACATGCGCACCCTCCTCGACCCCGGCCACACGACGACCCTCATCTTACTTGACCTCTCTGCAGCCTTCAACACCATCTCCCACCGCTCTCTCACCGGCAGACTCCACGACGCCGGCATATTGGAACTGCCCTTTACCGGATCCGCTCTTTCCTCATCGGTCGAACCCAAAGAATCAGACTCCTGCCTTTTCTCTCTGATCCCACAGAGATCAACTGTGGTGTACCCCAAGGATCGTCGCTCAGCCCCACACTCTTCAACATCTACATGGCCCCCCTCGCTGACATAGTTCGATAACATGGGCTCAGCATAGTATCCTATGCCGACGATACCCAGCTCATCCTCTCCCTCACAAGGCAACCAGACATCACCAGAATCCGCTTCCAAGAAGGAATGACAGACGTCACAACTAGGATGAACAGCTGCTGTCTGAAGCTCAACTCGGAGAAGACAGAAGTCCTCGTCCTCACCTGGTGGTAGTCTGCACTCAGCATCCCCCCTACTCCCATGGACCATGCCCGCAACCTCGGCATCATACTCATCTCCTCCCTCAACATGACCCGACAAATCAACGCCACCTCCTTCTCATGCTACAACACCCTTCGCACCCTTCGCAAGACCTTCAAGTGGATCCCTGCCGAATCCAAAAAGACCATCACCCACACACCCATTACCAGCAGACTGGACTACGGAAACTACCCTCTACTCCGGAATCAACAAATCCCATCTCCGCAAACTCCAGACAATCCAGAACACCACTGCCAGGCTCATCCTCGGCATCCCACGACATGAACACATCACCCAGCACCTACGGCACCTCCACTGGCTCCCCGTCGAGAAGAGAGTAACCTTCAAGTTACTCACTCACACCTACAAATCCCTCCACAAAACTGGACCCCAATAACTCAACAACAGTCTCCTTCCACGCACCCAAGAGAAACCTCTGCTCCGCCGACCTCGCTCTCGTCGAAACCCCGCGCATACGCAGACTCAGAACGGGTGGAAGAGCCTACTCCTACATCGCAGCAAAGACCTGGAATGAACTCCCGCTCAACATCAGATGTTCCCCCACTCTGTACCATTTCAGGAAGAACCTCAAGACCTGGCTCCCTGGCTGAATCAGAGCTGCACGACCTCACCCCCCCAAGCGCTTTGAGACCCTCACGAGTGAGTAGCGTGCTTCACAAGTCCCTGATTGATTGTTCGAATCTCTTTTAATGAAAATGACTTCTAGATCTGCTAACTACTCATGTAACAAAACTGGGATCTGTGCCTTTCTACGCTCCTTGAAGGTCATACAAGGAAGGGAAAGGAGCACATCAGAGATCTCCAGGTATGCCTATTCCCAGCCTTATAATGGTTTCTTTACTATGGATTGCAATAATATGCCAAAACATACGAGTGCTTCCCACTAAACCCACTTACCATATTCGCATTCTTCTTCCTTATCACTGAATGTAATATTTGCATTTGAATACTATTTATTCTTTGATATCGCGTTTAGTGGCTAACCCCAATGAAGTACTATCTAATTTACAATCCTTATCAAACAATGATATTGTTCACAATTGATAACCTTTCGACAGAGGGCTGGTTTGGTTAAGGAGACCACTAAACACTCTTAATACAGACATTTGTATGACTCGCTAACCAAACCCAAAAATAGTAGTTATACAGTTAGATATAAAGAGTAATAAAGTTAAATATAAAGGTGTAGTGTGTTTCCTGCTCGGCTCATTGTAGTTTTCCCTATGTAGTCTAACTGTGCACGTTATAGGTCTCATTTTCCTTTGCACACATTACTATATAAACACTCTTGCCTTTGTGCAACATTGTTCTTTTACATGGAACGTGCATATGTTTTTGCGTTCTGTTCTTTCCTGGGATTTAGTCTGAACGCCATAGACAAGGTCAAGCAACAATGTCCCTTGTTATTCTTTCTGGCAGACACTAGCACCTAGATATAACACAAGAATGCAGCTGTTGTTTATGTTCGCACATGTCTTGTCATATAGATAAGCCAAAGAGACACACATGGAAAGAGAGTTCTGAGACAAGAGCACTGCATCTGCTGAGATATAGAAGGTTCATCTATGTATGCTATGGTACATGGTCTATCAGCAATCCGAGAGATCTTTGATATATAATCATCTAGCTTCAGTAGCAAGGGACCGGGATTTAAGTTCCACTGTCCTATAAAATGACAGGGCTTAATATAGTCTATGGATTATTAACCATGCTCACAGTATTTTCAGTATGCATTTGTTTTCTAATTGTGGCAAGTATTCAAAAGCATTTCAGAACACATTAGTTTAAATAAATATTCTAAACTTTCTTCATGTCTCATGGTTATTTTATTGAGGACAAGTACAAGTGAGAGAGAAAAAGGGTGTGTCCTGTTACCACAATCCCTGAGAGGGTCGAGCATCTTAGGTTTGCGGTCCAGGGGATGCTTTTCCAGTTTCAGGTTCTGCCGTTCAGCCTCTCCACTGCTCCCAGGACTTTTACCAAGGAATTGGCTCCTGCTGTGGGGGTTTTTCAACTTCAGGGTTTCTCTGTGTTTCCCTATATTGATGATTGTTTGGTCTCTGCTTCCTCTTTGCCTCAGGCTCTTCTGGCGGTGGAAGCTACGTTGTCCCTGTTCTGGGAGCTGGGGTTCAAGGTGAATTTGGCCAAGTCTCAACTGGATCCTGTTCAGAGACTTCAGTTCATTGGGGGTCTGTTCTACACCTCTCTGGGCACGGTGTTTCTCCATCCTGTTTGGATCCTTTTCCTACAGACTCTATTGCGGGATCTGTTGAGTCGTCCCTCTGCCCCGGCTCGTGTTTGGTTGCTGGTCCAGGGATTGATGGCTGCAACCACTGCTGTGGTTCCTTGGGCTCGCCTCCATCTCAAGCCCTTAGTGATTCATCTGTTGGCTCTGTGGGACCCCTCCTTTGCGGATTACGAGGCTCTGGTTCCTCTCTCTCCTGCTCTGATTCAGGACTTGGGGGCATATCAGCAAGCAGGCGATAAAAAATTATTGCCGCTTTTGCGTCCGTTTTTGAACGAAAATCGGCGATAATTTTATCGCCTTATCAGCAAGGTCAAGCTATCGCGTGAAACCTTGCATTATCGCCATTTCCCTTAACCCCCATCTTTGCATCTTTAATGAGATACAAAGTGGGCGTCCCTCCCCAGGATAACGGGAGAAATGTTGCTAAGCGACATTTCTCCTATTCTCAAGCCTCACGCAAAGCAGCATAGTGACAAGAAAAGTAGGGATAACCTCTGTTATCGCTACTTTCCTTACGCCTGCTTTGAAACTGACTTAGCCATGATATCCTATGGAAGGTGGATATCATGGCTAAGTACGTGAGGCCCTATTAGCAAGCTATCGCCAAACTTCATTGGATTATCTCTGGGTTTCCAGCGATAATCTCACTTAGCGCTAGGATTTTTATCGCTTTTGAGATAAGCGTTGCTAATAGCACGCTATCTCAGCGATAAAAATCCACGCTAGCCGGCGATAATTATCCTAGCGCTAAGTGCGCTTAGCGATAATTATCGCCGGTTGTTGGTGATATGCCCCTTGGACTGGTGGCTTTGCACTCCCAATCTGGAGAAGGGGGTGCAGTTTTGTCTTCCTCCTCCCCTTTTGTTGATGACGGATGCCAGTCTTTGGGGTTGGGGGGCCACTTTGGGGTCCTTGGAAGCCAAGGGTCGGTGGTCTCGGGGGGACGATGCCCGTTCCCTGAACTGGCGGGTGTTGGCGGCCATCTGGGAGGCGGGGCAGTGCTTTCAGGTTCATCTCCTCGGGACAAATCTGTTGGTTGATACCAACAACCAGGTGGCTCGTTGTGACCTGAACCTTCAGGGGGGGGACCAGGTGCGCGTCTCTGAACATGTTGCCCTCCATGATTTGTGTTTGGGTGGAATCTCATCTGTTGGCCTTGAGGGCGGTGTACATTCCGGGACGGTTGAATATTCATGCGGATGCTTTGAGCCTCATCCTTCCATCTTCTGATCTGTACCATCTCCATCTTTCTCTATTCCAGTCCCTTTGCCTTCGGTTCGGGACTCCATGGATCGATCTTTTTGCATCTCCTCACAACTCTCTCCTACCCTGGTTTTGTTCGGAGGTGCTGTGTCCTCAGGCTTGGGCGGTGGATGCTTTTTCGATTCCCTGGCGTTCGGGCCATCTGTATGCGTTCCCTCCCATTCCCCTTCTCCTGAGGGTGCTGCAGATGATTCGGGGGGAGAAATTTCTGGTCCTGTTGATTGCTCCTTTGTGGCCTCGATGTCTTTGGTTTCCTCTCCTGTCGCGGCTGGCAGAGGGTCGGTTTGTCCGGCTTCCTTTGTGTCTGTCTCCTCTTCAGTTTCCACTCCTGTCTCTGCCTTGTCTTCATCGTTTGCACCTGACGCCTTGGCTCTTGAGCGGTTGACGTTGGAGTCTGTGGGCTGTTTGTCTGTGGTGGCTCGTGACATCCAGTTTTCTTGCCGCCCTTCGACCCTTAAGTGCTATGGTAATCTTTGGGGTTATTTTGTTTCTTGGTGTTCTTCTCATGGGGCGGATCCTGTACTTGGGGTTCCTACTTCTGTGTTGGATTTTCTCCGAGATGGTTTTTTGAAAGGCCTTTCCCCTTCCACGTTGTCTACTCAGTTGGCGGCAGTTCGTGCTTGTCAGGGTCCTGGGGCCTCCTTGGAGAGTATTGCCCCTTTGGTTAATCGGCTTCTTCGGAGCTTTCGGCTTCGTCGGCCGGTTTCTTCTGTTCTCGTTCCTTCTTGGGATTTGTCTACTGTTTGCGAGGTCTACAGTTGCCCCCTTTTGAGCCTTTGATGGAGGCGGATTTGTTGTGGCTGTCCGCTAAGGTGGCTTTCCTGTTGGCTTTTACCTCCACTCACCGGTTGGGTGAGTTGGGTGCCTTGCTCATTTCGTTTCCTTATTTGAAATTCCTCCCGGATCGGGTCATTTTGCGTCTTGATCCAGCTTTCCTGCCTAAGGTTTCTTCAAGTTTTCATTTGCAGCAGGAGGTGATTCTTCCTGATTTGCCTGCTGAGGGGGATTCCCTTGTTCCCCCTTCCTAGGATGTTCGCAGGGCTCTCCAGATTTACCTCCAACATTCCCTAGGGTTCCGGATTTATCCTGCCCTGTTTGTCTCCTGTGGGGGTGTGGCTAGGGAGAAGAAGGTTTCCACTTCCACGATCAGCCGGTGGGTGCGTTTGGGGGTCTGCCAATCTTACAAGTCTTTGGATTTGCCTCCTCCGTTTCATGTGCAGGGTTGTTCGACGCGTTCTGGGTCTGCTTCCTGGGCTGAGGCGGCGGGGGTCTCTATCCAGGAGATTTGTAAGGCGGCCACCTGGCAGTCTCATCACACATTTGTGCGACATTATCGGCTTGATGTTTTATATGCCTCTGCTGACATTTTTCTGTTGGCGTCTTGAACGCTGTTGTTCCTTGATCTTTTATTGATTGAAGTTTTGTACTCTGCATGGATCCCTGGTGTCCTGCGTTGTTTATTGGTTCTTTGCTTGTGAGTTCCTCACGTAGTAAGGACTGGGACGGGGAGGACCCATGAGGGGGTAATGTCTTGTTACTTACCGGTAATCTTCATTACCCCGATTAGGGTCCTCCCCGTCCCGGTCCTCGACCCTCCCTCCCTCCCGCTGTGTTTGTGTCGGAGTCTTCTTGATAACAGGTATGGCGGTAGGTGGGAGGGGCTTATGTAAGTATTTGATTACTGGCGTTGTGATTGGCTGGGTGGAGGCAGGACTGCCTCACGTAGTAAGGACTGGACGGGGAGGACCCTAATCGGGGTAATGAAGATTACCGGTAAGTAACAAGACAATATCTATTCTAAAGGTGAGGAATCTGTGGTTAGAATTGTCCATCAGAACAACAATTTACTTACCTTTGGTAACACTCTTTCTGGTAAATACCTCACTGCCTACCCTCCTTCTTGTTCAGTGTAACGGTCTCTTTTTCCTCACCTAAAAACGTCCAAAATTAGAGATCTCCATTCTAGTACCTCTGATTATTATTGGGCTCTGAGTATGAAAATGCTGACAAGGTTCAGAAAGAAACTGACTTCGACACACAGGGGTCACGCTTATATGCAGCTCTATCATCGCTTCCAGGATGGAATGAAGTTAATTTGGAGCCAAAGCACACCACCTACCGGTGCATGGGAGCAATACTGTTAAAACTTACAGATCCAGTCTGGCACCTTGGGATATTCTAAAGAAGCGGAATCTTCCACAAGGTGGCACAGACCGCCTCAAATTTGTCTAGTAGGTTCTGTAAGCTAGTAGGTGCCTTAGAAACTAATAGGTCATCATCTGCAATCAACAGGACTGCAAGTTTAAATCGCCCCTAAAGTAGAAGTGTCACTCACACATGCTTTAACTGCCTTTACCACTTGGCTTATATATAAAGTGAATTACTGAGAGGCCGGGAGGCAGCCTTGTCATGTTTATTAATGGGAAAAGATTTGGGGGCATATTATCAAGACAGGCGATAAAATTATCGCTGCTTTAGCGGCAGAAAACTGACGCTAAAATGGCGATAATGGGCTTGATAATATGCTCTATGGGTATTCCAATTGAAGCTCAGTTTAGATGTCCTTCACATCTAACATGGGCTTCAATTGGAATTCCAGAGAGCATATTATCAAGCCCATTATAGCCGCTTTAGCGGCAGTTTTCTGCCGCTAAAGCGGCGATAATTTTATCGCCTGTCTTGATAATATGCCCCTGAGTTGTTTCTCCTGCTGGTCCCAAGGGCAAAATCCCCATTATGTAACCAGACTGAGACATTCAGAATGCCAGGAGGGATAACCAAGATACTCAATGGGGTCCATAGAAGAGGCTTGAGGACCTTGCCAAAGGCATACTGCAGGTCCACAAATACCACGTAAAGTGGTTCCCTTCTAAGCACAATATAATTTCTCTATAATATCACTTGCTCAATGGTGCTGTTTTTTATGGCATGTCTCACAGTGTGTGAAAGAGTCTTACTATTCTCAACCCAGGTTTCCAGTCTCAAAAACAGTCTGTGTGAGAACATTTTCTGAATATTATTTAAAAGACTTATTGGGTGGTAATTAAACATGTCATTTCTTTCGCCCTACTTAAACATAGGCACTATTTCAGCTCCTAACCAAGTCAGGGGACAGAGGCTCCATTTAGGATGGGGAAAACTCACAAAGGAAGTATATCCCTCTGCCCCCAAAAATGGGCTCAGATTACCGAAAACAGTCGGTATCCTCTAAAGGCCCCTCTTTTAATCGGTTCTATAATCCCTACGCGGCACCCTCGCCTACAGACCTCTCAGACCATGAACCGCATTCACCACAACTATCACGGACCTCATTGCGCCCCACTCCATCGCCTTCTTGGACTACATACTGCTCAGAGACCTGAACTTCCACCTCGACAACCTCAGCGACCCCAACTCCACTGCCCTCCTCGACAACCTCGCCAACATCGGACTGAAACAGCTCGTCACCGCCCCCACCCACAAGGCAGGACACACCATCCACTCCATCTTCACCGGAGGAAACAGCATTTGCTTCAACCACACCACACAGTCCCCCTGGACAGACCACCACTGCGTACATTTCTCCTTCGAAAATACCACCACTCACAAACATACATCACACCCTCCATGAAGGAATTGGGGCACGGTCACCGAGGAGCACCTCAACTCCACCCTCAACCATGATCACCCTCCCACCACGACCAACATCAACTTTGCAGCCAACAATCTCCACAGATGGATCACCAACTGAGCAGACAAGCTCGCCCCCCCTCTGTAACTCTGACAGACAGCGCCCCATGAAAGCCACCTGGTTCACCACCGACCTCCAAGTATCCAGACACACCTGCAGATGTCTCGAGAAAGTATGGAGAAACACCAAAACCCCAGAAACTTGGACCATCTACAAAAGAATATTACCCACGCATTAGATCCACCAAAAAGACCTTCATCCAGGACAAAATCCTCGCCAACTCCAGCAACTCGAAGGAACTCTTCAGCATCATTCAGGAATTCACCAAACCCCCCAGCGAAGGCTCGGACATCACACCTTCGCAGGACCTCTGAAACAAACTCGGATGCTACTTCCATCTCAAGATCAAGTCCCTCTACAACAATTTTAACGAACAGACACCGAACGCTGAAACCACACCCACCCGCAACAACGCCACACAACCTACCGTCCCAACCTGGACCCTGGTCACCACCGAAGACACCGCCTCGACCATGAAGAGCGTCCACTAAGGAGCCCCCACGGACCCCTGGACACCACACATCTTCCACAGAGCAGCCGTCACCATAGCTCTCGAGCTACGACGCACCATCAATGCCTCCTTCGAATCCGGCACTTTCCCCGATGACAGGAAACGCTCGGAAGTCAAGAAGCCCTCTGCAGACCCTATGGACCTCAAAAAGTACAGACCCATCTCTCTCTTCCCCTTTGCGGCTAAAGTCACAGAGAAGATCGTCAACAGCCAACCATAGAACTTCATCTAGGCCAACTCCATCCTCGACTCTTCCCAATCCAAATTCCGCAGCAACTGCAGCACCAAGACCGCCCTTCTCACTGCCACAGATGACATGCGCACCCTCCTCGACCCCGGCCACACGACGACCCTCATCTTACTTGACCTCTCTGCAGCCTTCAACACAATCTCCCACCGCTCTCTCACCGGCAGACTCCACGACGCCGGCATACTTGGAACTGCCCTTTACCGGATCCGCTCTTTCCTCATCGGTCGAACCCAAAGAATCAGACTCCTGCCTTTTCTCTCTGATCCCACAGAGATCAACTGTGGTGTACCCCAAGGATCGTCGCTCAGCCCCACACTCTTCAACATCTACATGGCCCCCCTCGCTGCCATAGTTCGATAACATGGGCTCAGCATAGTATCCTATGCCGACGATACCCAGCTCATCCTCTCCCTCACAAGGCAACCAGACATCACCAGAATCCGCTTCCAAGAAGGAATGACAGACGTCACAACTAGGATGAACAGCTGCTGTCTGAAGCTCAACTCGGAGAAGACAGAAGTCCTCGTCCTCACCTGGTGGTAGTCTGCACTCAGCATCCCCCCTACTCCCATGGACCATGCCCGCAACCTCGGCATCATACTCATCTCCTCCCTCAACATGACCCGACAAATCAACGCCATCTCCTTCTCATGCTACAACACCCTTCGCACCCTTCGCAAGACCTTCAAGTGGATCCCTGCCGAATCCAAAAAGACCATCACACACACACCCATTACCAGCAGACTGGACTACGGAAACTACCCTCTACGCCGGAATCAACAAATCCCTTCTCCGCAAACTCCAGACAATCCAGAACACCACTGCCAGGCTCATCCTCAGCATCCCACGACATGAACACATCACCCAGCACCTACGGCACCTCCACTGGCTCCCCGTCGAGAAGAGAGTAACCTTCAAGTTACTCACTCACACCTACAAATCCCTCCACAAAACTGGACCCCAATAACTCAACAACAGTCTCCTTCCACGCACCCAAGAGAAACCTCTGCTCCGCCGACCTCGCTCTCGTCGAAACCCCGCGCATACGCAGACTCAGAACGGGTGGAAGAGCCTACTCCTACATCGCAGCAAAGACCTGGAATGAACTCCTGCTCAACATCAGATGTTCCCCCACTCTGCACCATTTCAGGAAGAACCTCAAGACCTGGCTCCCTGGCTGAATCGGAGCTGCACGACCTCACCCCCCCAAGCGCTTTGAGACCCTCACGAGTGAGTAGCGTGCTTAACAAGTCCCTGATTGATTGTTCGAATCTCTTTTAATGAAAATGACTTCTAGATCTGCTAACTACTCATGTAACAAAACTGAAATCTGTGCCTTTCTACGCTCCTTGAAGGTCATACAAGGAAGGGAAAGGAGCACATCAGAGATCTCCAGGTATGCCTATTCCCAGCCTTATAATGGTTTCTTTACTATGGATTGCAATAATATGCCAAAACATACGAGTGCTTCCCACTAAACCCACTTACCATATTCGCATTCTTCTTCCTTCTCACTGAATGTAATATTTGCATTTGAATACTACTTATTCTTTGATATCGCGTTTAGTGGCTAACCCCAATGAAGTACTATCTAATTTACAATCCTTATCAAACAATGATATTGTTCACAATTGATAACCTTTCGACAGAGGGCTGGTTTGGTTAAGGAGACCACTAAACACTCTTAATACAGACATTTGTATGACTCGCTAACCAAACCCAAAAATAGTAGTTATACAGTTAGATATAAAGAGTAATAAAGTTAAATATAAAGGTGTAGTGTGTTTCCTGCTCGGCTCATTGTAGTATTCCCTATGTAGTCTAACTGTGCACGTTATAGGTCTCATTTTCCTTTGCACACATTACTATATAAACCCTCTTGCCTTTGTGCAACATTGTTCTTTTACATGGAACGTGCATATGTTTTTGCGTTCTGTTCTTTCCTGGGATTTAGTCTGAACGCCATAGACAAGGTCAAACAACAATGTCCCTTGTTATTCTTTCTGGCAGACACTAGCACCTAGATATAACACAAGAATGCAGCTGTTGTTTATGTTCGCACATGTCTTGTCATATAGATGAGCCAAAGAGACACACATGGAAAGAGAGTTCTGAGACAAGAGCACTGCATCTGCTGAGATATAGAAGGTCCATCTATGTATGCTATGGTACATGGTCTGTCAGCAATCCGAGAGATCTTTGATATATAATCATCTAGCTTCAGTAGCAAGGGACCGGGGTTTAAGTTCCACTGTCCTATAAAATGACAGGGCTTAATATAGTCTATGGATTATTAACCATGCTCACAGTATTTTCAGTATGCATTTGTTTTCTAATTGTGGCAAGTATTCACAAGCATTTCAGAACACATTAGTTTAAATAAATATTCTAAACTTTCTTCATGTCTCCTCGTTATTTTATTGAGGACAAGTACAAGTGAGAAAGAAAAAGGGTGTGTCCTGTTACCACAATCCCTGAGAGGGTCGAGCATATTGTGTTCTGGAGTGTCAATTGACTACTGTCTCTTTGTAAGGTTAGGAGGACAAGTGAGGCTATAGCTAGTCGTACTTGGACTCACAGAAACTGAGGTTGCATGGTGACTTAGTCCCTACATGCTGATGTTCTACTGTCCCTAAATTCCTTCCTGACCGAAAGGGAACAGAGAGTGATGCTTGGGAACCACCTCTCCCCTGCCAAGTCTCTGCAATGTGGGGTGCCACAAGTGTCGGCCTTAAGTCCGACCCTTTTTAACATCTATGTGGCCCCCCTTGCAAGACTTATTAAATCTCAGGGGATGGAGGTGGTATCCTATGCAGACGACACGCAGATTATGGTCTCTCTTGCTCACACCTCGGTTAGTACATCTGCCGCCAGCTTCAGGGTTTGCATGCAGTATGTGGCAGACTGGATGACTATAAATTCCCTGAAGCTGAATGGTGAAAAAACCGAGGTGTTGATATTTGGGAAGAACCAGAATCTTTGGTCGAGCGAGTGGTGGCCCTCTTCTCTTGGTATCTGCCCCACCCCCTCCCTATCTGCCAGAAATCTGGGAGTGATATTTGACACCTCACTCTCTATGTCCCTGCAAGTCAACAGGACCGTTGCTACCTGCTGTGGTGTGATCCGGGTACTCAACAAAATCCGTGGGTACCTTTCCCCCCAGGCGCGTAAACAGGTTGCAGTCGCCCTGGTGGGTTCGAGACTGGATTACTGCAACTCCCTCTATATGGAAGTCAACAAAGGGCTGATCCACCGTTTGCAGACTCTTCAGAACTCTGCAGCACGCTTTGTTTTGAATCTCCCCAAAGCCTCCTCTGCCACCTTAGCCAGGAAAGAGCTTCATTGGCTTCCGGTACAGCACAGAATCGCCTTCAAAATCCTCTGTCTCACCCACAGAGCATTGATGGACAGTCCTGCTAGTGCCATTGGCTCTCTTCTCTCGCGCTATGTCCCCACAAGAAACCTGCGCTCTGCGGGACTCTGTCAACTAGCTGTCCCTCGCATCAAATTTGTCAGATGGGGAGCCAGAGCCTTTTCCGTCGTCGCTCCGCAATTGTGGAACTCCCTCCCCATGGAGATAAAAACTCTCCCTTCCATCGACTCTTTCAAAAAGGTTCTAAAAACGTATTTCTTTAAGAAGGCCTACTCATGATTTAATAGGACTAGGTAGGGTCTTTAGTTGCTGTATTTAATCTAGGCGCCTTGACGCCCACTGGGCTAAGTACGCGCGATACAAGAATCTCCTCATTCATTCATTCATTCAAGCATAATACTGTTCCTGAGCAGAATCCCTGCAACAAAGGGTAATGTAAAGCCTAATTCCACTTTAGCCTCCTATAATTATTTGAAATTTAGACATTATGGTGGCCTTTAATGCAAATTTGTTTTTGCATGAAGGCAGCTTGTGTAAAGAAAATATGGAATTGTTGATTTCGGGGCAGACCTCGATTTTACTATCAGAAATGATAGGGTGGTCTAACCACATACAAATCGATTATACTTGTATGAAATCTGTTATTATAAGTATAATATCTAGGAGAATCAGATTTGGATCTGCCATTATGTGCTTGGAGATTATGAGTTAGTGTTAGCTGATGTCTCGGAAAGATCCATTTTTGATATTCCTCCCAACTACTACAGGCATGCCCCAAGCATACTCTTCTTCTTTAGTGATAGCTGTATAATTATTACTTTGTTCAAAAACAGTATTGAAGTGACCAGCTACCACTATCTGGGCTGCATGTGTATGTATGTTTGTGGTATTTTGTATATCGCAAACCTAACCAAAAGGTGACGGAGCACTGTACAGGGTCAAAGGCAAGCATATAGTTAACGAGTAACAGAAGAGGACGCTGGTGAATTGTTCTGCATTGTGTTGTAGAGTTCTTTAAAGAGGTGCTTCTTTAACCCTGTTGTAAACAGCATTCAGGTGAGCCTGATGGATATGGGAATGCTGTACAGATCATGGATGTGTGGATGGAAAAGAACTGCTCCATGTTTTTTTCTTTGTAGGCCGAGCCTGAGCCAGTGCCCAAGCGCTGCTCTGGGGATGATCTGTGGTAGTTCAGTACGGGAGAGAAGCCCCACCCATATTTTTAATTGGCTTGTGTCTTTTTCCTCCGTAAATACTGCCGTCTGATTCCTTAATAGGCTTGTTAGTCCCTCCTTAGTAGGGACATGACGTCATTTTTAACCTCCCTTGGCTACTGGCCTCTTTACTTGGTTGTTACACGGTAAGTGTACTATTTCCTTTATTGATTTTTTCTTTGTTAGGCACGACGTGATTCGCTTACATTCAGCAGTCCATGCCCGCTTCCACTTACGCAGCAGCCAGAACAATGGTGGCCGTTTGTTTCCAATGCCATATGCAAAACCTAGAGCATTGGGAATATTTTTTTTTATGTTTCCTTTCCGACTGCGCCCACGCTTGTCAGTGCTGTTTCTGTAATTAAGCATTTTCTGCCCACCGTCGCCCATCAGTGCTTGTTTTTCACTGAGTCACTGACCTTTTCACTGAGTCTTCTCAGGACTGTGCATTCATTTTCAAGTAGTGACTCAGCCATGTTAAGAGCAGGCTAATCCCTTCGTGTCCCAATAAATGAAGGGGCGGGTCAACCAAATTAACTGCCGCCTCAGCCACCAGTACTTCTAAAACAGAGGGCTGCATTTTTATATTCTATTTTTTTTAATAGTGTAGTCTGAACAGACTATCTCCCCAGGCGTGACATTCATAGCTCCCAAAATGACAGAGCCCTTGTTTAATATTTACAATATTCAATAGGTAGCAGAAGCGGTAAACAGCGTTTACATCACATGCTTTACATTGCATGCCACCGCGTTGTTACAGTGCAAGTCGTTACGACGACTTGCTGTAAGGGGCAGAGGTGTTGGATTTGCAATCCAACACCTTCCCTGCTGTTGCACGAACTGCATTAGGAATAGGAAATTTTACTATTCCTAAGTCCAGCGCGCCCCCTACAGCAAGTCGTTGTAATGACTAGCGATATAATGGTTCGCAATGCAACAACGTGGTCGTTGTAACAACTGCGTTGTAATGGCATGCAATGTAAAGCATGCGTAGTAAAGACTTATATATTCAGCAGGAGCGGCTCCTTATAAGGAGCGTGTGAGTGGTGCCTCGAGTACCCTATTTACTACCTCGTAAGTCTTTTTAAAGTTTTATCACTGGCAGACGTGTTACATCATCACTTTGACCCGAGGGGCAGGCATTTTCGTGGCACTTTTCAAAAGACAGGCGTGCTTGACCATGTCCCCTGTGGCAGGATTTTGCTATGCTTCTCTACTGTCAGCCCTGGACCCTTTTAGCTTGCAAGCTGTAGTACCACACACATGTGTGGCTCCCACCACCCTCTCTGATTGAACACAGCCGGGGCACTGTAGGCATCAGCTCTATCTCCCCAAGGCTGTGTGTCAGGCAGAAACGGTGCACCCTTCCCTACTTGTCACGGGTGGTGCGCGTTCAGCAATACTCGCTGACTACACTACACCCCGTAACAAGCTGAGAAAGAGGCGAGGCGCCACCGCCCCCAGGTGCACCCTCCTCCTGGAAACCCAGGCTGCAGGCACTTCTCTTCGTGTTAAAGGGCAGGAATCCAGACTGCACTGCACACCCTGCATCCTCGCCAACCAGCACGGCACTACAAGGAGCGGCTGCAGGTGCACAGACAGGTGAATTAAGGCGGGAGGACGTCATTGAGCAATATTTCGATTTTACTGTGAGCTATCAAGAAGTGGGCTAGCCCAGCAGGCCGAGTGCCTGGTGCAATAATCTGGCTACATAGCTGGTTAAAATCACAGCGTAATTAATAGTGTTTTTTTTTTGCCATGGCTTCTTGTTCACACCGTTTCTGCACATTGAAAAGTTTTCCTTTCTGTTCTCCTGAAGCCCATCACTGGCCCCAAGTGACAGGTTAAGTTTTTGGCTGTGAGTTTATAATCATTTTCTGCGCTTTAATTTTTGTATCCCTGCCAGACATCCGTTTAAAAAACTTTGCCATGGTCTGCTTCTCTCATAGGCCCTGGGGTGATGAATATGTGTCTAAAAAACTGAAAATTGTTCGGCTTGAAACAACACATTTTATGATTGTTGGAAAGTGGGTTATTGGTTGGGGCAAATGTAGGTCTGCTACTGGCAATAAGGCCACTAACACATGATAGGACTCAGCACAGGTCTTAGAAAATTATTCCTATGCTCAACCCTTGGTAACTTAGCTGCGAGCAAACAGGCTTAACTTCAAAGACAGGTATGTAAAGCATTTAAAAACACCATTTTAGTAAATAATTAAGACACAACACGTAATAAAAATCCACCACCAATTTATAAAAAATAGGAAATATTTGTATCTTTAAAATGACACCAAAACGACAAACACCCAATGTAGGGAACCGGAGATATGAATATTCAAAGATTTAGTCAAATATGGCACTTAGAAGATTATAGCACCACATTGTGATACCTGCTCGCGATAGACCGGGCCAAAGTCAAAGTTTTCAGGCCGAGCGAGATGGAGCCCTGAGCGGCTACAGCTCGCGGCAGGTCCCAGTCTCAGTTTCTACCTTCACACTTAGAAACTTTTCTGGAGATTTTCTTCCCGAGGGCCCTCAAAGCTCCCAGCCAGTTCGGATCCGGTGAGGGTTCGCCGGCTTGACTTGTGACAAGGTCCTGGTCAACTTCCCTGGAGCGGACTCAGAAAATTTCTCAAGATCGCTTCACCGGGGCAACCCAGTAATTTAGGCGGGCTTCCGGTCACCTTTTCTACGAGCAGACTTAGAAACTTTTCTGGAGCTTTTTCTCGCGGGGTCTCTCAATGCTCCTCATGTAGCTGGATCCGGTGAGGGTTTGCCGGATTCAAATTTCTTCAAGTCCCGGGCAATCTCTGGAAGTTGGAACGATGGAGCTTTTGGCGGGACAAATCTGGTTGGCTTGGCCGGCTCGCGGCTGAAGGCAGGCGGCCTCGCTGGCCAGATGGAGTCAGTCCCTCTATGGAGCTTTTTTTCAAAGTTGCTCCAAAGTTCTCCAAAGTTCTTGAACTTCTTCCTGAAGTTCTTCAAGCGGTCCCAACGTGTCTCAAACTTACTCCAAGGGTCTGGAAGCTCCAAGATGGTCGGTCCCACAATCCACTGGTACAAAACCCTTACAAATCCACTGATGGTTCTCCAAGGTGTAGATTTAGTTGGTGATGTTCCAGATGAGCTCTTTTAACCTGTAGCTTTCAGGGAGTCCATTCTTTAGTTCTTTTTTAGCAAGGTAATCTACAGGACTGGAGTTTTCAGATGATGCAGTCTTCAGAGGTCAGGCCTTAGAAATCTTTGTGCAGCAAAACTTCTCAACAGGGCATTTCTTGCTTCAGTAAGTTTCAAGCAGCAGATCTGAGAGTCTCTGCCCCTCTCAGATACTTATTAAAAGTTCTCTGGGTCATGCAGGAGGTCACTTATGACCAATGGGAGCAGGGTAACTCCTCAAAGTTATGACCACATCCTGTAGAGTGAGGCATTATTTTGTCCCAGAGTGCATCGATTCTTCCAAATCAATAATGGCTGATTTTCCAGCAAGGAGGTAAGAGCTGACTAAACACACCCCTAGGATGGCTAATTTACTTAGACTCTCCCCCCCTGCACCTACTCATACCTTCCTTAATCCTACCATCTTGAAGTGGTGGTAAGTCAGAAGCTGTAAATGACAGCTCTCCTCTTTGAAGACCATGGTTTACAACTCCTCCCCCTGGCCTGGCATTCCTATGGAACAACACACTGCCCTGCCAGCAGAGCTCTTTATCTCCTCTACAAGGCAGCCTGGCTAATCCACTTAACTGACCAATCAGGGCAGACCACTGGAAGGCTGAATTTGGACTTACAAACAAGAAAGTCTTATAACTTCTTGTATGTACACTAGGAGAAATTTAACAATATGATATTGTATTTAATAATACCATTCTGGGAAGTCTTTGAATGGCATTTCTAGCCCTCTCCTATCAAGAGTTATTAATTAATATCTTCCTACCATGTTAACCTGTGTAACAGGAGATTTGCAATGGGAAAATTTACTTGGGCCCTTTTACAGCACTAGGACTTACAAAAACATATTTTATAAGTACTTGCTTTATATCTACAGGAACCCCACCATATGTGCAACTAGGGGAGACTTTATGGGTTCTGAATCTGTATAAATAGTGCCGATCCTCCCTCAACAGTGCTCCTAGCATCAAAGTCGAATTTGAGCAGCACTGTATCACAATGTGGGGAGTGAAATGTGAAATTTTACTTTACCCAGGCAGATACAAACTCATTTTATAAGGGTGCACCTTATACATATCTGATCACGCGTTCCTGGGATACCTGGGGGAGACCCTGGGTGTCCCTAATATGCCAAAACATTGTAGGGTATCCATTTGTAAGTGCCCCAAACACCAAAGTCGAGTTTGGGCACAATTTTAAAAGCAGTCCTGGCACCCAGGGCTGTTTTTAAACTGACCTCAGGATTCAGCAGTGCACACGTGCAAGTGTAAAAAGAGCTGCTGGCCTCTAAACTGTCATGCCCTAGGGTACTAGGGACTTCTAGGTAGTTTCAATCCCCCTGCCCTATTATATACTAGGGGTTTATAGGGTAGGTCATGCCAATCACAGGGGTACCCCACCATACCATTGTGTACCCTAGTGTATGTAGGTGTTTTAACTGTATTCTAATGTGTTTCTTTCAGCATAGAACTGGCCCTGGGCCTGGTTAGGCAGAGCCTAGGGTCAGTCAGAGTCAGTTACCACCAGTATCAGTCAACAAAAAGTTGGGGGGGTGCCCAGGGCACAAGATGACTTTGCAACAGTGATAGTATTAATTACTTTAATATTTTGGTATTTTTACACTTGCTAACATACCTGGGCGTTGGTTTAACACCAGAATAAACTTCAGAAAGGTTACAAGTTAACCATTGCAAACTTGTTTTTGTGAAAGTCTTCAGATTAAGCCACAGGTGCAGTGTTACATGGCTTGTGTAATTATTTGAAAAACACAGCTGCTTTAAAACTGCATAATTCTATGCAAAGGGAAGCATTGCTCCTGGTTTTGGGGTTCCCACTGCGTGTCATCGGACAGGTCATTTAAGGCCAGCACAGCTCACATTGAAACAAGCAAGTGAAGTTCATTGCATCAATGGTAGACGAGGTCCAACTTTACTAACCTAGCCCAGATGCAAACTGCAGGTCTAGTATTGATTAAAAAACGGACCTGAGACTTCGGACAAATTTCCATCCTACGCTCTCACGCATCACCACTTTCAAGGTTTACCAGCCGCCACTCATAGGAAGCAAATTAAAGAACAGAAATCAATAGTGATCCCCGCACTTTATGGCTTTTTACATTTTTTTAAAGGGGAGTTTGCATGAGGTGTTGGGATACTCACACACTAGCTAACATCAGAAACAGCAGTTTGCAGGGTGGGGGATGCTTAGACAGAAAGGAGGGCCACACGACCTTGCAAACTGACTGGGACTGTTCCAAAAGATACATGTCGAGTTCGTCCACGAGACGGGGTCTCCCTTCCAGATGGGCAAAATAAAGCAAAGGGTGTAGTGCAGGCAACGAGTTGGGCGTGGGGCAACATTTCATGCCATGGGCTCATGTGAAAAGGTCTTGAGAACCAGTGTGCATCTTGTAAGGAGAAAAACAAAGAAAACATTCAGCGCCTGGTGTAAGGGTAGTAAGCGCTATAAAATGCTATATTACAACTCTGTACAATATAGTTCACATGAACCTGCATCACCCTTCCCCCCAACTCTACTTATTGGAGTCCTCTCACAGAAAAAAGGTACAGCACGATTCCACTGACATACAAACTTCCTGTGCACAGCCCGGGAAACTAAAGTGCTCCTCACCCTGTGCAGAACCTGTAGGTGGTGAGTGCCTGGCCGCCAGTCTGGACCTGACCTGTGCTGGGGAGGCGCAGCTAGGCAGTGTGATGCCTGCGCGGACACAGCGCCACGAGGTTCTAACAGGCGCAACACACAACACCCACTCAATGGAAATTATTGTTATTTAGCATTTGCATAGTGGATTTCAAAGGTATCTCAACCCTTTTCATACTTTGGTCATGACTTCGAGTCTGAGCAATGAGGCGCTGGGGGCGGGGTGGGGCGGGAGAGTCAAGACCCCAGAGTTTTGGCAAAGTACAGGATGGGTGCCAGTAGCATGATTCACAAACCACTGTGGGAAGGCCAGCTCCCACTTGGTGAAAACTTTTTTACATTATTCAAATATTTTGGGTAAATCTGAGCCCCCCATTTCGCTTCATGCCTTTCAGGAAGCGCCTTTGGGGCATGTTCTGCCTATAGGTGCTGCCAGGGTCTACTCAAATGTACAAAACTGTTGCCCTGAGCCGCCCCCACTGCCAGTTCTACCTGTGGTCTCGCTTCAGCTATATGTCCAGAGCTAGTACTCAAAAACAGTGGGCCCACAGCTATGCCTCGTGCCAGCTCAGACCCCCCTCTACTGCTGGGCACTAGTCTCACCTCTGCAGTAATGGTGTCCTGCTCAGGGTCCCCTTCTAATCTAAACAGAACCCTTGTATTGAGCTGGTTGGTCTCACCAGACAGTTGTCAAGCCCACTGCGGTGCTCTCTACCAGGCTTCACGCATTGGTCTCATATGGGTCCAGATCTGTGCTCCCCTAACTGTCCTTCCTTACATTTTGATTGGACTTGTCTGTACACAAATCTGGTGCCTTTAGCTGCATCTGTGCCTGGACTATCCTGTTGTTAAGTGGTGGTGTCACCCTGATGCAAAGCCTCTGCATTTAACTATCCCTCCCTTAACTGGGATCCCCGGACCCTCTGCATTGTTCGAGTGGTCTCACCTGTGTGCAGATCTGATGGTTTCAGCTCTGCACCTTTCCCGATCTCCCTAGTACTACGTGGTGGTCTCACCCTGGTACAGATGCTATGCGTTAAGCTGTGCCGCCACCCTCCTATCTCCTGGTTACTTAGTGGTGGTCTCTTCCTGGTACAGATGGTATGCCTTCAGCTGTGCCCAGACCCTCCAATCTTCTGATTACGGAGTGGTGGTCTCACCCTTGTACAGATCTGATGCCTTATGCTGTGCCCCCACCCTCCAATCTCCTGGTTACTGAGTAGTGGTCTCACCCTGGTACAGATGTTATGCCTTCAGCTGTGCCCAGACCCACTACCATTGTTTGAGCACTCTTACCTGTGCACAGGTCTGAGCTGTAGGTGATAACATTTCCACACGTTATCGTTAGTGCGCTGTTTACTTTTATCAGTAAAACTGTATTCCTGTGTAAATGTATTGGTGATTTTAATTGAAGATTGTGTTGTCTGTAATGACAGCATACTACCACACCATGCATACTTGACTTTACCCCACTGCACTCTACTCTGCACCACTACACACTATACTACTCCACTCTCACTCCACTTTGCTCGCTATACTCTGCTCTGCACCACTCTACTTTGTTCCACGGCTCTCTCCACCACTGTACTTTACACCAGTGCTCTCTCTGCCACTGCAATTCACCAGCGCAGCACATAGCATTAGCGCAGCACCACTGAAGCATCAGCACAGCATCAGCACAGCCTCAGATCAGCACAGCACCAACTCAGCATCACTCCGCACCACCAGCGCAGCACCACCACTGCATGACTCGGCACCACCATGCCATGACTCAACACCACCACTCAGCACCACCACGCCATGACTCAAAACTACAACAAAATCAACACACACAACCTCAGCACAGCATCAGCAGAGCACCACCTCATTCGTACACCACCACCAGTGCAACACCAACTCGGCATCAGCACCAGCTCAGCATCAGCACCGTCCCACCTCTGCATCTGTGCACCACCACCAGTACAGCCCCACCTCAGCACCAGCACAGCCCCACCTCAGCAGCAGCTCAGCAACAAGGCAGCAGCACCTAGGCATAAGCACAGCATGACCTCAGCACAACCCCAACTCACCATCACTCCGCACCACCTGCGCACCAGCGCAGCACCAGCACCTCAGCATGACTCAGCCCCCCACGGCATCACTCAGCACTACCACAACATCACTCAGAACCACCTTAGCATATCTTCCATATCATTCAACACCACCACAGCACCACCTTCATATCAGTGCATCCCCACCAGTGCAGCACCACCTTCGCACCAGTGCAGCATCATCTCAGCACAGCACCAGCTCAGCACCACCAGCTCAGCATCTCTCAGCACCATCTCAGCATCAGCACAGCATCACCTCCTCATCAGTGCACCTACAATGCAGCACCAACCCAGCATCAACGCAGCACCACCTCAGCACTACCCCAACATCAGCTCAGCACCATCTCCGCATCAGTGCAGTACCACCAGCACAATACTAGCTCAGCACCACCACAGCCCCACCTCAGTAGCAGCAGAGCCCCACCTCAGCAGCAATTGAGCACCAATGCAGCAGCATTTCGCCACCTACGCAGAACCATCGCAGCATCACCTCAGCACAGCACCAACTCAGCACCACCTGACCACCACCACATCAGCATGTCTGAACACCACCTCAGCATCACCTGAGCAGCACCATCTCAGCAAGTAAAGACTTAGGGGTCATTCTGGACAATTCACTCTCTTTGAGTTTGCAGATTTATATAACGGTGTCCACTTGCTTTGGGATAATCAGGATCCTCAGAAAAATGTCCCACTTCCTTTCCTTCACCTCCCGCAAACAGACAGTGATTGCACTAGTCATGTCCAGGTTGGACTATTGTAATGCCCTTTATCTGGGCATTAATAAGGGCCTTGTACGTCGCTTGCAGCTGGTGCAGAATGCAGCAACCAGGCTAGTGATGGATCTTCCAAAATTCTGCACCGTCTCGGCTTCCCTCAGCAAACTGCACTGGCTTCCTTTAAATCAAAGAATTGTGTTTAAAGCCCTATGCCTCACCCATAAGGCCTTTTTGTTCTGGGCTCGGACACTATCAAAGGGCTTTTTCATCACTATGTCCCTACCAAGCGCCTTAGATCAGCTAGCAAAAATCTGCTGCAAGTTCCAAGGTTTAAGAAGTCTAGATGGGGAGGCAGAGCTTTTTCCATTGTTGCTGCTAGTCTATGGAACTCCCTTCCTGGTGATCTTTCGGGACTGATGCCTCAATCTCTCTTTCGCAAGGCTCTGAAGACTTGGCTCTTTAAAATGATTTCTGTCTGAACAGTACTTTATTTTTGTATGACAGTCCCGCCAATAGCGCCTTGACGCCCCTGGGCATAGCTTGCGCTTTAGAAATCTAATATTCATTCATTCATCAGTGCTCCACCCTCTATGCACCAGGGCGCACCACCTCACCACTAGTTCAGCACCATCACAGCATCAGCAAAGCACCACCACCCCATTAGTACACCACCACCAGCGCATCCCCACCTCAGCAGCAATTCCGCACCAATGCAGCACTACTTCAGCATCAGTGCAGCATTACCACAGCACCAACTCAGCATCACTCAGCACCACCTGAGCACCAGTGCAGCACAACCACCTCAGCATCACCTCAGCATCATCTCCACACCACCACACGTTCACCTCAGCATCACTCAGCACTACCTCATTTTGCATCACAATCTAGCATCTGTTAATTCTCTCCTTGTGTCTGTCCGCTGCTCGTGTTATAATTCAGGTACTATTTCCCTAATTCCACCCTCCTGTTGTTTATGTCCTCCTCACCCCAAAACCAGAAAAGCTATAACAAACAAGCATTAGAACAGACAGGAAGAAGTTACAAGCATTACAAGGACAAAAAGACTAGAAGACATTTTTTATGTTCTTTTTCTTTTTTTAAAGAATTGTTCAGTTGTACATAATGTCTTCTTGGTTATATGTGGTAACAAAAATGCTTAACACTTTACTTTTTTATGAAAACTTTTCAACATGCTGCACAGTAGCCACACGTGCTCTACAACATAGCTTAAAGACATTGGCATAGCAGCGGCCCGTGCAGTTGGGGCGGTGGGACCGGGTTAGGGGGGATTTGATAGACAACCATGAGGGAAAATTAATAAATACTTAATTTTCCCTAGTCGTTGTCTGTTAAAATCCCTCCCTACCCGGCACCACTGCCCCACTGCTCTTAACTGCATGGGCCGCTGCTACATAGGCAAAGCCAATAGCTCTGGCTAAACATTTACACGGTCCCAAAGGCGAGACCTATTCGCTATGCCAATGCTTGTTTTTACATATTTTAGCCTCCAGTCTGAAGGAGTAATGGCTGCAGGTGTGTTGTGTGTGGTAGTGTTAGTTGTGATGAGTTTGTAAGCAATGCCATTGGTTTTAAAGTTGGTGGGGGTTGGCAAGTGTAGCCAATGGAGTTTCATCAGGATCGGGGTGATGAGATCATATTTCTTCAGGCCCTGGATAAGATGTTCTTTGGCGTGTACGATGCCGCTAATGGGTGATACTTTGAAGTACGGGTGGCTATGGAGTAGGACATTATCACCATCTAGATGCAAGAGTACGAGTGCTTGAACTGCAGCCTGGAGTGCTTTCTGGAAGAAGCAGTTTTACTTACTTTAGCAGAGAAAGGTGATACTAGTCCAACTTTTTTTGTCAGTGTGTCAGCTAAGGGTGAGGTTGGTTTGTAGAGTGAATCCAAGTAACTTAGGATTTAGTGTAAGTACAGGGCTAAGCTGTCAAGGTTTATGCCATTGAGCCAGGTTTGTACTGTATCTTGTTTGTTATTCTTGGCAAATAATAGAAATTCTGTCTTGGATGGGCTTCAGTTAGGCACTGGATACCCAGGTCTGGAAGATGTGCTGGCAGTGTTTGAAGGGTCGGATGTCTGTATTATCAGCATATTTATGGATCAATTCATGATGCTGTTATGTATGAGTAGAGCCCCAAGAAGCTCAATGCAGAGGTTGAAGATGATATGGACAGTATGGGACCCTAGAGGACTCCATAGGTGGTAAGGATCTTTTGAGACCTGGACGTTCTCTTGTGAACAAACTGGTGTCGATTGGAAAGGAAGGAGCAACCTTCATACTTTTGTGTCATATATAACATAGCTATATAAAAAGTAAAGGTAGATGATTCAGTTGCATGTTTTTCCCTTATTTGAAACCATAAAAAAGATGAATTGCTTGCCTGATTGAAATGTTTGCAATAGCTGCGCGATAGGTCAGTGGTCACAATTAATTTCCTAGGCACTGCAATTCAATGTAATATACACACGGATTGTTAGCCCGCCCTAAGGCCTACCTATTGGTTGGCATACAGCTCCAATATTAAAAGCTGCGTACCCTTCATGACGAGCAGGCTGGTAATAGTCTATATTTGTTGAGAATATCTTCAGTATTTAGGTGTGAAGAATATACTTTTTTAAGGCTCGCCTGTGACAGTGCATTCATGCGCTCTTGTGTGCAAGGAGTACTGTTTACAGTAAAGGGTTTGGAGCCTGCCAATTGCATACCATTTGTTGGCTTGAGTGCCACTCTTCTTTGCTGGCTCCTAATTGGACAGCATGTGCCAGTCATCATTTCCTTTTCTTTCTGTGGAGCATGGACCAAGCACATATTGCTTTCTCTTGATTGGTGTCTGTCTGTTGATTGCGCTGTGATTGAGGTACTATTTCTTTCACTGCTGCACTTTCATATACATCTTTTTAAATATTTTTAGTTATTACTGTATAATAAGTGTTTCAGGACATTTCCGCAGGTTCCAGTTCTTGTGCTGCTTCCTTTATTCCCCTTTATGCCTCCTATCTTTGTGTTGATTTTAAGTTTAGTTCCTTGTTTAATTTACTTACACCCACTATGGTACTACTCTACACTACTCCACTCTATGCCACTCCCCTCCAAGGCACTCCATTCCACTCCACTTCACTCTACTCCATTCCTCTCCACTCTATGCCACTACATGCTACTTCACTCCATGTAATACCACTCTATCCCACTCCACTCCACAGAGTGCCACTCTACTTTTCACCATTCCACTCTACACTACACCACTCCACTCTATGCTACTCCACTCCACTCTATGCCACTCCACTCTACTCTGCAACATTCTATGCCGCTCCCTACAGCACTCTATTCTATGCCACTCAACTCTACGCCACTGTGCTCTACAACAGTCCACTTTATGCCTCTCTACTCTATGCCACTCTACTCTAAGCAAACTCTACCCTACACCATTGTACTCGACTCTTCGCAACTCTACACCACTCCATGTCACTCCACACCACTCCATTCCATGCCACTCCACTCTATGCTACTCAACACCACTCCACTCTATGCCATTCCATTCTACTATACTCTATGGGACTCCACTCTATGCCACTCTACTCTACGGCACTCCACTACAGTCTAAGCCACACTACTACACTATATGCAACTCTACTCTATGCAAAGCCACTCTACTCTACATCACTCCCACTCCACTGTACACCACTCCATTACACTCTTCGCCACTCCACTCCACTCTACGCTACTCTATGCCACTCCACTTTACTCTATGCCAATCTATTCTATGCCATTCCACTCTGTGTCACTCTCCTCTATGCCATTGTACTCAATTCCATTCTACTCTGTGCCACTCTACTCACCAACACTACACTTTACTTCACTCTACTTTAATCAACTTCGTTCCACTCTACGCCACTCTTCTCTACTCTATGCCACTTTATGTCACTCCACTCTACTCTATGTCACGCTACTCTACACCATCTACTCTAGGACATGCTACACCACTCTACGCCACTCTACTCTGTGCCACTCTACTCTGTGCCACTCCACTCTACTCAATGCTACTCTAATCCACACCACAGTAGTCTATGCCACTCGGCTCTATGGCCACTCTTCTCTATGCCACTCTGCTCTACGTCACTCAAGTCTACTCTGCTCTATGCTACTCTACTCTACGCCACTCTACTCTACCCTACACCACTCCATTCTACACCCCTCCATGCCACTCTACTCTACGCCACTCTGTGCTTCTCTACTATACACCTCTTCACTCTTCTCTATGCCATTCCACTCTACTCTACACCACTCTACTGTACACCACTCTGCACTACTCTGTGCCACTCTACTCTACACCACTCCAATCTGTGCCACTCTACACTAGTCTACCCAATCCACATTACATCACTCCACTCTACGCCACTCTACTCTACTCAACTTTACTTACTCTAAACCACTCTACTCTATGCCACTCTACACCACTCCACCCCACTCTATAACACTCCAATATACACCACTCTACTCTATTCCACTCTGCGCCACTCTTTGCCACTCTGTTGTACACCACTGTACTCAACCCTATTGTACTCTGCTCTAAGCCACTCCAGGTAAGTGTTGTTCCCCCTCCACCCCCTGCCCTGCACCTCCCTGCACCTGTTCCCTGCCAGCCTCTACTGTACACCACACCACTCCACTCCACTTTACTTTACTCCACTCTACCCTACTCTATGCCACTCCACTCCACTCTACTCAACATCATCCCACTCAACGCTCCTCCACTCTATACTACTCTATTCCAGACCACTCTACTCTACGCTACTCTTCTTTACACCACTCCTCTCTGCTGTACCCCAAGCCACTAGATTTTAGCCTTGCTATTCCATATGAGAGACCAATTGGCTTTGCCAATGCTTGTGCTTCTAGTCCTCGTCCTGGGGCCTTTCTTTCCTGGAAGTTACGAACTGCAGGGCTTATTTACAAGCCCCTTGCACCGTAACTGCTGGCACAAGCTGCTGTCCTATATTTACAAGGACATGTAAAGCCCCACTGCATGGCTTTTCGTGTGCTTGTAAATATGGCCCCTTTACACGCAACACTTTGCATGTAAGGGGCGTGCCAGGGTGTTGCTGTGGGTGTTCTCAAGCAACACCCATGGATTTTGCTGCATTTCCAGATTTACGAGAAATCGTAAACCTGGAAATGCATCAGAATGCTATGCCTCCCCAGGAGAGGGGTAAGGAGGCGTAACGGGGAGAAAGCTTTTCATTTCTCCTCGTTTATTTCCTCCTATGCGTGAGGCATTCTGCAGCACACATAGTAAGAGGAAATCACCTCTTGTTATTGTTTTTGTGCAGGAAGGTGCCCCTTCCTGCACAAAAACAATCATCCCCCTGATGCAGGCACCCTTGCACCATGGTGCTTGGGGGCCTGCATTGGCAGATGGCAGCTAATTGTGCGCCAGTGCAGGGGAGAGCAAAGGGATCCGCCATAGCCTTGTAGAAATGACGCATCCCTGTGCTTTGGAATTTACGCAGCGTGGCGCAGCTAAATGGCTTGTGGCACCACACTGTGTTAATTCTTGTAAATAAGGCCCTGCAAGTTTAGCAACAAAATTGCACCAATCAGAATTCCCCAATTTCTGTGCCAAGCTAACCACGTTCCTACATAATACATTTAAAGTTGTTGGCTTGCAGCATTTTCTACTTTTAACCACATTAGTTACCAATTATTTAATCAAAGACTCATGATACAGATGATCTAGGCCTTGTGGTTTAGTTGTTCCTCATATATGTCTTTTGGGACAGTACCAAGATCCAGGGACCCTCTAGCAGGCACGTGAATCTTCTCACTCACATTTCCGCCAGGGACGATATGTCGTTTACTGCAACAGGGATTGTAACAACCAGTTGCCCTCCAAGGGGTATCCTCTGTGTTTGGTCACTACCCTGTTGTGGTTAGACCTGTTAGGAATTACATTCATAACCAACACCTCTAATACGATATTGAAATCAGGGTTCTTTGCATTGACCACCCTTCTACTTAGTTGTTCGCTTTTCCAATGAATCCTGCCTTATTTAATGGGATTTTGTATTTGTCAGTGCTCTAACCAAAAAGTGCATTTCCTTATTGGTACCTTCAACAAGTTAATCTCCGTTTTCCCTTGGTGCCCACAAGGTTCTATTGTTCTATAATTCTCTCTACTACTCAATCCAGGATGTGTAATATTTTCAACAAAAAATGTCACTTCCTTCAGCCTCTCTTTGGGGCATATTATCAAGACAGACAATAAAATTATCGTCGTTTTAGCGGCAGAAAACTGCCGCTAAAATGGCGATAATGGGCTTGACAATATACTCTCTGGAATTCCAATTGAAGCCCATGTTAGCTGTGAAGGACATCTAACCTGAGATTAAATCACCCCTATTTAAAACAGACATAAGGGGTAGCATTGAGCCAGTGAGGTAAGTTTCACTGCCCACCTCGCCCGCACCACCCTCTAATGTAACCAGTGACAAACATTGTTCGTGTACATTTAGATTTGAGTCTGAACTGGGGACATTTTCACCCTGGCACTCAGGTACTCTCTCAGAACTTTGAACCTGACTATCAAAACTGTTCTCAGAAGAACGAGTGGAGAGAGTTCTCCCTACATCATGAAGGCACAATGTCCCGGTTCCAGGCTTTGGACTATGATGCTGCCACTAGTCGTGTCTCTGAGTTTTGGACTAGAAAGAGTGAGGTTAACAAGTAGTCTTCAGTCAAGTATCGCAAACTAAAGTCCAATTGGTCGCACACTGCTCCACCTACCAGCGTGTTGCCCCAAAGAATTGTGGTCCCTGAAGTCAGCTTCGGCGGGTACGCCTATGCCCGAGTCTTGAGTGCAAGTGTGTGTAGCGTTAGCCATCCCTGGACACGTGTTTCGAGGTAGTTGCCTCTCGTCAGCAGGGAGTAGGTGAGTGTGTAGGGTTGCTGTGTAGGCTGCTAAAATAAGTGTTCTCAGGTAAAGTACCTCTCGTAGCGCGCAGGTGCGTAACCATGAGCTCGTCAGCTCCACCGGCTCAAGGAGCCTGAATATTAACAAAAGTCCAATTGGTCGCACACTGCTCCACCTACCAGCGTGTTGCCCCAAAGAATTGTGGTCCCTGAAGTCAGCTTCGGCGGGTACGCCTATGCCCGAGTCTTGAGTGCAAGTGTGTGTAGCGTTAGCCATCCCTGGACACGTGTTTCGAGGTAGTTGCCTCTCGTCAGCAGGGAGTAGGTGAGTGTGTAGGGTTGCCGTGTAGGCTGCTAAAATAAGTGTTCTCAGGCAAAGTACCTCTCGTAGCGCGCAGGTGCGTAACCATGAGCTCGTCGGCTCCACCGGCTCAAGGAGCCTGAATATTAACAAAAGTCCAATTGGTCGCACACTGCTCCACCTACCAGCGTGTTGCCCCAAAGAATTGTGGTCCCTGAAGTCAGCTTCGGCGGGTACGCCTATGCCCGAGTCTTGAGTGCAAGTGTGTGTAGCGTTAGCCATCCCTGGACACGTGTTTCGAGGTAGTTGCCTCTCGTCAGCAGGGAGTAGGTGAGTGTGTAGGGTTGCTGTGTAGGCTGCTAAAATAAGTGTTCTCAGGTAAAGTACCTCTCGTAGCGCGCAGGTGCGTAACCATGAGCTCGTCAGCTCCACCGGCTCAAGGAGCCTGAATATTAACAAAAGTCCAATTGGTCGCACACTGCTCCACCTACCAGCGTGTTGCCCCAAAGAATTGTGGTCCCTGAAGTCAGCTTCGGCGGGTACGCCTATGCCCGAGTCTTGAGTGCAAGTGTGTGTAGCGTTAGCCATCCCTGGACACGTGTTTCGAGGTAGTTGCCTCTCGTCAGCAGGGAGTAGGTGAGTGTGTAGGGTTGCTGTGTAGGCTGCTAAAATAAGTGTTCTCAGGTAAAGTACCTCTCGTAGCGCGCAGGTGCGTAACCATGAGCTCGTCAGCTCCACCGGCTCAAGGAGCCTGAATATTAACAAAAGTCCAATTGGTCGCACACTGCTCCACCTACCAGCGTGTTGCCCCAAAGAATTGTGGTCCCTGAAGTATCGCAAACTAAACCATGTCCTGCTCTTGGCTGTCATCCCCCTGATGCAGCCTGTAGCTCCGAGTTTTCTTTCTAGTACCCCTCCGAAAAATAGAAAAAACTTGTTTTTCAGCTAGGGCATTGATTGCAGAACTACAGTCTTTCTGCCTTTGCCTTGTTTGACACATTTGCCTAAATTTCAGCAGCTGCCTTATTTTTTTAGGTCGAGCTTCGATTGACCTGTTATATCTCTTCTGTGTGGTTTGGCACACCCACTGATTGCCATTGGTTGGTATCTGTGGCATACAGAAATGCTGGCTTGGTATTAGTGCATGTGTGTAAATGTCTCTCCTTTGTGTTCTTACCTCCCTCCCCAGCAATTTCACTCAGAGAACATTTTAGTTGGCCTTCACACTGTACTGCGTGTCATGGCCCTCCTCCTTGCTCTCTAACTTGTTTTAGATCGCCTGCCCCTTCTCGTGTTTTTGCAGGCCTCCAACGTCCAAGCTCTCAGCACCGCCTACCCCCACCCCACACACACACAGATTTTTTTTTTTTTTGCAACGGTCTGGGTTGACAATACCATGGTCTGCGCTGTATAGGTTAAAGATTATATCACTGAAACATTTTATTTTACCGTTTCGAATGGTCTGCTTTTTTCTTCTAAATATATAACTAGTTCTGACCCTATCTTTAGCCTGCTAACCCTTGCTGTTGTTATATGATCTGTATTTCACTGTATCTTGTAACTGTTTCTATTTGACTCCTGCAGAATTGAGAAGCACCCATTTCCATGAACCCCCGCCTCCCATCGTCCCCCCCAGCCTCTCACAGTTCCACTGGTACTCTGTACTTCTGTTGCAGTTTGAACTCCAGACAGATGTGAGATTTGACATCAAATATTAATAAATCAGGAGGCTATGCTGCACTGTACGAGGCTGTACCAGCCTGGCCAGCACCTCCACCCCCATTCTCTATGCAGCGCAGTGTTTACTGAGCCCAGCCCTGCTTGTGAGGTTTTTTAACATCCCTGAGCAGGAAACACCACCCCCTGCCTGCCTGGGTGCTGCGGTGTCCACCCTCCGGGTAGAGGAGAACGACCACTCTTTACAACAGAAGCAGCAGCACGTGGCTGTTGCTTCCCAACTGCAGGCAGTCAATATAGGTAAGCGGGGCTTTAAGTGGGATGAAAAAACTAGGGAGTTTCTCAAAGGGGCATGGCCAATGTAATTTAGGGTGTGGCTGAAAAACACAAAAGCTTAGTGTGCCAAACGACTTCTATTTTGAGGTTTCTCTCATTGCATCCACATATATGATACAACAAGTAACATCATACCTACAACAAGTCAGGACTATTGGTCTTCACAGCGTAGTCTTTATTAATTTTGAAACATGCTACCGCCAATTTAACTTTGGCTCAATCACTGTTAATCTCTTCACCAACTTTATTATTCTTTATTCAATACATCACAGCACGCCAATAAGATATCCGGTTATAATTTCCATCTCTACATTTGTATTTACATTTGACTCTCCACAAGGCGTTTGCCGCGGGTTGTGCCAGCAGGCCCCAACCAAGATACTCTGATCTCTTTAGTGCTGACCGCCCACCGACCAACAGAGCTGCAGGTAGTTTCATCCGTGCTGACAACTAGCACCGGCTTCCTGGGTAGGGCCAGAGAGTCCAGGGCCACCAGCAGGTCAGCCCCACTCTCCCGCCAGCCCAGAGCCCACAATAGGCTGCGCGCCCCGTTCTGGGGCCAAGCAGCCGCCGCCAACCGGAGTCCCTGACCTATCTCTTGTCCAGGACCCCGCCTAACCAAACTCTGAGCTTAGGGATGGGTGGGTGGGTAACTTTGCGACGCCCGATGCTGCCGTCCATGCGGTGAGAGGACAAAGAGGGGGTCCTGCCTCGCCCTCTGAATATTTAAATCCCCCACCAGTTTATTGCCGCCTGACGCACTTCCGGGGGAGGGGGGTCCGCAATGCTCAAGCTCTTCCGGGTAACTTAACCCGGAAGAGTTCCTACCGTGGTTCTGCCCCTTTTGCTGCCACTAAAGGCACCCGCCCCCTATGTGGGTTGGTGCCTGTCATAGTTGGCAGACACTGTGCAATTCACCGCAACTTCAACCTTCTCTTCCCCACCCCTGCCGTGTATAATATCCCCAGTAAAACACGCCAGGCTGTGTTTGGTCTTCACAGCGTAGTCTTTATTAATTTTGAAACATGCTACTGCCAATTTAACTTTGGCTCAATCACTGTTAATCTCTTCACCAACATTATTATTCTTTATCAATACACCACAGCACGCCAATAAGATATCCGGTTATAATTTGCATCTCTACATTTGTATTTACATTTGTCTCTCCACAGGGCGTTTGCCGCGGGTTGTGTCAGCAGGCCCCAACCAAGATACTCTGCTCTCTTTAGTGCTGACCGCCCACCGACCAACAGAGCCGCAGGTAGTTTCATCCGTGCTGACAACTAGCACCGGCTTCCTGGGTAGGGCCAGAGAGTCCAGGGCCACCAGCAGGTCAGCCCCACTCTCCTGCCAGCCCAGAGCCCACAATAGGCTGCGCGCCCCGTTCTGGGGCCAAGCAGCCGCCGCCAACCGGAGTCCCTGACCTATCTCTTGTCCAGGACCCCGCCACAGGGCGAGGCGCTCCCTGGCGAACTCGCCCTCCCCCTCTAGTTGCTTCTACTTCCACCGCAATGGCCCCCAAGATGGTGTGTACAAACAACTCCATCCCTGCCCGTGACAGGTGCACCCTATCGGGTGCGTACATTCCCGGACTTGTCACCTGTATTAGTTTATGCCTAATGGAACTGATGCGAGATTTCTTCAGGATTTCGGCCACCGACTGATTCAACCTCTTCACTGATTTATTAATTGCTTTCGCCGGCGCCCCATTGGCCCATACTTGGCGTAGGATCACCTCCGACCAAAATATTTTGGCATCCGGAAACATGTTCCTCACCGCAGACAGGGTAGAGAACAGCGATTCCTTAACTAGACAGGTTGTGGATCAACCGGAATTTCCCTTCCTCTTTCTTAGGTACTAGACCCAGGGGTAAGCAGACTAAGTCATGCCTAGGCAGCTGCTGGAAGGGGCCCGCCACCCTCCCTAAGTACACTTCCTTCCTAATTTTTTGTCTAGCCACCTCTAGGTTACGTAGGACTGAGCGTTGATTGTGCGGTGGGGTGGCTGATGGCGTAGCATCGGAAGGGATGCGAAAACCCGATGTAAAACCTTGATGTAAAAACTGAGCCTCATCTGTCTTGTGGTATTTACTAAGAAGGTGCGTCAATACATGGTGCTTTATGGGAGTTGGCAGTGTCTTAAGATGCTTGTGCACCTCGACCCCTGGTCTGGGGTTGGTTCTGTGTAGGTTGCTCTTGTGGCCTTCCCATTTTTTTGTAACACTTACTCTCTGGGTGTCCCAACTTCCCGCAGAAGGAACATAAATGCTTGAACTTGCATGCTGTGCCCCTACTGCACTCGTTCTTATTGAACTGCCAGCAGGCCTGTTTTTTGTCGCCCGTCCATCTGTCACCCCGAAAGGGCTGAGTCGTCCTACTACCTAGCCCCGTTGAATAAAAAACACCATGCCAAATGTTTATCTCCCGCTGGTCCCAAGCTACGGCCGGGTTGACTGCTTTCATTTGCCTAAACTTGTTGTCGTACTGCAACCAACCCGTTCCCGGGAATTCCGACGCAGCCCCATGAATCATGGAAATGTAGCTGATCAACTGAGCTGCCATTTGGGGATACCTTTCGACCATGATAGCTGCATAAATAGCGAACCCAGTGACCCAATTCTTAATAGTCCAGTCCACCCACACTCTCTTCTGTTTCAACTCCCCTTCCTTCCCTGTCCTGCTTTTGCCCGGAATTACCCCTGCATTGATCAGGTCGAAGACATCTATGAACCCCCCTCTGAATATTTTCTCTCTGGTCTCTGCTGGTACATGCCAAGGTATCCCCGCAGATGGGGCCACCGCCAGAGATGCCGAACCGTAAATCAATGGACTATGCGCAAGAATGGGCTGCCCTGCTAATCCTGTCCCCAAGGCAAGGGGTGGTGCTGCTAAGGGGCCCACTGGCCCTGATGCCCCGCTGTTGCTGGCTGGTCCCTGAGATGTTGCCGCCACTACCACTGGGGAATTTTGCCACCCCTCCAGATTGGACCCACACTTGGGCTATCCCACTGCCCTGGTGCGCTACCACCTGTGGAGCCGCCTGTGGTGTTAGGGGCCCTACAGCCCCCACTTGCGCCGTTGCACCTGGTCCCACTTGCGCCGTTGCACCTGATGTTGCTGTCCCAGCCCCCCCCACCTTGCCCCGGCATCACTGGGGGAGCCACCGCCTGCGCCAAGTTCGTGAGCGTTGGATTTCCTGAAGCCTGTGTGGTTGCCCCGTACAGTTGCGCTGCGGGAGCTGAGCCAGCCGGTTGTATATTGTCCGTGGCCAAGACCGATTGCCCCCTCAACCCTGCCTCACCTGGGGTACCAGTCTGAGAGCCCGTAACTCTAGCGCGTTTGTCTTGATGGGCATCCTTGAAGCGCTCCGGTGTCCGCCTTGCCCGCTTGGCCCGTGAGATGTCCTGCTGCCTGCTCGCCTCTCCTTTCTCGGCCAATGTGCGAAGCGCCCAGTCGATGCCACCTTTTTTTGCGACCTCCCAGAGCTCTGCCAACGAGCGGAAATCATCCTTGCTGGCCGGGGTGCCTTTGCCCGTCTGGGCCCGTTTTGGAGGCATTCTGCACTTAAATACAAACAAACATTATAGTTAGACGTTTCCCCTTTTCCCCCCACCAAATTTGACCCAAGGCTCCCTGGATTACTCTCTGCCACGATGTGCCCTGTTAATCACCGTCTTTATCAGCCATCTCCAGATTCCTCACAAGCCTGTTTTCTAATATTCGCCAGCGCCCTCTATCGCGCTTTTCCCCCAACGTCCTGCCACGTTTCACCGCCCGTCACACACTGCATCCACCTTAACTACATTGTTAAAACTAACGCCAAACGGTACTAACAAACCCCCTTGCCTGTCTCCGAAGCTATTGGAGCACTTTACATAGCACCGTATTCACATTACTCGTTCAGGCACGGGGAGAATACACGATTTGCCCCGCATCACAGGATATGGACGAAAACTCTGGCCTCAAACCCTGGTTTCCTCTAACGCGCTTTACCCCCACGACCTGCCGTGCCTCGCGGCCCGTCCCACACTTCATCATACTAACGAAATTGTTAAAAGACCGCCAGACGTTAAATACCTAGGCCCCCTGCCTGTCCCCGAAGGTATTGGCGCATTTACATAGCACCGTATTTACATTATACGTGCAGGCATGGAGAGAATAAATGATTTGCCTCGCATCACAGGATATGTACGCACCCTCGGGCCTCGAACCCTGACTTTAACCCCAACGACCTTATAACTGGTAATAACTAAGCCCCTTGCCTGCCCCGAAGCCTTGTATTGGCACACTTTACATAGCGCCGTATTTACATTACCCGTGGAGGCACGGGGAGAATAAATGATTTGCCCCGCATCACCGGATATGCCTGCATCACAGGATATGTACGCACCCGCGGGCCTCGAACATATTTATAAAGCGCGAACTCGACTCGAAGGTACTGGAGTGCTTTACAAATTTACGTATTTACATTGCACGGGGAGATTAAGTGATTTTCCCCCAATGGCACCCTGGTTTCCTCCCTCGCGCTGCACCCACAACGTCTGCCTTGCGGCCCGTTACCCACTTCATACATATTAAACTAGATTGCTGACAACCACAGCCAGGCGGTACGAACTACCCACCTTGACATGCAGACCCAGCGAGAACCCCGATAAGCCCAAAATTCACTCCCTAATTACTCCAGAACACGCTACGCCAATTAGGCCCTTTCACCTCGCAGACCCCTCCGGCACCGTCCACTCGACTCCGTAACTTCACGACGCCCGATGCTGCCGTCCACGCGGTGAGAGGACAAAGAGGGGGTCCTGCCTCGCCCTCTGAGTATTTAAATCCCCCGCCAGTTTATTGCCGCCTGACGCACTTCCGGGGGAGGGGGGTCCGCAATGCTCAAGCTCTTCTGGGTAACTTAACCCGGAAGAGTTCCTACCGTGGTTCTGCCCCTTTTGCTGCCACTAAAGGCACCCGCCCCCTATGTGGGTTGGTGCCTGTCATTGCATCCACATATATGATACAACAAGTAACATCATACCTACAACAAGTCAGGACTATTGGCTTTGTCAATGGTTGTTAGTTGCTTAAGATAAATAAGCAGCAACTATGGATTGTATATAATATTGAAAAAGCTTCCACTCAAAGCCCTGGTGACACCACAACGATATGCTGCTCCTGCTTTTCAAAAAGAGAAGGGAAATTCAGAGAGAAAATGACTCTCTTTAAAGGATTTCCCTTCCCCTACAACGCTCACCTGGCATGATGTCATGCCCTAACTACTCCACTAGTGAGAAGTGAGCAGTGTGAGCACGCGCACATCGATGTGCCTGCTGTCACTGCAGTCCCGAAAAAACATGGACCGCCTGTGCCAGGGCACAAAACAGAGCCCGAAAGAAACAAGTTTCGAGGCCCCCGATAAAACCTGGGCTTCTATGGGAATTCCCAAGCGCATATTATCAAGACCATTATCGCTGCTTTAGCGGCAGTTTCCTGCCGCTAAAGCGGCGATAATGTTATCGCTGTTCCTTGATAATATGGCCCAGATTTGTTTGTGCGGTTTGGCACTAGGTGACACGATTGTCATGTGATTGAGCACACTGCCAATCATGAACATTCATGCATTTTTAAAACCTGTTGAATTGTGGAAGTTCTAGTCTATGTCAGTTTCATGAAATATCTACATTACAGTGGTTTAGGAAAGGAAAACCTGGTCTGGAGTCTACTATTCACAATGACACGGAGTCACCAAGGGACCGATTCACAGAACTAATTTATGACAAAATCCTAATCTTACTACCATTTTGGTATTCACAGAAGGCACTTACTCGTTTTGGTATTCACAGAAGGCACTTACTCATTTTGGTATTCACAGAAGTTAGGAATCCTAACTTTAGGACTCCTAAATGCCTTCTGTGAATACCGAAAGTCTTAAAGTTAGGATTTTTCTCAGTTTAGGAGTAGTAAAGTTAGGACTCCTAAATTACTTCTGTGAATACTGAAAGTCTTAAAGCTAGGATTTTTCTCAGTTTAGGAGTAGTAAAATTAGGAGTCCTAACTTTACTACTCCTGAACTGAGAAAAATCCTAACTTTAAGACTTTCGGTATTCACAGAAGGCATTTAGGAGTCCTAAAGTTAGGAGTCCTAACTTTACTACTCCTAAACTGAGAAATATCCTAACTTTAAGACTTTCAGTATTCACAGAAGGCATTTAGGAGTCCTAAAGTTAGCACTCCTAACTTCTGTGAATACCGAAATGAGTAAGTGCCTTCTGTGAGTACCAAAATGAGTAAGTGCCTTCTGTGAATACCAAAATGGTAGTACGTTTAGGATTTTGTCTTAAGTTAGTTCTGTGAATCGGGCCCCATGTAACCTTGGGAACGGTAACTATTTTAACTGGTGTGCGATTGAAAGTAAACACTTAAAAAAATATTGTATTTTATGCAATGTAAGTCCAGGGAATAGGTATATTCAGTATGACCGAATAATTTGACATGAAGGTCGCAAATAGGTCAAAAGGAGCACATCTATTTTCCTGCATCCTCCGATGGGGAGGTTGAACAAGTAACACTGCCACTGTCTCACAACCCCTCTCCTTTCAGACCTCCAGTTGCAGTGCCAAAGTGATAAATATAGCTGCCAAGTTACTTGGGTCCATGCGTGATGAGCTGCAACTGTCCATTTTTTTGTTTTCATTCGGGTCTTATAGTCTTAGTTTTCTACTGGAAAAAACGAAACTGCAAGTCCCCGAATTCAAAGGAAAAAAAACTGGACTGGGGCATCGACTCTCGCATGTGCCTGTGAAACTTAGCACAGCTGATAATAAATATTATGTCTGCAGGGTTCATTACATGCCTCCTTCGCCCCATGTCCTTAGAGCACCATTTCAAGGCCTACTCTTTCATTTCATTGCTTGTGTGTTCTGGGAGTTGTAGTCCTGGGTTACTTCCATTGAGCAAACTAATCTGACACACCTCGAATCAGTTATAGTAACAAAAAACCTTGAGACTCTCATGGGTGAGTAGCCGCACTTTACAAACATTGATTGATTGATGGAGAAGAGCCCAAGGCTTGAAACATGGTGTTCTGATGACAAGGCTCCAGGTGGCATCCACAGACAACAGGGAGTGCAGCATCACATGACACCCCATGCAGATGTGATCGGTAGCGACATAACTGTGTTTTTGTTGAGGTTTATAGGTGGTCGAGCAGTAAACAAACTTACCTGCCCGCCTCGCCCCCTGCCACCTTGGTGTTTGCAGGCTCCCAGACTGTGCCAGTCCAGATACTACTTTCTTTCTGGTAATATTATTACCCAGCATGAGAGCAGCGTCAGGATTGGGTAGAGCGGGCTGGTTTCATGCTCTGATAGAGTCTGGGAGCCTGTGCCAGGTTCTCTCCATGCACCAGCCTGGAGACATCTAAATGCGTATGACAGTTTTGCCGTCCTAAGGCAGCCGGCCAAACCGCCATGCGCATTTCTAGTGCCCACCACTGCAAGTGCCCTCCATGCTTGCCTTGGCCCTGCCCTAACACTCTGCTCAGCTCCAACTCCTGTCTTGAAAAATAAAATGATAAGAAAACTGCTTTATTATCATTTTATTTTACATGATTTTATACTGCAGAGGCAGTGGGGCGACACTCCTCCGCCATAATGGAGGAGCTGCAGCTGACGGTCCAGTTAGTTGTTCCCCACAAATGAGAGATCCATTAAGTAGTTCATGTGCCTTGAGTGAAACCATCGCTTGTGATGCCCCCAGGCACACCTCCTATTGTTAGTTGACAGAATTCCTGAATTTGAGATTGAGGCCACCTTTGACTCTCATGTTTGGAGGTTTGGAAGGACTATGATGCTTCTGAGATATCGTGGGAGCCAGCATATTTGGCAGTACGTCATTGGAAATTCCCTTCCATGTCAGGAGGATGTTGTAAGGCTGGGTTTAGGGTGGGGGCCTGGGATGTTTGGGAATTTTAGGACTTAGGGGAGTAGGAAAGGTGGGGCACAGTTGGAAGTCTGGACACACCCATCTTATAAGCAGGGTTTCCTGGCCGCATGTGATCAAGACCAGTGGCATAACAAAACTTGAGGGGTGTCCCCTGCAAGGTACATGGAGGGGCCACTCCTCCTGACTTAATGAGAAGCTCTCAGGAAAGGGTACTGTGCTTAGAGGGCCCCTATGCCACGGGGCTGCAGGGGCCTATGTTACGCCAGTGTTGAAGACTTTTGAGTTGGCCAAGCAGATACGACATAGGACACCTCTACGCCTAGCCTGAAAGCAGAATACTGTCGGACACCCTTACATACACCCCAACACCAAATGTGTATAACTCAAGAATTAACGGCTTGCTCATATGTATGCGGGTGATTTCATGGTAACCATTGGGACATATTTTGTGTATATTCGGCTAGTGCTGCATTAGCAATTCATTTACAAATAGAAACTCAGGGGCATATCAGCAACAACCGGCCATAATTATCGCTAAGCGCACTTAGCGCTAGGATAATTATCGCCGGTTATCGCTGGATTCTATCGCGGAGATAACGTGCTATCAGCAACGCTTATCTCCAAAGCGATAGAAATCCATGCGTTAGGTGCAAAACAGTGCGATTATCGCTGGAAATCCAGCGATAATCGCACTGTGACAGGCGATACCTTGCTGATAGGGCAGGGTGGACTTAGCCATGTAATCCACCTCCCATTGGATTACATGGATAAGTCAGCTTGAAAGCAGGTGTACAGGAACCTGCGTTAAGCGCGGTTAGCGCTCCTTTTCCAATCGCTAGGCAGGTTAGCGATTCCCTTGTAAATTGGAGAAATGTCGGTTAGCGACATTTCTCTAGGTATTTTGGGAAGGAATGCCCAATTTGCATCTCATTAGAGATGCATAGCTGGGCGTTGGGAAAAAGGGCGCCAAGGCAAGGATTCACGCGATAGCGTGACCTTGCTGATACTGCGATAAAATTATCGCCGTTTTTCGCCCGAAAACGGACGCTAAAGCAGGGATAATTTTATTGCGCCGGCTTGATGATATGCCTCTAAGATTGCGATGAAATCATGAAGGAGGGACTGCAGTTCGCCGTTCTCAATTGCGCTGGTACTGAGAGGCTTGTGCGACTCGAGTTTGTCACAAGGTTCCTGTGCTGTCAGTTTTTAAGACACTTTGGGGCATATTAGCAAGCCAGGCGATAAAATTATCGCCGCTTTAGCGGCAGAAAACTGCCGCTAAAACGGCGATAATGGGCTTGATAATATGCTCTATGGATTTCCAATTGAAGTCCATGTTAGATGTGAAGGACATCTAACATGGGCTTCAATTGGAATTCCATAGGGCATATTATCAAGCCCATTATCGCCGTTTTAGCGGCAGTTTTCTGCCGCTAAAGCGGCGATAATGTTATCGCCTGGCTTGATAATATGCCCCCTAATCAGAACATGCAATCCCCGCCTACACGAGCGAGTCGAATAACTAGATTGTCTCCTACGAAATAGCCACTTGGTGGCACTCTTGCTCCATCAACAATATGTTTTTTGCTAGCAATAGCCAGAGTACAGGCTACAGACGGAGACATGAAGGAGGAAGACTGAATTTGACTAACAAGTCTGAGAACAGAAGACCAGGGGGAAGATTTACTAAGTGGTCACACAACGCCATGCACAACCAAAGCTGCTGCGCTGCGCGAGAGGAAGAGACCAGGACAGCAGCAAATCTACCCAGACATGGCTCTCCTGCTCTCCTCCCTAGAGCTGACGGACAGTCAGGCTGCGTCACCACGCGCACACCTTTGCACCATGGTGTCTGCGTAATGTCCAGCAACACAGGTTATGGACTGGAAGGACACTGTTCCAGTACACAAGTCTTCAGAGCTGCCAAGTTTTCATTGCGACTATGTGTGACATGTCCGTGTTATCAGTATGATTGGTGTGACATGTCAATGTCGTAGGAGTGACACTTTGCGTGACAAATTTCATAAGCGGAGCAGAGCAGTCATGTCCATGTAAATAGATGCATTTCACAAATGACTCTTTTTCACACTCAAATGCCATATTAGCAACTTAACACAGTTGCGACGCCCCTGAAGAGCTTATGCTGCATCTGCAATAAACCAGGGCCCGACTGAGACAGAAAATAGGCCCGGGAATCAAAATAAAGCCTCCCCCCTCCCCCCACCCCCATAAGTGAATTAGGTAGAAAAGTGGTTCTTGTTTACGGTGCAATTTTGAACTTGTACAGACTCGCTGTATAAGTTTTACGACGTATGGAAGACTGGATGGATGAGCTTGTTGCAGCAATGTTTGTTGTACTATTAGAGAAAAACAGCAGTAACAACCGGCCCAGCAGACATTAAAACGGGCCCAGAAACAGCCACAAAACCGACCCACACACTGACCTGTGAGACCATCCCCTCCAGCACTACCTCATTTCCCTATAGACCAGTCCGATCCTGCAACAAACTTCCCTTTTTAACAGGAGCGTACTAAAAACTGTAAACATTTGTTGCACCCGCATAAAACAATGTAAATCAAGCAATTTTACTACGAGAAAAGCAAGGTGCATTCTCAGTTTGAGAAGCGACCTACCAAAGGTCCATTACATTTTGTAATAGTAACAACTCTTATATGCAGCACCTAGAAGCGACACACATGCAGTATGCAACATTCTATAAAAACAAGTTATTGGTTTTAGAGTCATGGCCTTTGTCACAGAACGCAGTTCAGTTTACGGACAATGCTGCACTATGTACATCTTCATTGTAATCTATGCTCCATGCTTTGCCCCATGATTAACTGAAAGGAATGCAGTGCAGCCAAACTTTGGGAGTATTTATGTTTACTCGTAGCAATAAAGCATACTTAAATGCTTTTGTGTATCTCGGGTACGTTCTGCCTGCCCTCAGCCCCATATTCACATTGCAAACCTGTAGCGTCCTACCAAGCCTGGGTACCCGCATATGACTAAGCCACACACATCTTTAGTTGTCTGCGTGTAAGTGCAAACTCAACATTTGAAACCAGCCTACATTGCATTCCGCTCTAATACGTCACAGTTCTACGGAGTCCATCAGAGGCCAAAAGCATTCCATAATTTCTCACTCACAAGTCAGTACATCTACCCCTCTTAAAATGTTTTTACTTTTTTACTCTATATATGTATAGTATATATATTCAAACTCCCCACAAAGTTACACTATGCACTCTCAGGCTCCAAATAATCAATCCTGTGTTCAATTCATAAAAGACAACCGAAAAACTGACAGACGCATTTCACCACCCTGGAGGTGTCAATGCCCATGACTACAATTCCACATTTTATCATGTCATGATTTCATTGGGCAGCGACTGTGAATAAACAATGGAACATGGACTACAATTTGTGTGCCTGTTCGTGTACCGGTGTCGGCCGTTTTAACATGTACAGTTTTTAATACAGTTATATATATATATCTTTTTGGATATACAGTAATCAACATGATCAATTCATGTTGTGATTTTGCAAAATATAAATATAGGAAAAATGTGATGAAGCTACCTATTGTAATTCTGTATATTCAAAAATAGGCATTACAATGATACAATTTGTTAATTAATTATTTTGATGCCCACCAGTAACTCTAAATAAATCATTTGTTATAAATTGATGTTGGTGGAGTATCTGGCTCAATACTTAAACTTCATATTCATTTGATTTGGAACACTGTAGTTCTCCCCGGAGATTGACCTTATACAGATGCAGTATGTTCAAGATAAATTCAAATATCATACTGTCACTTTTTTAGCTGGAATTAATATATATAATCATCTAGCAAGAATACAGAAAAAAGAAAGAGAAAAAGAAAAGGAAAAGAGAAAGAGAAAGAAGGAGAAATAGAGAGGAAAAGGGGTAAGAGAGAGAGGAGGTTCACAGAAATAGTTTACATTTTATCCTTCTCCTAGATGTGTCCATAATTCCTTCTCTGTTAGAAATGGGGGTATATAGTTGGCAGAGGTAGGTACCTTTGTCCAAATAGGGACCCTTGCTTCTAGTCAGGGTAAGGGGGTTACACACTATAGATAACACCTGCTCACCCCCTGTGTAGCTTGGCACGAACAGACAGGCTTATCCCAAAGGCAATGTGTAAAGTATTTGTACTCAAAACACACAGTAATACCCCACAAATGGACACCACAACAGTTTAGAAAAATAAAGTGTCTTTATCTAAACTCAACAAGACTAAAACAACAAAAATCCAACATACATGTACTAAGAATATGACTTTAAAAAGGTTTCAAACAACCTGGTAGATAACTATAAAAGAGAGGGACCCCACTTCACAAAGAGACAGGGTTCCAAATGTGATTCAATTATCAAAAGAAAATTCTCTTGGAGAACACCATACATCAATCATACAACCCTTTAAACCAGTCATTAAAGGGCCGAACACTACAATTAATAATCATCACTTTTATCAAAAATTAATATTAGTCATATCTAATAATTCATACATGTTTTTTTAAATACATCAATAAAAACAGTTAAAAACAAATGAGAAAGCTTTTGTCACAAATGGGGGAAAACACACAAAAAAGACAATATAGATTAGTCATTGGCAAGAGTTAATTTGTAGGAATCCACAAAGAGTGCGTAGTTTTGAGAATGTCTTCAACATACAAAACTATGTTCTGCTAATTTAACAACAGTAGGACTCAACGCGTTTCAGTGAGCTATAAAGTTACAGCCACCTTCTTTAGGACAAATAAAAACATATAATGCATTAAAGTCTACCCTGAGCACACTCAGTAAACTTAATAGTCCTTTATATTTTGAAAAAGTCCCAAAACTCTTGATCCAAGTTCAAGGTGTTTATTGGAATTTTCAATTCTCAAAATGTAGCCAGGCAATATTTCCAAGACACAGCTTGATGTCAAGTTCTAGTCACAGCATAAACAGCCAACACGTGTTTCGTCGTGCGATGTAATGCACAATTGACTTCTTCAGGGATGATAAAAGTACTTTCGTCAAATCAATATGATAAGATGCCCGAGTTGCAGAAAAAACATGAACGTCAGAATGAACGTCAGAGTCCTTGTGGCTTGCTGAATATTTCTTTGCAAGTACATCCACTTCTGATACAATGTACCATTCGTACATAGATTCTCTCTAAATCAAATATCCTGTAGCTACAATGTAATGGATCACCACTTGCTAGTGAGGTATCATCTCTTTTCTTAGTTACTACGGGGCATATTGTCAAGGGGCCGCGATAAAATTATCGCCGCTTTAGCGTTCGTTTTTGGGCGAAAAGCGGCGATTATTTTATCGCATTATCATCAAGGACACGCTTGCGCGTGATTCCTTGACTTAGCGCCCGTTTTTCACACGCTTCGCCTCGCATCGATAATGAGATGCAAAGGAGGCGTGGCTGTGAAAACAACCTGGGATAATATCGCGAAGACAGCTTTGCGATATTATCAATGAGGGGTACCGATATTTGAAATCGCGTTAAGTATGCCTTAACGCAGGAATTTAACGTCTGTTAAATTCCTGACTAAGGCATACATAACATGGGGGGTGGATTGTGTGGCTAAGACCACAGGCCCTATCATCAAGGATATCACCGTTTTCCATGGAACATCGCTGGAAAACCAGCGATGTTCCATGGAAAACACCGCTATTGCTGGAATAATTATCGCCATTGCACTAGGCGTTGTTAATCCAGTGCTAGCATGGTGATAATTTCCAGCGATAGCCAGCGATAAAAATCCTTACGCTAGGAGCGGCCAGCGATAATTATCGCTGCCGCTTGATAATATGCCCCTACATCTTTATTAACTAGGTGGTCAAAGCGCTTAGCGAAAGTAAAAATTCGACCCGTTTTATAGTCATTCTCATCGCGTTTAAGCATCCTAGCTTTTCAACGCTTGATGTCATCTTGTAGTTTAGGCCATACCCCCTCTAGTATGGCGTAGGTTTTACTTGTGACTTCAGGTAAATGTAATTGTTTGATTTCATTTTCTAAAGTCTTGATCGCCGTAATAATATCAAAATGTTCCTGTTCCGCATTCTCAATCAAAATAGTGATAAGGCTCCTAGAACTATTCGTAAGTTCTTTTTCCCATAATCCTAATAAATCTGGTTCTAAGTCCTCGTATGTGGGAACTATTTGCGATCTTAGACCATGTGGTATTCTATTAAGAGTGAGAAACTGTTTCAGGGTCGCAGCATCCCACCATTGATTAAGTTCTGCTCTCTTAAGATTTTCTAAACGTACACATTTTGCTCTTAAGTCTCTTTCTTAGTACTCCTAGCACTACCAATCGCTGTGCCTACAGAACTTCCTGCGCTCAAATTCATAAACAAGTCAGCTGCTTTTTTATCTCGGTTTATTATTCACCCTGGCGGCTACCCACAACATGGTAATACAACACAAAATGCTTTGGTAACCAGGAAAGTTCTACTCCACGGGCGCTCAACTCTTGTCACGGGCTAAGTAAACATACAACTATACAGATTTTTAGGTGCTCTAAAGGGAGAGAAGATTGGTTACTAATTCAATCTTGTTATTCCCCTCCTTCAAAGGGATACAAAATGCATTAAAGTCTACCATGAGCACACTCAGTAAACTTAATAGTCCTTTATATTTTGAAAAAGTCCAAAAACTCTTGATCCAAGTTCAAGGTATTTATACGAATTTTCAATTCTCAAAATGTAGCCAGGCAATATTTCCAAGATTAAGCTTGATGTCAAGTCCTAGTCACAGCATAAACAGCCAACACGTGTTTCGTTGTGCGATGTAATGCACAATTGACTTCTTCAGGGTTGATAAAACTCCTTTCGTCTAATCAATATGATGAGATGTCCGAGTTGCAGAAAAAACATGACCGTCAGAGTCCTTGTGGCTTGCTAAATCTTTCTTTGCAAGTACATCCACTTCTGATACAATGTATCATTCATACATAGATTCTCTCCAAATCAAATATCCTGTCGCTACAATGTAATGGGTCAGCACTTGCTAGTGAGGTATCATCTCTTTTCTTAGTTACTACATCTTTATTAACTAGGTGGTCAGAGCTCTTAGCGAAAGTAAAAATTCGACCCGTTTTGTAGTCATTCTCATCGTGTTTAAGCTTCCTATTTAGTCAATACCTCCTCTAGTATGGTGTAGTTTTTACTTGTGGCTTCAGGTAAATTTAATTGTTTGATTTCATCTTCTAAAGTGTGGATCTCCTGTATTAATTTCGAAATTTTCCTGTCCGCATTCTCAATCAAAATATTGCTAAGGCTCTTAGAACTATTTGTAAGTTCTTTTTCCCATAATCCTAATAAATCTGGTTCTAAGTCCTTGTATGTGGGAACTATTTGTGATCTTATACCACTTGGTATTCTATTAAGAGTGAGATACTGTTTTCAGGGTAGCAGCATCCCAACATTTATTAAGTTCTGCTCTCTTAAGATTTTCTAAACGTATATATATATATATATATATATTCCTGATGCAAAAAGCTCCTCCCGGGAGATCCGCCCGTTGTTTGGTTACGCGCTGAGCCGGTAGAGCTCAGACCGGTAAAAGTATTCCACAGATCATCCAATTATTGTGCGCTCTCAGATATTGTTGGAAAGCAGTGTTCTTCATTTTCTCAGAATGTTACGCGTTTCGAAAGTCAAAACTTCCTTGATCACAAACTGAGCGTTGTGACGAGGTACTATACATACACTTGTTACTAGGCATAGAAAAGGGGACTTACAGTGAAGGTCACCACATACTGCACCATAACTGTGGTGGCCATATTGGAACTTCGTACATATGCATTTCCGCAATATTGATATTACACATGCCTGCTTGTATTTCGAGCTCGTTTCAAAATTACATTATTGTATGTACATTTCCAAGTTTTAAGGAAAAGAAACAGAAATCAAAGTGAAGGTTTCTTCCTGTTTCACCAATTGCGAATTTAGTATTACTTATCCAGTACCGAGTTTACGTAATTTTGACGCTATATTTACGTGGCCGTTTCCCAGCTTGATTGTGTCAGTATTTCGACAACAAACTGCTACTCAGAGTCAAATACTAACAAAGTGGTTAAGTCGCCCCGGCCTCAAATTAATGACCATGCTGAAGTACGTGCTCCCCAGTATGTACCCCCTGCAACCCTCATTGCACATGGGGCTGACTATATAATGTAGTGCCATACATATGCATGTCCACAATACTTGGGCCCAGTGGCTATTGTTATACTGAGACCTAACAGAATCAGACTCCCCTAAGGGTGTGTCTTCACTGTCCAGAAAGGGGTTCTCCAATCTACAGCCTTCAAATTCCGTGAGGTGCGTGCTCTTTGTATACAGTGTGATGAAACATTATTTGTGACCCTGACACCAAATTACCTGTGCCAGGTTACCAAGCTCATTTTTCCAAGGCCTAAGTCGTATGTAGTGAAGTAACTCAGACCTGCGCCAAGTGGCACAAAACCAATTACTTCTACTAGACACAAGCACCACATAAATTAATAGACAGCATAGTGTAACAGTGAATGTAAGTGAAAAGTTCTTATCTATCCATCCAATGGTGCACTCCCTGAAGAGGGGAAGAAAAGGGTAGGTGGCCCGTGATATGCCTGTGAAAGGTCGATGGGCCCCTTCCTTTCCTCCTGTGAAGAAAGAGAACAAGAAAAAATTGATTAAAATAAAGTATACATCTACTCCATAAGATACATATGTCCTCACATAAAATACATCTTTAGCCATCATGGGGAGAAAAAAAACACAGGACAGAATTCTGTACATCTAGTTCCTCTTCAATTAAATGTGTTGCTAATTCTTCGTCCTGATTGTGTCCCTTTGGGTACTTGGTTTCGAGTTCAAGGATCCACTTTGATTCTCGTTTTCTAAGATTTAGCTCTCTATTACCTCTCTCGGACCTATCTGTACTTGTTCTATGGCAAAATAGTGTAGAAGTAAGCTATTGGACAAATGGTAGTCAGCAAAGTGCCTCGCTACCGGGTAGTGGGGATCTTTGTTGGTAATAGCTGTAAGATGTTCAAGGACCCTCTTTTTGGCCATAAGGGTAGTACCTTTTCCTGCAAGGACATTCCAGAATATAAATGACATACGTACTACTACAGGCGAGAAACTGAGTTATATTTGTGTTCCTATTGTGGTTTGGTGTACTGAACTCCTGTACCATATAACTGGTATGGCATGCTTTGCAGTGGCTGCAGGGATAAAAACCTTTAAGATTGTGTTTGCCATGGTCAGCGGGCTCTGTGATATCACCATGCATTAGGATGTCTTTCAGACTTCAACCTTTATGGTACGAGTTTTTAGGTCTATCACCAATGGTGGGGTCTATTATGTTATCACTCTTAAGAATGATCCAGTTTTCGTTCAGAATTTTCTGTACCTGATGTCCCTATTGTAAGTGAGAATCACTCTAGTTTCAGGGAAATTGTTAGAATCCTCATTTTCTTTTGGTGTCAGGGTACTCTCTCTAGTGATATTTTTCATTTTAGATACTGCCCTGTTGAGAACCCAGTTCGGATACCCTCGGTCCTTGAATCTAGAGAGCATGACTTTCTCCTTCGCATAGTATGTCTCGTCATTGCTGGAGTTTCTTCTCACTCTCAGTAGCTCCCCATACGGGATATTCCATTTAAGGGTATCTGGGTGGCTACTGAGAGCGTGGAGAAGGCTGTTGCCCGCTGTGTCTTTTATGAACAGTCTTGTTTGTAAGGTGCCTTCTGTCGCTTTAACCTTAACATCCAGGAATTCTATTTCTTCCTTATATATGGTGTGGGTGAGTACAATGTTATACATTTTCTCATTCAGTAAAGTTACGAAGTTTCTAGCTTCTTGTTCATTCCCCTTCCATATCACAAAAAGGTTGTCTATGTAACGCAGCCATATTATGACCTTTTCAAAGTCAGCAGCATATTTGGCATCTTTTCGTAGCTCATCCTCCCACAAGCCCAGGAACAGGTTCGCAAAGCTAGGGGCAAAGCAAGTGCCCATAGCTGTCCCCTGGACTTGTTTGTGCAGATCACCATTAAACATGAAAATGTTGTTTTGGAGGCACATGTACATCATATTAGCTAGCATGGTGGTGTGTGCCAGATACATTATATGTTTCTCACTTAAGTAGTGCATACATGCTCTAATCCCTTAGTTCTGATATATAATGGTTTACAAAGAGCACACATCCAGGGTAATGAGCATATACCCTTCTTCCCATGCAATGCTCTCTATTTTACAGAGAAAGTCTTTGGTGTCTTTTACATGAGAGGGACGTTTTGACACATAGTCCTGCAAAAAGTGGTCCACATATTTTGAGATATTCTCAAAAACACTCCCCATAGACGATACAATGGGTCTACTGGGGGGCGGGTGGGGGAGGCGGGCAATGGGTTCTTGTGTATCTTGGGAAGAAAGTATATTATCGGTAGTTTAGGGTAATCTTTTGTAAGAAACAGATATTCCTCCCAAGTGATAACTCCTTGTTGCTGCCGCTCAGATAGTTTCCCCCAAGTTGAGGTGATGCTGTCATTGTAGGTTTTCGTGTTGCATCTGCAGTTAAATCTGTCATCCTCCAATTGTCTCTGTCCCTCAGCGATTTGAATTTCTTTACTTTGAAGCACAATATTGCCCCCTTTGTCTGCTGGGCAAATTATTATTTCCTTATCATTTGCCAAAGATGTGATTATGTTTTTCTGCTTGATTGTTAAATTAAACATTTTAGAATGTTGTTGGTTTTGTTGATGTTTACACTCCAGCAGAGATTTGGTTAACACATCATGGAACGTGTCGATATTATCATGAGGTAAATTTGGGTAGAAAGTTGTCTTGGGTTTAAATGGGGTAGAGGCTGCTTTGTCAGTAATAATATCCACAATCTCAGTGGTCCCGATTGCATTATCAATGTATGCGGTCTCGTTGTTAGTTTCAAGTTCTTGCAGGGTTCTAAGGATACTGGCATGTTCGGCTGCATGATGGTAGTGTCGATGGTACCTTCCCTCATTCTACTACCTTTCAAGCTATGCCACTTGGTAAGTTTGAGCTTTCTGACAAACTTGAACATGTCAATACTGGTGTCTGAATAATTAAACATTTCGGTGGGGCAGAATGAGATGCCTAAGCAAATGGTTTTCTTTTCCATGAAAGATAGCGGGTGATCTGTTAACCCCTTCGACGCGCATGACGGAACGGTTCCGTCATGCACGTCGGTTGCGCTGTGCGCATGACGGAACCGTTCCGTCATGGCCCCGCCCGCGCACGGAATCTTCAGCGTGGCGCAGAAATCCGCGCCGCGCTGAAGAGGTTAAGTTAACAATGGTTTTATTTACATTAGTGCTGTCCATCATTGTTGTTGCTTCTTCCTGTAGCCCCGTGCCTGGTTCCCATGGGCTCCATCCCCTTTTCTTTTCTCATTCCTTTGCTTGCATCTTGATCTTCTTTGTTGGCTCCGCCCCTGCCTCTTCCTCTGCCTCTTTCCCTTCCACGCTGTCCTCTTCCTCTCTGTGGTGGTGCCGGTGGAGGGGTTGTTCTTCCCGTTTGTTGCCCCTTCTTCAGCACCTGGAATTCGTCCAAAAAAGTGGCCTCCACTTCTGATGATGTACTTGCGGTTTTCACAGAGGCATCTGTGTCTGAATCGTTTGCCGTTGCAGATGGTACAACTGTCTTTTCACTAGTGTCTGGTTGTCTTGTTTCCATTTCAGATGGTTGAATATTATACAAGTGATCATATTTCCGACTATACGTTAGTATGCGACCACTCGCAATGAAGTTTCCTTTGTTTCCTTAATTTTATATCCTCCTCTTACTGGAGTAGTCTTGTTTTTAGATCGTCTTTGTATTTCTTAATGGCTGTTTGATCACTGTGTGACTTAAATTCATCCTCTAGTTCTGCAATTTCCTTAATGATAGTCTCCCTATCCTCCCATGCATACTTGACAATTATGCATAGCATTTTTCTTGAGCTGGTAGCTGAATTCTCTGACCATTCTTCTAGCATACGTGGATTTGGAGACTTTTGGAGGGTGTAGTATATATCCGCAGTCTCTGTGGCACCATGTTCTTGTCCACATAGTCTTGGAGGGAGATTGCCTCCCACTACTTTGATGTGTCCGCATTTTTTCAGTTTTTCATATCTCCTAAGTTTCTTATTTAGTGCGGTGTACGTGTCCTGTCTAGTTATTACATTCTGGACTTTGCCCAGCGTGCGTGCCAGCAATGTTTGCGCTGCCACGTCTCAGGGATTTCTTCTCCATGATGTACAAAAACACAATGTGACCGAAGGTCAGTCCACTTGTCAAGGGTTTCCTTGTATATTTGGATGGTACTCAGGTGGCGGTAGCGCTCTACACACCCCGTGTCACTTGCTGTGAGTTTCTGACTTTCCAATTCAAAATCCCCTCCAAATTTAGAGGTTCCAAATGCCACCTATGATTCAAATAGTACACAGCCTTAGAAAGGCGGGGACTCTAAAGTTCTATGGAGTATTTCTGTATTGCCTATAGCAGGAAGCGTAAATGACATTACTGGCCAGTGCCACTGTCCCGATACAATCCTATTCTATGGCAGCCCTCCCAAGCAGCCAACTAGAGACGCTCTCCCCTGGTACTGCACCCCAGTGGGCCAACGCGAGTTACCGCGCTGACCCTTCAATACACCCCCAGGTTCGGTCTTACCTCTAGAACGCCACTCCGGGTGCGTGCACAAATCCGCGATGTAACCACTCCTCGTTGTGAGTTATGGCGGCCGGCAGAAATACCTCCGTCTTATTCTTGATGCAAAAAGCTCCTCCCGGGAGATCCGTCCGTTGTTTGGTGGCGCACTGAGCTGGTAGAGCTCAGACCGGCAAAAGTATTCCACAGATCATCCAATTATTGCGCGCTCTCAGATATTGTTGGAAAGCAGTGTTCTTTATTTTCTCAGAATGTTAAGCGTTTTGAAAGTCAAAACTTCATTGATCAAACACTGAGTGTTGTTACGAGGTGCTATACATACACTTGGTACTGGGCATAGAAAAGGGGACTTACAGTGAAGGTCACCAAATTCTGCACCACAATTGTGGCGGCCATATTGGAACATCGTACATATGCATTTCCGCAATATTGATATTACACATGCCTGCTTGTATTTCGAGCTCGTTTCAAAATTACATTATTGTATTTACATTTCCAAGTTTTAAGGAAAAGAAAGAAAGGAAAAGAAACAGAAATCAAAGTGAAGGTTTCTTCCTGTTTCACCAATTGCGAATTTAATAATACTTATTCAGTACCAAGTTTACGTTATTTTTCCGCTATATTCACGCGGCCATTTCCCTGCTTGATTGTGTCAGTACTTCGACAACAAACTACTACTCAGAGTCAAATACTACTATAGTGGTTAAGTTGCCCCCCGGCCTCAAATTAAAGACCATGCTGCAGGGCGTGTTCCCCAGTATGTACCCCCTGCAACCCTCATTGCACATGGGGTTGACTATATAATGTAGTGCCATACATGTGCATGTCCACAATACTTGCAGGAAAAGGTATGTAGGCAGTACTACCCTTATGGCCGAAAAGAGGGTCCTTGAACATCCTAGAGCTAATACGAACAAAGACTCCCACTACCCGGTAGCGAGGCACTTTGCAGACTACCATTTGTTCAATAGCTCACTACTACACTATTTTGCCATAGAACAAGTACAGGTAGGTCCGAGAGGAGGTAATAGAGAGCTAAATCTTAGAAAACGACAATCAAAGTGGATCCTTGAACTCAAGACCAAGTACCCAAAGGGACACAATCAGGATGAAGAATTAGCAACACATTTAATTGAAGAGTAACTAGATGTATAGAATTCTGTCCTGTGTTTTCTTTTCCCCATGATGTCTAAAGATGTATTTTATGTGTGTACATATGTATCTTATAGAGTAGATGTATACTCTATTTTAATCTATTTTTTTTTTTGTTCTCTTTCTTCACAGGAAGAAAGTAAGGGGCCCATCGAATTTTCATGGGCATATCACAGGCCACCTACCCTTTTCCCCCTTTTCTTCCCCTCTTCAGGGAGTGCACCATTGGATGGATAGATAAGAACATTTCACTTATATTCACTGTTACACTATGCTGTGTATTAATTTATGTGGTACTTGTGTCTAGTAGAAGTAATTGGTTTTGTGCCACTTGGCGCAGGTATTGAGTTACTGCACTACATACGACTTAGGCCTTGGAAAAGTGAGCTTGGTGACCTGACACGGGTAATTTGGTGTCAGGGTCACAAATAAGGTTTCACCACACTGTATATAAAGAGCACACACCTCCTGGAATTTGAACCCAGTAGATTGGAGAACCCCTTTCTCGACAGTGAAGACACACCCTTATCGAAGTCTGACTTTGTTAGATCTCAGTAAAACAATAGCCACTGGGCGCAAGTATTGTGGTCATGCACATGTATGGCACTACATTATATAGTCAGCTCCATGTGCAATGAGGGTTGCAGGGGATACATATTAAGAACACTGCTTTCCAACAATATCTGAGAGCTCGCAATTATTGGATGATCTGTGGAATATATATATATATATATATATATTCCAATCGCAAGTTTCCCAAAGTTGAAGGTACCTCACACGTCATGTGTTGAACTCTTTATTTGACAGGATGGCATTTGACACAACTTCGGAGCCTCAGTGCGAGTTCGATTCAGTATGCCATTCAGAGTCCCAACGCGTTTCTGGCGTAATCGCCCTTGATCACAGGAAAATGGCTTCAGTCGAAAAGCAGCAGCATGATTGTTCGTGCTTAAATGTTGTTAAAAAGTCCCGCCCACATGGCGTGTTGAAGCAGTGCATTGTGGTAACAATAGTTCTTATTATGCTTTATTTTCTTTCCCAAAAAGTTGGTGCCGCTGTTTGGTTTTCTTCAACTTGTTACGATCACTGCGTACTCACAAGGTTGTTAATATGCTTTTTTCCTGTCGAATTCACATGTCGTTCCATTGGTAACGTACAAGTGACGCTACCGGACCTGCTCGTCCGCAGGGGGGTGCCTTCGCGACCTGGGATGGCCGCTACATGTTCCAATCGCAAGTTTCCCAAAGTTGAAGGTACCTCACACGTCATGTGTTGAACTCTTTATTTGACAGGATGGCATTTGACACAACTTCGGAGCCTCAGTGCGAGTTCGATTCAGTATGCCATTCAGAGTCCCAGCGCGTTTCTGGCGTAATCGCCCTTGATCACAGGAAAATGGCTTCAGTCGAAAAGCAGCAGCATGATTGTTCGTGCTTAAATGTTGTTAAAAAGTCCCGCCCACATGGCGTGTTGAAGCAGTGCATTGTGGTAACAATAGTTCTTATTATGCTTTATTTTCTTTCCCAAAAAGTTGGTGCCGCTGTTTGGTTTTCTTCAACTTGTTACGATCACTGCGTACTCACAAGGTTGTTAATATGCTTTTTTCCTGTCGAATTCACATGTCGTTCCATTGGTAACGTACAAGTGACGCTACCGGACCTGCTCGTCCGCAGGGGGGTGCCTTCGCGACCTGGGATGGCCGCTACATGTTCCAATCGCAAGTTTCCCAAAGTTGAAGGTACCTCACACGTCATGTGTTGAACTCTTTATTTGACAGGATGGCATTTGACATAACTTCGGAGCCTCAGTGCGAGTTCGATTCAGTATGCCATTCAGAGTCCCAACGCGTTTCTGGCGTAATCGCCCTTGATCACAGGAAAATGGCTTCAGTCGAAAAGCAGCAGCATGATTGTTCGTGCTTAAATGTTGTTAAAAAGTCCCGCCCACATGGCGTGTTGAAGCAGTGCATTGTGGTAACAATAGTTCTTATTATGCTTTATTTTCTTTCCCAAAAAGTTGGTGCCGCTGTTTGGTTTTCTTCAACTTGTTACGATCACTGCGTACTCACAAGGTTGTTAATATGCTTTTTTCCTGTCGAATTCACATGTCGTTCCATTGGTAACGTACAAGTGACGCTACCGGACCTGCTCGTCCGCAGGGGGGTGCCTTCGCGACCTGGGATGGCCGCTACATGTTCCAATCGCAAGTTTCCCAAAGTTGAAGGTACCTCACACGTCATGTGTTGAACTCTTTATTTGACAGGATGGCATTTGACACAACTTCGGAGCCTCAGTGCGAGTTCGATTCAGTATGCCATTCAGAGTCCCAACGCGTTTCTGGCGTAATCGCCCTTGATCACAGGAAAATGGCTTCAGTCGAAAAGCAGCAGCATGATTGTTCGTGCTTAAATGTTGTTAAAAAGTCCCGCCCACATGGCGTGTTGAAGCAGTGCATTGTGGTAACAATAGTTCTTATTATGCTTTATTTTCTTTCCCAAAAAGTTGGTGCCGCTGTTTGGTTTTCTTCAACTTGTTACGATCACTGCGTACTCACAAGGTTGTTAATATGCTTTTTTCCTGTCGAATTCACATGTCGTTCCATTGGTAACGTACAAGTGACGCTACCGGACCTGCTCGTCCGCAGGGGGGTGCCTTCGCGACCTGGGATGGCCGCTACATGTTCCAATCGCAAGTTTCCCAAAGTTGAAGGTACCTCACACGTCATGTGTTGAACTCTTTATTTGACAGGATGGCATTTGACACAACTTCGGAGCCTCAGTGCGAGTTCGATTCAGTATGCCATTCAGAGTCCCAACGCGTTTCTGGCGTAATCGCCCTTGATCACAGGAAAATGGCTTCAGTCGAAAAGCAGCAGCATGATTGTTCGTGCTTAAATGTTGTTAAAAAGTCCCGCCCACATGGCGTGTTGAAGCAGTGCATTGTGGTAACAATAGTTCTTATTATGCTTTATTTTCTTTCCCAAAAAGTTGGTGCCGCTGTTTGGTTTTCTTCAACTTGTTACGATCACTGCGTACTCACAAGGTTGTTAATATGCTTTTTTCCTGTCGAATTCACATGTCGTTCCATTGGTAACGTACAAGTGACGCTACCGGACCTGCTCGTCCGCAGGGGGGTGCCTTCGCGACCTGGGATGGCCGCTACATGTTCCAATCGCAAGTTTCCCAAAGTTGAAGGTACCTCACACGTCATGTGTTGAACTCTTTATTTGACAGGATGGCATTTGACACAACTTCGGAGCCTCAGTGCGAGTTCGATTCAGTATGCCATTCAGAGTCCCAACGCGTTTCTGGCGTAATCGCCCTTGATCACAGGAAAATGGCTTCAGTCGAAAAGCAGCAGCATGATTGTTCGTGCTTAAATGTTGTTAAAAAGTCCCGCCCACATGGCGTGTTGAAGCAGTGCATTGTGGTAACAATAGTTCTTATTATGCTTTATTTTCTTTCCCAAAAAGTTGGTGCCGCTGTTTGGTTTTCTTCAACTTGTTACGATCACTGCGTACTCACAAGGTTGTTAATATGCTTTTTTCCTGTCGAATTCACATGTCGTTCCATTGGTAACGTACAAGTGACGCTACCGGACCTGCTCGTCCGCAGGGGGGTGCCTTCGCGACCTGGGATGGCCGCTACATGTTCCAATCGCAAGTTTCCCAAAGTTGAAGGTACCTCACACGTCATGTGTTGAACTCTTTATTTGACAGGATGGCATTTGACACAACTTCGGAGCCTCAGTGCGAGTTTGATTCAGTATGCCATTCAGAGTCCCAACGCGTTTCTGGCGTAATCGCCCTTGATCACAGGAAAATGGCTTCAGTCGAAAAGCAGCAGCATGATTGTTCGTGCTTAAATGTTGTTAAAAAGTCCCGCCCACATGGCGTGTTGAAGCAGTGCATTGTGGTAACAATAGTTCTTATTATGCTTTATTTTCTTTCCCAAAAAGTTGGTGCCGCTGTTTGGTTTTCTTCAACTTGTTACGATCACTGCGTACTCACAAGGTTGTTAATATGCTTTTTTCCTGTCGAATTCACATGTCGTTCCATTGGTAACGTACAAGTGACGCTACCGGACCTGCTCGTCCGCAGGGGGGTGCCTTCGCGACCTGGGATGGCCGCTACATGTTCCAATCGCAAGTTTCCCAAAGTTGAAGGTACCTCACACGTCATGTGTTGAACTCTTTATTTGACAGGATGGCATTTGACACAACTTCGGAGCCTCAGTGCGAGTTCGATTCAGTATGCCATTCAGAGTCCCAACGCGTTTCTGGCGTAATCGCCCTTGATCACAGGAAAATGGCTTCAGTCGAAAAGCAGCAGCATGATTGTTCGTGCTTAAATGTTGTTAAAAAGTCCCGCCCACATGGCGTGTTGAAGCAGTGCATTGTGGTAACAATAGTTCTTATTATGCTTTATTTTCTTTCCCAAAAAGTTGGTGCCGCTGTTTGGTTTTCTTCAACTTGTTACGATCACTGCGTACTCACAAGGTTGTTAATATGCTTTTTTCCTGTCAAATTCACATGTCGTTCCATTGGTAACGTACAAGTGACGCTACCGGACCTGCTCGTCCGCAGGGGGGTGCCTTCGCGACCTGGGATGGCCGCTACATGTTCCAATCGCAAGTTTCCCAAAGTTGAAGGTACCTCACACGTCATGTGTTGAACTCTTTATTTGACAGGATGGCATTTGACACAACTTCGGAGCCTCAGTGCGAGTTCGATTCAGTATGCCATTCAGAGTCCCAACGCGTTTCTGGCGTAATCGCCCTTGATCACAGGAAAATGGCTTCAGTCGAAAAGCAGCAGCATGATTGTTCGTGCTTAAATGTTGTTAAAAAGTCCCGCCCACATGGCGTGTTGAAGCAGTGCATTGTGGTAACAATAGTTCTTAAAGCATAATAAGAACTATTGTTACCACAATGCACTGCTTCAACACGCCATGTGGGCGGGACTTTTTAACAACATTTAAGCACGAACAATCATGCTGCTGCTTTTCCACTGAAGCCATTTTCCTGTGATCAAGGGCGATTACGCCAGAAACGCGTTGGGACTCTGAATGGCATACTGAATCGAACTCGCACTGAGGCTCCGAAGTTGTGTCAAATGCCATCCTGTCAAATAAAGAGTTCAACACATGACGTGTGAGGTACCTTCAACTTTGGGAAACTTGCGATTGGAATATATATATATATATATATATATATATATATATATATATATATATATATATATATATATATATATATATATATATATATATCCAAAGCGTAACTCCCAAGTGGGATCATGCACAAACAGGAACACGGACACACTGTATAGCTGGTGCCAGATTCTTTTATTGCAGTGATTATCAATGGTGCTGTCTGACGCGTTTCGGACACAAGACGGTGTCCTTGATCACATGATGAACAGGTATCAGAAACTGAGTTTTAAAGGGACTACAGTGCTTACAATGACGTGGTAAGGCACTGGTAAACATAAAAGAAATACTATGTAAACCTGCATCTTTTATATAAATCAGAAGAAATCTCGTAAAGATCCAAGTATTACAACATGATACTAGTGTACAAATACACATTCTATATATACCACATACTGCCTAATGTGATTAACAAATTCACCTTCATATGCCATTATTCCCATTAGATATCTCCCTTGTTCACACATTTATTCATGTTTGTTTCCATATGTTAAAGGTCTATCCCAGAGTAATATCATTTGAATCGATAGTTGTACAGATGAAAGTGCAAAATGCAAAATTTCATACATCAAATTTAATTTCATGCTGGCTAAAACCAATAAATACGTAAATGTTAAAAAAAACTTTAAAATATGTGCGGAGGACGCAATTGTGCAAAACGGCCATTTTCCTTATCAAAATTGTGCAAATCTATTAACATGTGCACAAAATGTTTTAGTCATGTGCAAATACGCAGATCAAATCAAGACATATCATGGAGCAAATACCATAGCTGTTCTTTATAGTAAGGTGCCAGTGCCAGTCACAGTACATAAGTGCAAAAAAGTGCCCAAATGTGCAATACTAGTGCAAAAAATGTTTGCAAAAATACATAAAAAATTCCGGATTAATGGCAGTAGTTCTTAATATCGTAAATTTATAAATGAACTTAATCCTTGTTCTCATCCTCAGTCAACTGTGAGTAATTTCAATATTATCAGTATAAATACTTCTTTCATATTCACATCAGCTGAACTTCGGACCACAATAGAGAACCACATGCCCACTGGGGAGGAAGTGTACAGGGAACCCCCTGCCACTAGTAGGATCTACATAGCAAAAAACTATAATCATAAAGTCGTAAATAGTATAAAATCTAAGTCATATGAACGTTAGTGTGGGAATGATCTTAAAAACCCATCATTGTGATGCTAATGGAATATCTAGAGGACCTTGTTCATACTAGGTCAGAAATATATAATCTATAATCATCACTCTCAGATCTTCCCCCCAAGTTGCTTTCTCTGGCGAGGTCAAATATCGGAATTCTCTCTCACAAAAAAGTGTAATATAAAAATTGTACAGATCTTCTCCAATATTTAACCCCATGGGGGTCTTAGTATCCAGTTCGACAATATATTGAGATTTGAGCTGGCGCAAACTCCTCTCCCTGTTGCCTCCCCATTTGTTCTGTGCCACGGCATCAATTACAAAATATGGCAAACAATTCAGGTTGTTGTTATGTATTGCCTTGAAATGCCTGGCCACTGGGTAGGCTGGGTCGGAGTTCACTATCGCACGCAGATGTTGTAATATCCAAACATATACTTGCAGTTTTGTGCGGCCCATGTAGCACAAATTGCAGCTACATTTCAAGACGTAAACAGCATATTCAGTTCTGCAAATATAAAGTGCTCTCAGTGCAATTGGTATATCTGAGAAAGGTGTCATGTAAGTGGTAGTATTAATGCCAAACTTATAGGACCTGCAAGAGCTGCACTTGAAAAAACCCTTTTTGGGGGACAACCAGTTTTCTGTTTTGTTGGTTTCTGGGCTGATCCTCACTAAATCATTGCGCATTGAATATGCTCTTCTGAAAGTGATGGTGGGAGTGGTCGGAAGGACCCCATTCAAGGTGTAATCGGTCAGAATGATCGGCCATTCCTTTTTAATAATGGTCCAAATATTGTTGACTGTCTGCTATAACCTGTGATAAGCCTCAAACCAACATTCTCACTATCCTTGTTTTCACTTAAACCAATTCTAGCTGATGCTGTGTGCCTGTTGGGGTCGAGTAAGGAAGCTCGATCTATAGTATTAGCCTTACCCATGGCTATGTCCAATTTGGTGGATTCATACCCCTAGCTAGCAGTCTTTTTTTGGCCTCCATTTGATGATGTGCCCGGGTTTTAGGTGTACTTTTAGGTGTACTACATGCCCTATGTATGCGAATATATTCGCCATACGGAATGCTCGAAATTGTATGCTGAGGGTGAAAACTCCCTGCATGTAACACAGTATTGCCTGATGTAGGTTTCCTATATAGGCACGCCACTATTGGGCCCTGTACTGCTTCAACCCTGATGTCAAGAACATTGTCAAATGTAGCATCTATGTTGGCAGTAAAATGCAAGTTGAGATTGTTGTTGTTAAAAGTTTCTACAAATCTACTGGCCTGATCAAAAGTCCCATGCCATACAATAAAAATATCATCGATATATCGCCAGTATTTAATCACATGTTTAGACCATATTGAGGCGTATTTTGACCTGAGGACATGCTCCTCCCACCAGCTCACATGAAGACATGCGTAACTGGGGGAGAAGCATGCCCCCATGGCGACTCCTCTTAGTTGTTGAAAAACTGCACTGTCAAACTTAAATACGTTGTTATATAAACACCAATGAATCATTTTGATGAGCATTTGGTTGTGACAGTACATTTCAATAGGTTTCTTGCCCCAAAAATATTCCACAGCTCTTAGTCCATCTGGGTGGGCAATGCTTGTATACAAGACGGTAATATCCATGGTAAGGAAAAGGTACTCTTCCGACGACTTAACATTACTCAATTGAAACAGAAAATCGGTAGTGTCCTTAATATATGCTGGTAAGTTAATGACAAACTCCTGGAGGTAAAAGTCAACATATTTCGATGTATTTTCAAAGGTGCTGTTAATCGATGACACTATAGGTTTTCCTGGAACAGGTAACTCATCTTTATGCAACTTCAGTATGAAATATATATTCGTTAAAACTGGAAAATCCTTTTTAAGAAACAAAAATTCATCTTGTGAAATGAGACCTTCTTTTCTCCATGCACTCAAATCGTCCTTATAGTTTTTTTCTATTGCTCTTACATGTGCCATATTTGTTTTCTTATAGCAAGCCTCATCGTTAAGGTGTTTATATGCCTCTTTGATATAGTCTCTTTTGTCCCATAGCACAACGTTTCCCCCTTTGTCCGATTTATTTATGACAATGGTGTTGTTCTTTTTCAATTTATTCATCAAAGCAGTGTACTGTTTCATTTGATCATTGGGCGGGATATGTTGTGCCTTGGTCTTATGTTGCAATTTTTTCAACTCCTCTGTGACTCGATGATGATAAATATAGATTGCGTCACGTGGCATAGTAGGGACAAACGTTGAAGCTGGCTTAAAAGGACTGTGGCTGGGTTTAGAGATATTCATTACTTCTGCCTCTGCTACCTCTTGTGTGTTGTCATATTGGATATCATCTTCATTCAGTGCATGTAAAGTCTGAACAAGTGACATGTCTTTAACTTGCAGTCCTTCTCTGTTGGTGTTAACATTGCACTCTTGTCTACTATTCTTTCCATGCTCCAAGTTGTTTTTTATTGTGAAGTATTTCTTTCGTTTGATTTTTCTAATGAATTTATAGACATCTATGCAAGTGTTGCAGTATCCAAAATTGCTTTCTGGGCAGAAGGATAAGCCCAGTGCCAGAAGCTGTTTCTCTGCCAGGTCCAAATTGATGTTCATAAGATTGACAATAGGGTTATCGTTTATTGCTTGCGTTTCTTCCAATAGCGATTTTGTTGCCGCCTTCCCCTTGTTCCTGCAGCATTTCCTTAGTTCGCACCTCCTTGCATTTCGCCTTTGCTTGTTGAGGCGTTTGGATTGTGCGGCCGTAATGACTGCATGCGTTCCATTCTGATGTAATCCAATTCCTCTGCTAATGTTAGTTGGCCCAAATCCCCTCGCTCTGAACCAGGGTTGCTGTCATCGGACTCCGCCTCACTTGGAACCAAACTCGAACCTGAGGTAGATATGTTGGAATCGCTTGTTGCCACGTAAAAATGTGCCCCTGTTCATAGACGTTTTAGTCTCTGGCAAATTTAAACGTCTTCCTGATTTTTATCACTTCTTCCTGTTTTTGTAGGCAGTCTTTAATGTCCTTAACACTTTTGTCAATATATTCTCTATGGCTTTGATGTTCCGGTTTGCTCAGTTCATTGTTAATCCGTATAATTTCCTCCATATTTTTGTCACGATCTATCTCGGCGTATTTCACCAGCAGACACACCAAGCGCCTAGACGCTTCCAAATTACTTTCAGACCACTCCTTCAAAAGGAGGGGGTTAGGGCTATCAAAACTAGGCGCTAGCATTATCCTTAGGCCTCAAAGGATCCTCCAAACTTCGTGATATTTTTCAAGCGATTTAATTTCCCACCTTTGGTGAGTTTGCTACGGCTGTTCTTCTCTAATGCTTTTATAAGACTTTTAACATGATTATTGCCACTAACATCGTTTGTCTTGCTTTCTCCTCAACCTTGTGGAACCTTGGGTAGATTGAGGAAAAGTTCCTCTGCCGCCATCTTCCGTTCCCGTAATACATGACTAGACATCGCACCTAATGTAAAGTTACAGACTTTGCTTATTGGGCTGTTTTATCTTGAAAACGCTGCCCGTACTGGCCTCTTCAGCACCTCCCCACCTGCGATAAATCCTCTCAATGGCTTACGGTGTACAGACGATGATTTTACTGAGTCCTCCAACTCCCGCAAACCTCCTCTGTTTCCGCGCTGTTGCAAAGATATCTTCGTTCGCAGGGGGCTGACCATCAGTTGCTCTCCACTGAGCAGAAAAATCCTCATAGGTTTGAAATGGCGGTCAGCCTACTTCCAGGCGAGGGGTCCGTGGATTCCAGGAACAAACCAACTTCCTGGAACACATCCAAAGCGTAACTCCCAAGTGCGATCATGCACAAACAGGAACACGGACACACTGTATAGCTGGTGCCAGATTCTTTTATTGCAGTGATTTTCAATGGTGCTGTCTCTGACACGTTTCGGACACAAAACGGTGTCCTTGATCACATGATGAACAAGTATCTTAAACGGAGTTTTAAAGGGACTACAGCGCTTACAATGACGTGGTAAGGCACTGGTAAACATAAAAGAATTACTATGTAAAGTTGCATCTTTTATATAAATCAGAACAAATTTCGTACAGATCCAAGTATTACAACATAAACATTAGTCAATCAGGAATTGCATATATATATATATATATATATGTTCCAACAAAGTGCCCAAAGCATTAAGGACGCACTCTCAATGTATGCACACCATCCAGTTTATTTCAAAGGAAAAGCAGCGTCTTCAATCCATCTTTAAGCAATTATAAGCCTGACGCGTTTCGAGGCCTCAAGCCTCTTATTCATAGGCAGCTTGACAGCGAGTGAACAAACAGTGCTCCAATTAACTATTTACAAGCATGATGTCAATTAAATCGCCCTGAGTGGGCTTTTGCTGAGTGCAAATATTTACGTGCTTGCTGGGATTTGTAGTCCAGTTTGAAACGGAGCTTGCAAGTTTTTTCTCTAAGTGGGTTTTGTTCTTTCACGCATCCTTTTCAGCAAAATTTATATAAAATCATATTTGAAACCATTGACACACCAATACCAGTTACTACATACCCACTCACTGATTCCTAAGTCTACACACACAACTACCCATTCAACAACAGTATCATTTATACATGCAGTCACTAATTAATAGAACACTATCAAATGCACTTATACACATATAGACATCAGCAGTCATCTTAGTCGATTATGCAGTCATTCTACTCACTCATGAGAAAAATTAATCACACTTACATTTACTCACTTACACAATTATACAACAACACCTCATTTATTCAAACACATAGTAACTCATAGTTAATACGTTAAGAAATCACCATTACAATTATACACTCATTCTTATAGTTACTCTCACAATCACTGACTCTTACACATACTTATTTATATACACCAACTCTCACATACAATGCCTTTTATTTTTTAACTTTGTTGAAGATGTACAACTAAAACATATATTCGCTCACCAACACACAAATAAATATACTCAGTCACCCAAACAACTGTTTCCACATGCACTCTTAAACCTATACACCTAGTCAATCAACCGTTCACACATCTATGCATAGAGTTACACACACCCCATCCAACCACACACAAACTCAGTGTCTCATACAAATACTCACCCAACTAATCAATACCTAATATACACACTCATGTAGTTAGTGACCAACTGATGCAGTATGTTATACAACAACAGAGACAGTGATGCACACATTCACATAGTTTAGTTACTAATCCATGTATTAAGTGAGACACTTTTAATTACTCACTTAAACAGACAGTCAGACAGCTACTAAATCCTCCATCCAGACAGTTATATATCCACTCAATCTTCAATACACATTGGTATATATATAATACATATTTAAATTTAAAACTAAACCACATTCACTGGATGATGTCATCAGTGATGTCATCAGTAATGTTTATCAGCGATGTCACTGACCATGTCATGAATGATGCAATATGTGACATCATCAGCGGTGCATTGCGGACGCGCGAGTTATAGTTAGCAGAACTAACTATAACGGAGGAATTTTTTATGGCTTTGTATGCGTGAAATGGCCAGCTAACTATAACACCCCTGAAACTTATGGTTTTTTCTGTGAATATATATATACACACATATATAAACATATATATAATCTGCATATCTATATAAATACAAATATAAATGCATGCATACATATACATATATGCATACATATGCATGGTATGTACATGAAAGTTTGAAAAACACTAATGCAAGCAAAGCTAAAAAGCCACCTAATTACAAACAGAATTGCTTTAACTTAAACGAGGGCGAGACCTATTGCATTTTCAATGCTTGTTTACTTTGGTTCCATCAAGAAGGCATTCAGATGTGTCACACATTTGCCATAAATTCTGAATGTTAGCACTCTAGTTGCTCATTAGATCACTGTAGTAAAGCTCCTGCTCACCAGGGAAGTCTGCTGCTGGTATTCAAAGTGCATGTTTCATTCTGCATGTCAGAATGTTTTAATGAAATAGAAGAGGAGATGAGAAGTCAAAATGTGCCCTAATTTTTCTTTCTGCAGCACTAATCATAATTTCTATGGCAAAATTAACCCCCTCATTGTGTTCCTTTGCAAATTAAATGTTTTAAGTGTTACCACTTTATTCCAATCAAGATGGCTTCAGGTGTGCCATACTTTTGTCATAAATAAGACTGTTAGCGCTCTAGGTGTTCTTTAGAACACTCTGGGACATTATGTCATTGGGCTACACTTGGGCTACATCTGGGTGATATTTGTGCTACATTTGGGCTCTTTTGTCTCTGGTGGCCATCTTGGGAGACTTATTTGTTATGAAGTTTCCTAATTTCCTCATTTACTACAGTCTCCTCAGTAGGAATACTTTCAGTTTTTTACTTTGATTCCATCAAGAAGGCATTCAGATGTGTCACACATTTGCCTTAAATCCAGAATGTTAGCACTTTAGTTGCTCATTAGATCACTGTAGTAAAGCTACTGCTCACCAGGGAAGTCTGCTGCTGGTATTGAAAGTGCATGTTTCAGTCTGCATGTCAGTATTTTTTAATGAAATAGAAGAGGATTTGAGAAGTCACTCAAAATGTGCCCTAATTTTTTTTTGCTGCAGCACTAATCATACTTTCTATGGCAAAATGACCCCCCTCATTTTGCTCCTTTTTAAATTAAATGTTTTACGAGTTACCACTTTATTCCAATCAAGATGGCTTCAGGTGTGCCATACGTTTGTCATAAGTAGGACTGTTTGCGCTCTAGTTGTTCTTTAGAACACTCTGGGAAGCTGCAGTAGAAAACAAAGGAATCAACTGACAGTCTCTGCCCTTGTTGGATGTGCATGTTTTACTGAGAATGTCAGACTTCATTCTCACATGACTGAGAAAGATAATGTGAATTTACAGAAAATATGCTCTCATTTTAGCTTATAGATCACCTTCCAAACCTCTGTGGGAAAAGCATGAGAAAATAGTTTTCTCTAAAACATGATTCATGATATCCCAGCAAAAGGCTTTTTCACATGGTAAAATCACCTTAGAACACACCACAATTCCTAAAATGAGTATAGTACCATCAACAAATGATTTATAATGTAACTAAAGTCTTAAAACCTTCATGTTTTTAAGGGAGCAAGATGGCGGTCGACATGTCGGCTGGTTGAGCAAGCTCCGGCGCTTCCCCGAGTAGCACTCCCCCTCTCTCTATGTTCCTTTGAGGTACGAGGCGGTGAGAGAAGTAAAATACCTGGACTCTTGTGGGCATGATTTGGCGCTCGTTGCTGTGGCATCTCAAGTTACCTGCAAATTTGCACCTGGCTCCACTGAATCCTTTATTTTGGGCAGTCGTGCAGGTGTCCCGGCTTCATCAAATCACTCCGATGGCTCCGAAGGAAACCGGGAAGGGAGCCAAGCCCTGGGGGCCATTGTTTGCTGCCGGCAGTCCCACAAAGGCAGCAGGAGACTTGGAAAAAACCCAAGCAGCGTCTGGTAAAGCAAGCACCCGGCTGGGAGATGGCAGAGCCGCAGATAGGGCGAGCGGAGGTGAAGTACCTGCTCGCTCCAGGCAGACAGTTTCTTCAATGTTTAAAGTTCAGCGCCAGAAGTAAAAAAATACGGAAGATGCTAAATTGATGGCCAATTCCTCGGGGAAAACTAATGGTGCCCACAGCATTGTTTACAACGAATGAAATCCACAAAGCTCCGGAGGTGGAGACGCAAGGTACTGTATCTACAGTGGTAGACCCTGGTGGGAGTAGCAATGGTCTAATACAATACATACCGGTTGGTGATAGAGCCTGCTTGCCCTGATGCTAGATATGATGCACTCATAACTCTTGTCGAGGGCAAGTCCGGTGGGATTAGTGAAGCCATTGGACCACAGGAACAATGCCCTATGGGTGCGAATTCTTTGTAAGACCTGATTACTGTCAAGGAACAGTAGACAAAAGATGGCAGCTCTGCCAATTAATTCCATGTTTTCAAGAGAAAGGGGACCAAGTGTTTTTGCTTAAACCAGCAAAGCTGAAGGTGGTTGTTAATGGGGCGGCTAAATTCTTTACATCAGAAGTACAGGTAAAAGAACTTTTGCTCACATTGAAGGGAAGCTAGTAATATAGCTATGGTTAGCTGTGCTGTACTGATGTTGTGCTGGCTTATTTGTGTTTCTTGTTTTCTTCCCTCTGTGGTAAAAGGGAGGGGGGCTTACTTGGGGGAGTGGGAGGGTGTGTAGCTTGCTCTCCATCACTGAGGGCCTACGGTCCTTATGCTTCATGAGGTGGGTGAAAAGGGAGGGTTTGGTTGGGGGTGTGGGGGTGCTGGTATGGGTGGGGGGAGAAGAGGGGTGAGGGGGAGGGGTTTTGTTTTGTTTTCTTCGACATATTTTATAGGGCTAGAATACGGATTTGGGAAGTTGAAGCATTTCTCTTTGACATGGATAAAGTTTTTTATTTTCTGTGTGTTATGGATTGCTGAGACTTTTGATTACAAGGATGACGGGTAGGTTACGAATTTGCTCAGTCAACATCTGTGGTCTCAATGATGGAAGAAAACGGGGAATGTTGGCAAAACAACTTTAGTTTATGCATATAGATGTGTTATGCCTTCAGGAGACACACTTACAGTGGAATAATCGTAGATGGCTGGAGGATTTTGGCTATGAGGTGCTAACTTGTACCCGGCAAAGTATAAATATTAGGGGGTGGCTATATTAGCCAGGAATGGAATATGCTCATGCAAACGGAGCAAGGCAGACAATATGGGTCGCTGGGCGAATGCTGAAATTATAGTAAATAATTTACCCCTGACTTTGTGTTCCATCTACAGGGCTAATTTAGATGATCCGGAGGTATTGAATTTTTTAAGTGTAGAACTTGCCTTATGGCCATGCCCCTTCATATTGTGTGGGGTTTTTCATATCCATTTAGATAGCCAGTATGACCTATATGATTCCTCCACATATCAAGGCAAGAAAGTCAATGTTTTTAGAGCCCTTCAAGGGCTGGTAATTGAATATGGACTATCTGACAGCTGGCATAAACTTAAATTACCCGATCCAGGATTTACTTTTTACTCCGTCCCGCATAATAAACGTCCGGTTAGATTATTTTTTTCTTTCAAGTCAACTAGTAGGCACAAGCAATATCGAGATCTTTCCCAGAGTGATATCTGATCATAACCCACTAATAATCGAGATCCCTGCGCAGGGGGTTGGTAAGATACGGAGGCCCTGGACTTTTGAAAGGAAACTTCTGCTGGACGAGGCATATTGCTCTCACATGGCAAAATGGATTGTGGAGTTTTTTTCTGTCAATCGGAACACAGCATCAGTCTGCACAGTGTGGGATGCAGTCAATGCGGCTGTTCGAGGGGAAACCTTGAGCTTTTCTATTGCACGCCAAAAAAAATTACAGGGGGAGATCAAAAATTGGGTGGAACTATTAAGGAAAGAAGAATGTGAATTAATGAGTAAAATTCTGCAGGGCGCAAGCATAGCTGATTGCCAGCAACAGATTGCTATATTAAAAAACAAAATCCATGGGCATATCAGCATGGAGATTGCAGCTAGATATACTCAGCAGAAGGCAGAGGCATATGAGCTGAGTGAAAACACTGTTAGAGTCTTGGCCAAGCGAATCCAACAACGGGAGGTCGCCAATCGAATTCTTAAAATCCACGATCATGAAGGGCAGGTTCAGGATACCCCAGCAGGAATTTTAAGGGTTTTTCAAAATTTCTATAGGCAACTATATGCACAGGACTCCGCCGGGACGGAGAGTGACTCTCCGGAAGAATTCTTAAGGGAGAGAGAAACGTTAAAGGTGACTCAGGATCAAAAGGAGTTATTGGAAACTCAATTTACATGGGAAGAGATTGAGCTGACTTTGACATCTCTAGCTTCTGGGAAAGTAGTGGGCCCCGATGGCATCCCGCTGGAATTTTTTAGAGTATTTCGGCAAGAGCTTAAGCATGACATCACACATCTACTCGAACAAGCACGTAACAACTACCATACTCCCGACTCTTGGTGGAAGACCACCATTATTGTTTTTAAGAAAAAGGGGAAATCTGAGTTAAATTCTGCCTCTTATAGGCCAATAATGCTTATTAATAGCGACAGTAAAGTCTATTCGAAATTACTGGCAACTAGGCTAGGAAAAGTAATAACCCCTTTGGTCTCTCAATACCAACACGGATTTATTCCAGGAAGGGACACGACGGACCATGTCCGCCGGGTAATTGCCCTTCTCGATCGGGCTTATGTCACGAGGTCACCGCTGGGAATTCTCCTCTTGGACGCCGAAAAAGTGTTCGGCAGGGTCTCCTGGCGGTTCCTCTGGTCTGTTTTAAGCTGGAAGGGACTGGGTATGGGTTTTGTACAGGTGGTTAAGGTGATGTATACATACCCCGAAGTGGTGATTCGGATTGCAGGACAGGAATCAGCAACATTTATCATTAGCAGAGGCACAAGGCAGGGGTGCCCTTGCTCACCCCTTCTTTTTGCCCTATATATTGACCCCTTTTTAAAGAAACAAGAGATTAAAACTTACATTAAAGCAATTGAGACGGGGGCAAAATATAGAGCGCTGGCCTATGCCGGTGACATTGCGGTCCTCACAAGCGATGTTGCTTCTGCCTTCCCAGCCGTAAAAGATTTAGCTGATCAGTTTGGTGTCCTCTCAGGGTACAAATTAAATGTTGACAAAACCCTAATTTTATGTTCAGGCATGATATGCCCTCCCGATTTCCCAGTTGTGACAGAAGCTATCTATTTGGGTATCACAATTACCGCACGGATAGATAAAATTCCTGATTTGAACTTGTGCCCGTTAATTGACTCTACTAATAAGAAACTGGAGAGGTTGGATCATCTACATTTATCCCTGACTGGGCGGAGTAACGTTTTAAAGATGCTGATCTTACCAAAGTTTTTATATCTATTTAAGACTATACCACTTGAATTTTCTTCTTCTTTTTTTTTAAATTAGAAAGGGTATGCTCTAGGTTCCTATGGGGATATCGTAGGTCTAGAAGAGCGGCCAAATGGCTGAATCTTCCCAAACAACATGGGGGCTTGGCCATTCCGAATTTCTTACTCTATTACTGGGCTGCAATTCTCCAACATATGCAGAGGCGTAGCTAGAGCTTGTGGCGCCCGGGGCTATCCCTCAGATTGCCGCCCCTGGGAGGGGGGGTTGCTGGGGAAAAAGGACGGCAAGCACTTGAAAGAGGACCGAGAGACACGTAGTATCGCCACTAATAGTTACCTCGATCATGCAAGTTACATGCACATACATGACACGGTCCAAGGCTACACAGTTGAATACACCGGTGACTGGCAGTGACTGGCAGTACAAAAGAGAACACAGAGACTGCATGATCTATCTGGGGACTCAGAAAAACCGTATGTGTCATCCATCAGAGAGCTGCGTGAACAATTACCTGGTATTCCCCTCAGCACAATGCAAACATGCACATACATCACACTGATCAGGGATCCATCATCTACAGCTGACATTAAATGACCATTCAGCAGTGCACTTTGTGATCTGCATGGTACATGTTCTTTGCAGCAGGCACATTAACCCTCTGTGTTACCTTTCCAGGAGTCAACCCTGCTACTAGACAAAACTGGGTTCTCTCACTAGGAAGAACATTAATCACCGAAGTTATCATGACATTTTTATTGTTTCTGAAAATTGCTGGAGGCCAGGAAGGAGGCAGCAAGTTTTTTTTTAAACCATAATATACTTGCAAACACTACGCACCCACCCGAAATAGGTACCCAGTGCGGTCACACCGTTCGCACTGCCCTAACCTGCTCAAGGTTCATGTGACCTCAGTGACAGAGTCACAGTGACTGGATCACTGTTGCTCTAGGGTGTGCTGCTTCGTAGGCCTGCCTGCAAGACTGGAGATGAACTTCAGTATGGATTGTGGTGGACAGGCCTTCAAGGTTTACTCACAATTGACACCACTAGGCTATACCTGCTTGTGCTAAGACATCAAGCCTTCTAAGGTCTAGTGGGGCCTTCTAAGGTCTAGCATGGGAATATGCTCCCTCAGTAGAGTGGTCTGGTGGACTGGTCATGAAGGCTGAACCCAGTTCTCCAGTTCCAAATTCGACAGCTCTGGCCATAGTGCCACATCCTCTCCCCCACTGAACACCATACTGCCCCACGGAGAGAAACTCGCACTGCCTTCAGCTACAACCTAATTGTGCCCGCTATAAACACTTGGATGTGGCTCAATTCAAATTATGCACTTGATAAGAGTAATATGCTGCCTAAAAAAAAAGCAAAAGAAAACACTCATAGGGAATGCGAGATTAAGTAAAGCATGTGAAATGTAAGCAGAAACAACATGGTTACCTTAACAATCTCTCACTCACTATTTAGAAATCAGCCAGTGGTTTTACCTGAAAAGTTAAGGACATGACTAGAGGGCCCTGAAGGGAACCGTTTCAAAGTCCATTGCTTATATCCTTACAAAACGTAAGCAGTATGGTTTAAAAAAAACACATACATAAAGACAGAGCCATGGTACACATTTTGTTTTCCAATCCACCCATCAACCAGGTATTGCAGTACCTCCAGGAATGGTACACTTTCCCACCTGTGGACAACAATGCTGTTCAAAGAAAGACTAGAAAACAAAAGTACCGCTTCACTGCAAAGTCTGTAAAGTGAGGCTGATGTATTTGGATGTGAATAAAACTAATCTGGCCACTTTGCAACTGTCTTGCTTTATTTCGGTATGTATTTATTTTTCATATTTAAAACCTTCTATTTCTCTCCATCCCGCTGCACTTTGGAATAGAAAAATGTCAGAAAAAGGGCATTTCCTGCAAAAGTGTTTTTCTTTTTTGGATCCATTTCACAGGGAAGCAACTAAATGAAAGAAGGAAAGAGAGGTTGTGAACCGTTTTTTCAAGCCACGGTTTTCAGTAAGTGAGGAGCAAGACAGAAAGAAGACAGAAAGAGAGGGAATAATAGGAAGAGAGGGGGGGACAGCTGCCAGCACAGAAAAGAAGAGGTCATTGCCCGAGTCCAATTCCTTCTCTGCCCGTCCCCGAACGTCCACTAAAGCAAGCCGAGCTTTATCTGAATGCCTTTGTCCTCCCCCAAAATAGTACCGCCTGGGGCGGACCGCCCCCACCGCCCCACCCTGGCTATGCCACTGTACATATGGCTATATTACTTGTTGGTTCCAAAGCTGATATACCAATGGCGTGCTGCCCCTCTATCTATGAATTTGGATTGGGGAATCAAGCTATGTGGTGCTTTGTGTCAATTTTCGAACCCAGCTATTATAAAAAGACAAGATTTAAAATTGTGAAAGCAGCGTTTAAGGTGTGGAGACAGGTCCAACGAAAACTAAAGATCTTAAACCTTAATGCTTATACCCCCTTGGTACCTACACCTTTCTTACCACCAATTTTTCGGGATCAGGTTACATCTGAGTGGGGTAGTAAGGGTATTCATACATTGGGAGATCTTTATCGTAATGGACAAATGGCATCTTTTGCAATTTTACAGGAAGAGTATGAGTTGAGTAGGGGTGATTTTTTAAATGTTTGCAAATCCGGAGATTTTCGGGGAAAGGATCCCATCGAGAGGCTTCTAATTTTGTAAAATACCCCTGGTCGAACTGGTGCAAAAAAGGGCCCAGCTGGGAAAATTATATATCACATTGCTTGATTCCTTCCCAGATGATTTACTGGTCCAAACAGAAAAGTGGGCCAATAAGCTGGGGGAGGAAGAAATGAATATCGAAGACTCTATGTCCCTAGCAAATCAGATTTTGATTACGGGAAGTGTAAGGAGCCAACATTTTATGTCAATATTTGATTTATATTATACTCCCGCGAAGATTGCTAAATGGGGGGGTACAAGGGGTGGAAAGTGTAATAGATGTAATCTCCAGGCAGCAGACGCCGTTCACATGTTTTATTCATGCCCAAAATTAAAAGAATGTATATATGGCATGGAAACTTTCCTATCTACTACCTTGGGGATCTTAGTACTAATTAATCCTGCTCTTCTCATCTCCGGAATTAGCAATAATGTAACAGGCTGCTGGGCAAGACCAGAGACAGAGTTATTGTTTATTGCTATGGCTATTGCCCGCTTGTGTATAACCTCTCAATGGATTAGTGCTGATCCCCCGACCTTCTCCAATTGGCGGGCACGTTTATTCGCGGCATATAATATCGAGTCATCAATCTATAAACTAAAAGGACGTAAGAAGAAAGATTAATTAAATAAGGGGGAATTTCACTGTCTCTCTCTTATGCAATGAAGTTTTTTCCTATAATTTCGTCTCTCCGTTGTAATGTACTAAATTGAATAGTGTTTAATTTCAACCGCTCCCCTTTAGTATTTTTATTTTTTTTAAGTATGGGTTGAAAGATTATTATTTGCCCGGATTATCCAAATTGTTTTGAAGATTTTTGTTTGCAAAATGTTTTATTCATAAATTGGGGAAAATGCTTAGTCGGTCAAGTTGGGGGGACTTTCATATCCGATGCAGCTGCTTTGATGATTTTTTTTGTTGTTTATCAATTTTTGTCGAAGAATAATAAAAATATAAAAATAAAAAATAAAAATGTTTTTAAATGTTAGGATTTTCAATTATGGCAAAAAGAAAACAAAACAAAGTTTCATTCTGTCAGAGTGCATACAAAAGGGTTAAGAAATTCAGAAAAGTACAGTTTGGTCACTGGTCACATCAACCTGGCTAACAACCTCACGATGGGGAAAAGCATGAAGAACCTGGCGGGACTATTTCTCCTGCCAGGAGATCTAACTTTGGTGTATATTGTTCCAACATGTATTTCTTCATTAACTACACAAAACTTAAATCTCTTCCTGATTTAATACTGGTTTACTAAGTCTCCAGTATATTTTTGATTGCCACTCTTGATGCCCTAAACAAGTTCACCCTGGTTTCTAGGCGCAGGCAATTCTTTTATTGCTGTTCTTTTGTTGCTTGGCACTTGGTTTTCTGTTTTATCTATATTTCAGGTAGTTTTTGTGCTCTGTACATTGGAATTATTTAAAAAATGCCTGTGCCATTGCATTATCTTTGTGTGATGCCTTTATTAAAAGTGATATAGTGAACAAAATAAATACAAATAAAATTGTGGAAAAAAAAGTCTTAAAACCTTCTATTAACTGCAATACTTTTTAATGAGATGCTATCATGTATATTGGTCCCAAGATGCCTGCCAACACTTCTTGGTTGAAGTGCTGACAGCCAATCAGATCTCACGATGAGATGTGTGGTTAGGCTCCGCCCATATATATTTATGATTTTACTTTTGATTTTCTCAGGAACTACTGAACGGATTTATACCATTTAACCAAAAGACACGAGTGTGAACCAAGGACTACCTTTTTGCCAAATTTGGTGTAATTCCGTTCATCAGTTTGGGCTGTAGCTGCGATTAAAGGTTCCTATGGAAAATTGCATGGGGAAACCACGTTTTGGGACCCCCCTTTTTTCTCAGCCCCCGCTTGACGAATCACTCCGAGACTTTCAGGATAGGAGCGGACCGGAGCGCCTCACCAGTTTTGAAAATTTCGCGAGGATTCGTCAACCGGCGCCAAAGTTATTCCAAATAGAATGTTGCGGATTTCCTATGGAGAATAGGTCCTAACTATAACTACCTACTGGCGACTGCCAGTAGGTAATATATATATATGCAATTACTGATTGACTAAGCCTTTTTCAGCTCAACCTTTTCCTCAGGCTCAAAATAGGAGACAGCACAAATCCAGTCCCTTCCATGAATTATTTTATTTATTTTCTTTTGAAAAGCCAAAGTGCTTCATGCTGGCAAACAGGTTGATGCGTTTCGGGAAAGACCTTCTACTGGGCCATAGAGCCATGCTTTACAGAGTGTCTGCTTAAAGGGAGACTCCCCTCTTTTACCACCACCCATTTAAAATGACGTTGGACTATTTTAGCTTTTTATTAACACCTTTCAAAAAAGCTGGTAAAGTACCCAATTCTCCAGTCCTTTTATATACAGAAAAGATCATAATTTCCCTTTTCTGGGTAAAGTACCCTCGTATCTTCCTCTTTTTCAGAGTTGATTTCTCACAGACAAATTTCATTACTAGAATATCAGATAGCAGGAGCATTTTTTAAAGAACATTCATAACATTGACTGTTCCCAGAGGACATAAATACCATAAAATACATTCAGATTTATAGATGAAAAAATCATTAGAATAATGACTCGCTATAAATTCAATTTTTCTTAAATAGATAAGTCTTAACTTCACTGAACTTTAAATTGTAAATGTGGAGTGACATGACTCCTAAACCATCATTTAATCTTGTTCTTGCCACATACACAAATCCTTAAAGGAAAAAGAAGAAAAAGAAAGAGAAAGATTCTAATCCAATGCAGTCCACCAAGAATGATAAGTTACAATCCATGTTGCTTCTTTTAATCTTATTTCAAATTATCTAAACTATATTTTCCAAACTACAAATTGAAGTAACAATTGAACGAATAGACAAGGTATGTAAAGTGCAAATGGTGTATACACTGCAAATATATATATATGGGGAAATATTGGCACTACAACGCTCAGCATGCAAGTCACTGGAGAGTGTATGCTATAAGAGGGAAAATAGGTTGCAGAGCGTCCAGGTCTTGCCTCTCTCCCTCCCTATGATTAAGGTGCAGCTGCACCGAAACGCGTCCGGGATTGTTATTGGTTGGGAATGCTGGTGCCAGTTCCTCAAATAAAGGCTCAGTTGAACTTTCCTCTGATGGAGTGGCGTCCTTGAGCTCGGGGGCATCTTTGAGAATATATATATATATATATATATATTACCTACTGGCGGTCGCCAGTAGGTAGTTATAGTTAGGACCACGTTTCCATAGGAAAACCTCAACATTCTATTTTGAATAACTTTGGCGCCGGTCGACGAATCCTCGGGAATTTCTTAAAATAGGTGGGGCGCTACGCTCCGCTCCTACCCTGAAAGTCTCGGGGGGATCCGTCAAGCGGGGGCTGAGATAAAAGGGGGGTCCCAAAACGCGTTTTTCCCATGCATTTTTCCATAGGACCTTTAGAACGAGCTACAGCCCGAACGGCTGAACAGAATTACTCAAAATTTGGCAAAGAGGTAGTCCCTAGGTCAAGGAAGTGCCTTTTGTAGGTTTGGTGTAAATCTGTTCAGTAGATTCTGAGAAAATAGCCTTTAAATCAATATATATATCTGAGCCCGCTTACGGTACGCTTACCGTACGCTTACGGTAAGCGTACGGTGGCGTGCGCGAGCGCGATTCTGATTGGCTCTTAGATCTTAGTAAACATTCGAATCGGCCGAAACCAGGAAGCGGCGGCCGCCATTTTGTGTATTTCACTCTGAAAAAAAAGAGTGAAAACAAGGAAAGGGGGCAATGAGGAGAGTTACAAACCCCCTTACATTTGTGAGGGGGTCAAAGAAGGACTGTAAAGTACAAAGAAAACATTTATTGATTTTAAAAAAAATCACGGGGTACGCGTACGGTAAGCTTACGGTAAGCGTACGGTAGAAAAAAAAAAAAAAAAAAAAAAATGAAAATCAGATTTAAGTGTTTAGATATTAGGGGGCTCTAAAACGTTGTGTTTATGAAATGATTTTTTAGTGGTACCTACAAGTAAGTACCGATGCAGAGTCTAAGGTTCAAGAGGAAGACTCTGTTCCCTTCATCATTGAAGTGCACACCATCTCCTCTATAAATGTCTTGCATGTCATAACGCAAGTTGTTGTGGTAAATGGCACCCATGCCATAGTCACGGAGGAAAGCAGAAACAGATTTGTTGACGTGCTTTCTTGCTTTGTCATCGCACCGCGTGCCCACCGTGCGTGCACGGCACTAACTGCGTAAAGTGGGCACGCGGTGCGCGAAGCGCACCGCGTGCTCACTGTGCGCGCACGGTGCGCGAAGCGCACCGTGCGCGCACGGAACGAACTGCGTTAAGTGGGCGCGCACACCACGAATGGCGTAAAGTAACTTAGCATTTAAAAAAACGTACAAATTCACTGAAAAAACCATAGGTTTCACACACGTTATAGTTAGGAATTAGCATTTAAAAAACCTTGCAAATTCACTGAAAAAACCATAGGTTTCACACATGTTATAGTTAGCGGAAATTTTACTGATAAAAAACCAATGAAATTCCCCCGTTATAGTTAGTGCAGGCAACTATAACTCACGCGACCGCAATCTTCTGCTGATGACATATGTGTCTTTATGAAAAAAAAATATTTGTAATATATGCATAGCTAAAAATGTATGGAAGAAGACATGGGCAAATAAGTGTCTAAATACAGTATTAGCATCAGCAGAGGATTGCGGTCGCGTGAGTTATAGTTGCCTGCACTAACTATAACGGGGGAATTTCATTGGTTTTTTATCAGTAAAATTTCCGCTAACTATAACATGTGTGAAACCTATGGTTTTTTCAGTGAATATATATATATATATATACATATATATATATATATAAAATTAAATCTCTACAATCAATCCTTTTGGTGCTTTAATTGTTCAACTTGATCTTGTTCGTACCGGGGACTGTCACCACCACTGTCCAGCATCTGCGTCAACGGTGTAGAGGCAACAGCAGTCACTGAGGTTTCAGACTCTCCTTCAACAGTTAGATCTGATGAACGATTAGTTAAATGTTGAAATTGAGAAGAGTCTTTGGTAATAGACTTTCCAGGGCGCTGGGCAGTAACCATATGTACCTTAGTACACACAACTTAAAAAAGTACTGCATCAAATGGAGAATCAGATTTTGTTCTCGGCATTTGTTATGCGAGCACTGAATCTTCTTTCTTAAAGATGAAGGGGCAGATTTACAAGCCTCTTGCGCCACTTTTGCGTCACTTTTAACATGGGAAAAGTGACGTAAAAGTGGCGCAAGGGGCTTGTAAATCTGCCCCGAAGTTTTTTGCATGTTGTGTTTTGTGCGCATACACTTTCATCTTTTGTTTGTGAACTAAGTCCTTCACATGAGTTGCTTTCTAATCTTTCTTTCTCTCGTCGATCCATTGAGGTAACTTGGTGCTCATTACTCTCCTGAACATAAATGTTGCAAGACTTTCACCTGTGGTTGAGTGAGGTGTTGAACAATAAGCTCTCAAGGTAAAATTCAACACAGTTTTCAAATCAAGCTTCTTAAGAGTATCACGCTGCACTGCTTTCATTAGCGTACTCATAAAACGTTCAACAAATCTGTTACCCTGCGGCCACAAAGGTGTGGTCTTCTGATGCTTTATATTCAAATGCTCCCAGAAATCTATAAATTCTCAACTGTTGAAAAGCGGGCCATTGTCAGACTTCACTATGGCTGGAACACCTCATGTTGCTAAGATGCCGTCTAGTCTTTCTTGAGTGGTAGATGACAAATCTTCAATTAATGTAAATCGTGAGTGATCATCTATAATCACTGGCAGGTGATATCCATCATCGAGTGGACCGATACAGTCAATGGCTATTCTTTCCCATCCATCCTTTGGGAGTACTGACATGGTCAAGATGTGGTGAGTATAAAGGCTGTTGCATAGATAACAGGCCATTAATTCCTTTTCAACCCTATCATCAAGATAAGGAAACCAGACTCAGTCTCAGAGAGCTTGTTTTGTGGCAACAATGCCACGATGTCCTTCATGGACCACTTCAATTATTTTCTGTCACAGACTCTCCGGAATCAGGATTCTTGACCCTCGTAGTATAACTCATTCCTGAGTTATGGACAGTTCACCCATGACATTTTTGCATTTTTGATATTCACCATCATTGGTGAGCGGCCGAGTGTGTTGGTTCCATGACTGATGTGTAATTACATCCTTCAACTTTAACATGTCACTATCATGGCTCATGGCAGTGATAATCTGGGCTAACAAAATGGCAGCTAGTTGCATTTACAATGAAATTAAAATAGGCCTTAGCTGTCTTGGATGAAGTATCATAACCTTATAAAGGAAGTCTGGAAAAATAGTCAGCGGGGTTCTCATCCTTCCCTGGAAAAATACACAAAGGTATAATTGTACTCCTCAACATAGTCCCCATTGCTCAATGTGAGAAGGCATTTTGGCCTTTCGGTTGGCAATTATAGTCAGTAAAGCTTGATGATCAGTTAAGAGCGTAAGAAGGTTTTCCTTATAGAAATACATGGAAATATTCACAAGCCCAGACCACGGTTAAGCTTTCTTTTTCAGGTTGTGAGTAAATATGTTGTGTTTAGGACAAACTTCTACTTGCATATGCCACAATATGTCCTCAAGCATTCGGGTGCCTGCTGTGCTGTGAAAGGATAGCACCTAACCCGACTGGGCTAGCATCAACAACAACCTCTCTGTATGAAGCTCCGGATTAAAGTATGCCATTTCAGTAGCATTCTCAATGGCTTGTTTGATTTTCTAAAATATTTTTTGTGATAATTGAAATTAAACATTCTTTTTTGTCAAGCCTCTCAATAGAGCAGTTACAGTGGCAAAGTCTTATATGTATCTGGAACAGTAACTGGCCATGCCAAGAAATGAACGCGCCATAGAAACTTCTTGAGGGGGGATCAGCATTTCACAGCGTTTGTACTTTAGCAGGATCAGGTGTCATACCCCCATCAGAAAACATATGGGCAAAGAACTTTAGCTTTGTCTTATGGAACTCACACTTATCTGAATTCAAATTCAAACCAGTGTCAGCCAGTAAACAACATACTTGTGTAAAACCCTTATCGTGTTCTTTTTATATAGCTCTGGAAACCAATATGTCATCACTGTAATTGAAAGCTTTCATGACAAGTCGTATGATATGTTGAATGGCATCTTGAAATAGTTCTGCAGCGAATGACACACCAAAACTTAATCTTTTGTATCAAAACAGACCAACATGTGTAGAAAAGGTTGTACTGTACCTGCAAATTTCTTCAAGTTCTAACTGCTGATAACCTTTATTTAAATCAAGGTGAGAGAAGACCTTTGCATCATTTAATTGCGTTATCATGTCAGCAATGTGTGGACCTGAATGTTGTTCTCGTTCCATTGCCTTCTTTGCCTGATGCATGTCAATGTATATTCATTTACTGTCCTTTTTAGGAACTGCTACTGTGGGACAAACCCATGGCGTTGGACAAGTAGATCAATAATATTGTGCTTGAGTAATGATTCAAGTTCTTTTTCAACAGCTTCTTGAAAATGAAAAGCAATTTGTCCATGTCTTTGAGCAACAGGATGGACATCCTCATTCATATGCAACTTTACTTTCATAGTATTAAGCTTTCCCAAACCATGAAATAACAAAGGGAACTTACTTACTATTTCGTGGTGAGCATTCATGTTATAACTCACAGAAATCAGTCCCATATCAGAAGCTGTGCTGAAACAGAGTCGGCCGACACAGAAAAATACTGGTGGGGCAGGTGGAAAAAGGGCCAGCGGGAAGCATGCGGGGAGAACGCACGGCGGGGAAGGGGTTAATGATTAAAAAACACACCTACGTTGGGCTTCTGGCCACCTTGCGCTCCTCTGCTGCGGTTCTAGGTCCCAGCAGTCCCTGGAACATCATCACAACTTCCATTCAATCCCCTCACTGCTCTCAAGCATGAAAGCAGCGTGGGGATTGGCCTGAGCAGGCTGGATCAACGCTCGCTCAGGCACAGGGAGGCTGTCCTGTTTCTCCAAGCCAGTTGTACATTACAGCCGGGATGGAGAAAACTAAGTGTGCATGTCAGTTTGGCCAGCCAGAGACGGCACATACCACTCCTCGCCCCCCACATGCCCTTTCACCATTCCTCCGTGCACACGCTGGCTCACAGCCAGCAGCTAAAAAAAACTATAATAAAATATTGTTTTGTTTTTCAGCTGCTTGCTTTGAGCCAGTGAGGCAACGCTCCTCCGACATTGCGTCGGAGCCACCGCTGGTAGACAGGTACATGACGCCGGGCCTTGACGTACATGGATGGGTACTTGCACCTTCGTTTTCATCTGTTTCATTGTTGCTACAATGAACCTTGACTTTTAAAGGACGTTGGTGCAGCCCATGTATACACTTTGGTTTTTGATGGCATATGTTGCGGCAATGGAGATAATTCTTTCTATTTTTCCTCAGGCATAACCATTTACTTTTAGTGTAATCTTTGTGCAATGTTTGAATAACTTTGGTGCTTTGGCATGTCGATCTTTCTTTGAATTACATTTTTCTTCACAAGCAGCCAAACCATTATGCTCACACTTTTCTGAGGTAAACATAGACATGGCCCAATCATCTTCATCACTTTCACTTGATACTGATACAGAACTGTTCGACGATGATTTTGATGACTATCGACTACGTTCAATGTCGATTTGTCTTAACTGATGTCACCACTTGGCACTGTGGGGTACATCAAACATTACTTCTGGAACGTTCTGGTGGCCATATTGACTTTGTGCCTTGACGCACTTACTTTTTCCTTCGCTCTGCAAGCCGTCACAAAATGGTTCTCCTTCCCCAAGAGAGAAACATATACCTTCGTGTGGAAACAAAAATCCACATCAAAAACACAACTTCTATTTGCATGTAGACATCACTTTGTGTCCGTCAGTCTTTTGTTTGGGCTTACTTTTCACACTCGTGATGGATTCATTCTGGGCACCTTTGGCCTCCATGTCAGCAGCATGTCAATAAGCAAGCTCTTCAGCTCTGGCAGCCATTAACACTCCCTCCTGACTAAGAGTTTCTCTCAGCAGTCATCTTCTGAAGGAATCAGACAAGCATCCACCAATAACTCTCAGACGCATAACTTCCTCATCATTCAGTTAATTGAACTTACAATATCTAATGAGTGTGTTGAGTCTCTCCACAAATTCATCAGCGGTTTCACCAACTTTCTGGAGTTCTGGGTTGAGGATGTATCATTCGTAATCAACATTTGGCATTGGTTCAACACTTCTTTAATCTGACGATATGTGACTTTGTCATCACTTTGCAGTATTTTCTTCATTACTTCTTTTACACCATCACCAGCAAGATTTTTGAAATACTTGATAATTATTTTGTTATCAGTCACTTCAAGTACGTCAATGAAATCATCAAATGTTTCTATCGGAGTGGCCCATCTATCGCCATGGTTATGCTTTTTTGGTAGTATCGCACAGCGGAGGTGGTTTCAAGAAAGCAGCAGCATTGTAGCCATTTCTGGGAGTGTTCAAGAAATTTGAGCGATATCTTCTCATGTATTATGTTCTCCCTAATGAATTTTTTTGGGTCGATTCTGTTGTTGAGTTTTGAAGCAAGACAATTTTCTTCTTTTTGTATTATAAAAAACGTTATTGATTATATCCTTATTTTTTGTAGTGTTTTGAGTCTTGAGTGTGCTAACAGCTGACACGTGTCTCGCCCCAAATGGTCTATTGGACCAGGGCTTTCTCAAGGCTTAGCGAGTATTCATAATAATAATATGCAGTTTCCTTCAGATTTAGACACAAAGTATATTACATCAGTTTTCAAACCAACGAGTGTCTAAGTTGTAATTCTAATTCAGTGAAGTGGCGGTCTCTGGGCAATTCCTCATTCTGAGTATCATGTTGGTCTAGGAGTGGCTGTGAGGACAACCCCCCTGCTTTGCCTAGGTTGCGGGCCCTGGCGCTGAGGTCAGACCGGCCCACATTACTCGTGTCCTAGTGAGTAAATAACAGGTTTATCCTTTAGCGTCTCTTTGTGCTCTCTTTATCTTCACCGCTTTCTGATTCTAACATTATCTTGCAATTTTTGTATATTAATAGCTGTTCTTTGAAAGCTTATTTGTATCTGCCTTCAGCATTAAGACTCTGGATTACATATGACTGTATATTGCATAGCAGTGCGGTACCTTTATGTATGGTCTGACCTGCAGGTTCTTGGTCACCGATAGGTAGATCTTTTTAAAACACTTTTGTTGTTTTTAACTTCTTTAGAGTTGCTAGAGTTGTGCTTTTACTTCACATGCATTAAGCCTTGGTTCTGTACTATGACTGCAACACACATGGCACACACGAGCAGTTTGCTTGGACCACAGCAAACTCTCTGGGAGAGCACTGTTGAACTTAGGGCTTCTTATCCCTTAACTTGTCACAGTTGTAGCATCCTCCCCAGCCTGGGTACCTGCCACTGAATACGCCACACACTGAGCTTAATATTACATGTGTTCATTTGTCTACGTGTAGCTGTGAACTCAACATTCTAAACCAACCTTCATTGCATTCGCTCTAACACTTACGTCACAGTTCTATGGAGTCCATCAAGAGCAAAAAGGGTTCCAGAATTTCTAACTCGCAAGACACTACAAAACCAAAATTAACTAAGGAGGGGAATTCAGATTTCAAAATGAAATTCTTAGGTACGTCTCATGAATTGCTTATACCAGTTAAGGCTGGCATTGGATTATCCGAAAGTGGATGGGCGTTAGGGAACTGCTCTCCTGCCAATCTAGAATGGGGGTGGGAGACTTGTCATGCAGGTCCTGCTGGTTGATTCCCTCTCCCCCCTGTGTTTTGACTGCTACTTGACTAACGCTGGTCCAACCCTTGAGTGATCAGTGAACTGGGCGTTTTTTGTCAATACAGAGACAGCATCAAATAAGGTAAATAGTAACATTTTCTTTGATTAGACGGTAATGACCCCACTTGCTGTATCTATCTGGTACACAGTTACTTACCTGCCTCTGTTGCAGGGTGCTCTAAAGCTCAATGGAACGGTGTACTTTGAAACTAACATCTTGGATTTAAATGGATTCGTGGTCAGCCTTCTGGTCATGGGTCTTTAACCAGTGGCAAGTAGATCGCATTTTAGTCAAATATCTTCTTTTCCTGAGAGTTAATAATGAAAAGCAAAGCAATTCCAGGACGAGGAAGAAAAATTGTGTAAAGATGACACAATGACAGATTTAATAGTGTGATTCAGGAAAACAAGGTTCTAAACCTATGCTTTGCAGTTGTATGTAGCTACCCGATGTCAGTTCATAGCTCCTAGTGCCATAAACAAAATTCTAACGAATAAACTGCATCCAATAAAAGGGTCTCTGTAACAAAAGAAGTATGCCATAAAGTTATTTAACAGATCATAAAAATCTGTTATCTGCAAGAAAAATGTGAAAAAGTGTGCTTTTCGGCAGGCACATTAAAACTGTTCTACTGTTGAGTCAAAACTGAGGCTAGACAAAGCACAGACCTCCCCACTGTGCATTAACCACCAGAGTTATCCTAGCATTAGGATATTAAAGCCCCTGATAATTGGTTGGCACACAGTGATTGATCTCTAGGTGCCTTTAACCCTGTGAAATGTTTTTGAAGTGCAGCCCGTCTGTAAAAAATGTAGTGTAAGTGTTGGTCAGCGTGTACCTCGTTGGCTCACCTCAGACTGCTAACTACGATAGAGCTTGTAAGTTGTAACTCGTTGGTAACGGTCGGGTGAGGTCACAGGTGGTGCCATGGCCACTACAATTACTGTAGACTGGTGAACGGTGGTCAGTGACGTGCAAGGGATAGGGCACACTGCTGGTCAAGTGCTTTGACCAGCAGTGCAATGACCACTCTTCTGTGCCAAAGGCAGGCATCAGCCAAGCTGAGCCCGGGAGCTTATGCCTTCTTCTCCTCCTAAGTCCCGCCTCCCACTGGCCTGGAATACCTGGGGCCAGATTTATCAAGGTTTTACGTCGCCCTTGCGCCACGCAAGGGTGATACAAAACCCACGCAAGGGGGCGCAATGGCGATGAAAAACCCACGCAACGGGGAACGAGGGCAACGCAAAACCTAAGTGAGATTTATCAAGTCACGCAAGGCCACCATGAAGAAGAGATGAGAACAGGTGTGATGTGCTTGAAACAGTTGGTTATTTTTAACCGACATGGCATAAATGTATATATTATGTCATAAAAAAATTCTATGTTCACTTTCTTATAACCTTTATACACATTAGTAAGGTAGTGTAGGAGGTAAAATTATAACGGGAGCGAATTAAATATAATATATTAGGTTCAGAAGGACTGAAAACTGTTGAATAAGGTGCTTTTTTAAAAGTAAAAACATCATAAATCTATACAAGTAGCATAAATATTCCTCTGTAATACAGAAAGTCATGTTCTTGAATATTAGTGTTCAATTAGAATTAGATAAATACTTTGCACAGCACTGGTATATGTGTTATATTCTGTAAATATTGATCTCATAACCCTAAACGAACACTTTAGAATACATGAATGCCAGTGACGTAGCACAGAGAATAGACTTCTCCAGTCTGACTATGTATTTATCCGTGTTTATTCGATAGACACATATATGCAATATGTTCTTCCTTACATGTTAAGTTGGATTCTGTAGCTGTGATACATTGCTTTTTATAAGTGCACATTTATTAGTCAGAATGATTTTTCTAAATTTGTATTAATTTGTCTACATGTGTGTTCTTTTATGCGATTGCATATTTGTAGGTTCAACAGTACTTTCTTGTTATTGGGGGAGGGGGGCAAAAAGCTCGTGGCGGGGGGATGGGGGGCGTGGACAGAGACAGCCACTTATAAAAAGTGCGGAATGGCACTGTGGGGTGGAGTGGGGGTTGGGGCCGGGGTACACAGCCAGATTCAATAGCGGGGGAGGCAAGGGCGTGGGGGTGGCCCAGGGATGTTTCTCTGCACCAGCAGATTTGCGAATAGGTAATGTAGCCTCGTTCTCGAATCCTGCTGATTCAACAAGCTGTCTTTAAGTGGGCAAACGAACAGGTAGAGTTGTAATTAAATTTACACCTAAAATGAAAGATCAGGATATTTCATGCCGTTTGGTGAAGTTTGATGTTTTGAGAAATGAATGCTTAAGTGGTTTGTGAGGACGCCTATGTTAAAATTGTGCTAACAACTGAAATAAATATACATTAAATTATGAATTCCTTTCAGCAATGTTCACCAAACTTCATGTGTGCTACCACATGTTCATAAAACTTTATATGTGTAACCACAAATGTCCCCCACCCGGCCACCCCGCTAAAAAAACGGGTGAAATTCAGCCAAAATGGATTTTGAGTTCTCCAAGAAAGGCATGACTTAACCTTACCTTTGCTCCCACTATTGCGCCAAGATGATATCTATACATCTTTGTGTTTATATGGAGGATTAATAATGGGCTAGCTGTGTATTATTATTGGTCTGTCTGGGAGTGTACGAATGTCCCCTTTACATTTTTATAACTCTCCCCAGCTCTGCAAAGTGAGCTGCCAAAGCTCTTCAACAAAAAAATGAAAAATCTGCAAAACACGGCGGTCTTGTTCAGGAGCCCGAAGACCCACGCCCAAACAGGTCCATAGGCCTGCCCTGCCCGCCCTGGCACACAGTTCTGCTGAACTGCATGCCTTCCTCTTGCTGCAGCCGGAAGCCCCGTGGCAAGACTTCTGGTGGCAAGGAAACACAGGCACGTAGCTCCTCGGCTACTGTGCCCACCGCTGTCACTCAGGGTCGGCAGCCCAGAGTCACCGTCTAGAAATCAGTTTCTGCAGCAGGATAACTCAGCCAGGATGTAGAGTGGTTTGAAAATAGAATTCCAGGACATCCGATCTGTTCTACATTTTTGTATTACATGCCATGTAGTGGTAGTTCATAGGAAACAAGGTGATGTATCACAGATACATAAATAGACTTCTCCAATCCAGGGCCATTTCAGAATGCTATAGTTACTGATATTTGGATAGATGCAGATTCTGTAGCCTGAATACCTCTGTCTTTTGTAATCTCTGGGCACCCTGCTGGTAGGGTCTGCACTGATGCCATGTGACCAGTGCCCTTGCAGCAGTGCAAACTGGACAGTGGGCATAGGGCATGAACACATTCATGTTAGGGGAGAGGTTGTGGCCTAACAGCTAGGGCAGTTGAGCTCAAATTTGGAGAACCAAGGGGCATATTATCAAGCACGGCGTTAAAATTATCACCGCTTTAGCGGCAGAAAACTGCAGCTAAAGCGGCGATAATGGGCTTCATAATATGCCGCAGAGAATTCCCATAGAAGCCCATGTTAGATGTGAAGGACATCTAACCTGAGCTTCAATTGGAATTCCATAGAGCATATTATCAAGCCCATTATCGCAGTTTTAGCTGCAGTTTTCTGCTGCTAAAGCGGCGATAATTTTATCGCCTGTCTTGATAATATGCCCCTTAATCGCCCCATGCCTAACAAATAAGGCAACTGGTGCTCATGTAAAGCGTTCTAATGCCTTCGGGTCAACTTCGCGCTATATAAATCCTCCCGCCCAAAAAACAGTGATGTTAAAGTTAATGCCTGCTATGGAGCCGGGCTTCCAGCCGAAAGGGCGCCCTGGCGCAAGTGCTGACATGAATGGATCTACAAATCTGGATCAGGTCAATGTACTGAACAACAGAGTCTTCAGGGACTTTCCGAAATTAGGATGTCTGGAATTTTGCAAGAGGAACAGAGGGAGGGCATCACAGTGTTTTCCTGTGGCACGTCCATCCTCTTCCTCTTCTAGAATAGAATGACCAGAGGAACAGAAGAAACTGAACAAAGTCACCTTTTAGGAATGCATTCCTGAACTTTGTCTTGAAAGTAACTGGGCTGACCTTAAATATGGCCCAATGATTGAGGCAAACTCTCTTTTCTATAGGAAGCCAGTGGAGCTGTGACCTAATAGGTGTGAAATAAACATGCCTATGCAGCCCAAGAGCCCTTTAAGCTGCGATGCCCTTGATGAGTTGAGACTTAGCAATAAGCTTATTGAGAAAACCAAGATACAGACTATTACAATATTTCAATTTAGATAGGATTGTGCCCAGAAATACTGATTCACGGCACTCTAATGGTAACTGAGGACAGATCCTCTTTAGCTTTTCAGATAAAGGAAGCGAGCAGAAATTACTTTATTGATCTAAGCTTCCAGATTAAGCATGCTGCCAAACAAAGACCAAGATTTTATATCCCTTTCTATCCATTACACGTATCATTACCTAAACATGCTAAGTTTGGATTCTCAAACGTCCCAAAAGTGGCGGATGTTGTCAGTGTCTAAACAGTAGATCTCACAAAACACTTTGGCCCAGATGTAAGAAGCCATTTAGCATTTCTTAACAGGCCAAATTGCTATTTCGAACAGTTAAGAAATGCTAAATAGCTTTTACAGATGTACAAAGGATCAAAGTTGTCACAATTTGCGATTTCTATCCGGTGCCCGTGATTTAGGAATCGCAAATAGGTAATCCCCATTTGCAATTCCTAAAGCACATGTAAATAGCATTTCCTAAGTGCGAATCGATCATTTAGGCAATGCTATTACCATTGACTTGAAGTCCATGTGCAAAATAAAAAAATGCCTTTAAAAAGGCATTTTTAAATGTGACATGAACCGCACATATGCCCCTAGGCATTTGTGCACTTACATGTGCACTACAATTTCGGGGTGCCTCCATGGGGGGCCTCAAGTCCAGAGGCACCCTAGGCTTTTCATTTCTTAAATTGCGATTCCCTATTGGAAAATCACAATTTAGGAAATGCAAACCATTTCCTATTTTGCCCATAGGCCGGAATGCAATGGCATTTACTATTTGCGATACCCTAATAGCGATTCCTACTTTGTAGGAATCGCCTTTTAGGGAATAGAACATTTAGTACATATCTTTTGCATTTCTTAAATAGTGATTCCTACGAAGTCACTATATAAGAAATGCAAACGGGAAGCTTTGTTAATCTGGGCCTTTGTTGCTTCTAGTCTACAGCCCCATGCACCTTATTAGACCACTCATGCTTCTTCGTGGCCCTCCCAGATACTGAATCCCAGAGCCTGCATTAGATTAGATAATTGCATTAACATCTATAAATTGTGATAGGTTTGCAACATTAACTTAAAAACATCCCCAATGTTTGTCATGTGCACTGTACATATGGCAATATTCTGATTATTTGTGGAGCCATATTTTGTCCATCAAAGTATGCATAAGTGATTTTTCTTTATATAATGAACATCCTGAAATATGGGCCTCATGTATGAAGAATGCATTGGGTAAAAGGAGTCGCAATGTACCCCCCCACTTTAACTAAATTCATTCTTATTTTGCTAACCGATCTAAGTACTAATAGGTCGGTTCTCAAAATACAGAATTGTAGTGGGTCACAATTCAACTTACATCATCGTTATTCGTGAAGTAGGTTGCAAATTCCAATACTCTATGACTGATTACAATCACAGGGATGTGTCATGGACACATAGGTCCTGGCTAGGAGGACCAATGTAAGAAAGCAAAACCTCCATCCCAAAGGACTCCATTGAACTGATCACACCTGGCGCTGGCGCAGTGTACACCACAGTAGGGTCCTAGATAAACCCCCTTCTTTAGAATGGGTGGGAGGATGTAGAGGTACCAGTGCAGGGCCATGTTAACTGCACATGAGGGAGCCTGGTGTATCAATGCTTGAGTGGTATGCCTTGCTGCGTGCAGTTTGGTGGAAACTTGTGTTTGTGCCTACCTGGATATATGACGTGGCAATGCATGCAGCACTGTACAAGGGCACCACTACCACGAGCATGGTTACGGCAGTGTTATGGTGGCATGAATAATGAATGTTGTGGGCTGCATACTCTCACAGGCACCGCAACCACGAGCATTGCTAAGCCAAGGTTATGACTTAATAACGTTGCGGGACGTTGCGGGAAACGATAGGACTTCATGTACCATCATGCACCGGTTCATGTCAATGTGGCAGCATGGCGTCGGCCGTAGGAGGGTACATAAATTACTCCCAATGACCAAGCCCTTGCTAGGCAATCCACCTATCGGAGAAGACAGTTCCAGTTCTGCCGTCTGGATCGGAGTGCCTTTCGGAAGCAATCTGCGACCATACTCTGCTGTGGGGGACGACTTCCTGTTCCTGTGCACAGTCCTCCTGTCATCCGTCTCGGAACCTGTGACATCAGCAGCCGCTCCTGAGCCCAATGGGGAGACCCCTTGCAGCTAAGTCAGCGTCGCCGAGGCGTCGTGCGTGACTAACTGTACTAATTTGGTGTTGGCATTACAGTTCGAAGCAATTGACATCGCTCCTAGGTGCTATTAACCTCGGAGTCACTACACTAACTCTAGTACCACTAACTCAAGATACGCTTAACCGCATATGGATCTGCTCTAGGAAAGCATGGGAGAACTTGTAATAGAGGTCTTAAGGACCTGATCTCTATGGACTTAGGATCTACTGCGTTTCCTGTTGCCATAGTTCTTAGACACACAGCCTGCCCCATAGAAGTAAGTGTCTATACAGCCTAGTTTGGGCAGAGTGAGTGTGACCCCGAACCCTAATTCCCGTATGCTTGGAGACAGAGCATTTGAGGGGGCTGAGCGCGCTGATAATCCCTTTGTCCTTCTCCCCCTACAGAGCGGATGTTCCCTGGGTCCAGTCCATACCCACATCAGCACCAGGACACGTAGTCGGTGAGAGAGCTCCAATACCCACATCGCAGACTGTCTTTATTATTTTCTCTCAACCCCCATTCCCCTTGACGTGCTTCTCTGGGAGAAGTTATCTGTTCTCCGTGGAGAATGGCATTGGGAGTGGTCGGACTGTCTTCTGCATTGCTCCTGCTTGGCCGAGATATATCAGGTTAGTGCACATGTGTGTTTGGCTTCTGAAAGATTGCCTAGACCATGTACTTACCGAGTCCGAGAAATGAATACAAATTGGATCCTTATGACGGTTCTAGACACAATTACCAGTCTTCAGTTAGAGGTACAAGCATCCCGAGCGGAAAGTCAAGAGTTGCGCAAAGTCTCAGGGTCTGTCCGTCGAGAAAAAGTTGGGTTGGCCAGCAAAGGGAGAACTGATGCTGGGAAGGCGCACCTGAAACCCTGGTCCTTGCCCCCACCCGGTGACGCACCACTAATCACAGCTCAGTTCCCTCACCCCTGGGTAGTGGCAGAGCGAACCTGGGAGGCTTTGGGTTTTTCTCCCAGCCCATCCCTGTCCAAGCAGGCGCACAACGCATACAGACATAACCTATTCAAGTAATCCATGCTCCACAGATTCCTCTAGTCGCCCCTGAGCGGTTTTATGGGGACCCCAAGAAGTTTAGTGTATTCCTTCATCAGTGTAGGCTTCATTTCCTCTGTAAACCAACCGCCTTCCCTGATGACCGAACGAAAACAGCCTTTGTACTCTCACACTTGGGCGGTAACTCTGCTAGGTGGTCCATTCAGTTGATCAACCAGAATGACCCATTGTTGTACGATTTCCCAGGGTTCTGCACTGAAATGCGGAAGTTGTTCAACCGGAAAACACATCTTCTTTCACTAAATCAGGAGTTCATTACCCTGAGACAGGGTTCCCAGGATTTGATAACATATCTTACAACCTTCAGCCGCTTAGTCGTGGAAACCGAATGGCCAGTGGAGAAGAGGGCTTCCTTATTCTACCAGGGTCTGCACAGCGACCTAAAGGACGTCTTAGCCCAAGTTGTCAATCTCCCTACCTCCTGTGACGACGTCATAGATCTAATGGTTCAGTTGGTTCATCGGCTGCAAACGAGAAAAGGAGATCGCAATCGGGGGGACTTCAAATGTTTGGTGGTACGTCCCAAAGGCATGGCTGAAGATAGATTAATGATGTTTAATGGGGCTGAACCTATGCAGGTGAATGGTATACGAGGGCCCTTGTCCTCGGAGTAATGGGAAAATAGAAGGAAGATCAAGCTGTGCATGTATTGTGGGAAAAGTAGCTACATCGTCAAAGAATACAGATCCAGGAATAAGATACCCGAGTCTAAGGGGCCAAACCATAACAAGGTCCAAGCAGTGGTCCAGCAAGCTAGAGAGGAAGACCCAGACGCGGAAAACTAAAGTTCCTGGAGAAGGTTGAGATCTCTTGTTCGGGAAGGGAAACACCCAAGATCTCATTGTTGGCCAACACTCTGCAAAGCTCAGTAGCGCACATAAACATGCAAGTGACCTTGTGGAACCCAGAAGGCAATCAGGTGGTAGTGACGGCTCTACTGGATTCCGGGGCAATGGGCAACTTTTTTTTTTGTTTTTTTTTTTGAAACCGTTTATTACAGAATCCAAAAAATATACAAAGATGGGCCTACAACCTTCAGGCCGGCCGCTAGCAAACAGAAGGAGCATGTAATACAGACAATAGAACGCACGCTGCGGCAAAAGGGAATTCACAGGAGTTGAAAGAGGCGTTGGCAGCCACACCTTCCGGACCCCACATGACGGTTTCATTTTTATATAAATAACAACAAAAAAAAAAAGCAAGTCCACAAGGCAACCCACAGTCGGAAACAACAGCATGTGCTCCCCTAGGGGGGGGACCCCACTGATTCATAGGAATATCGAGGGGGGGAATAGGTCAGGACGGGGACTAAGTAAACTCATTGCCCAGAACCGGGAAGACAAACAGGCTAAGGAGACAGGGCTGGTGACGGATCAGGCAGTAGCGGCGGGGTACAGATTCCCCCACGGTAAGCGTTCCAGGGGCCCCATACTTTCACCCACGTCCCAGGCTTACCTCTCGCAACATACACCACCTTTTCCCGAAACATACACCAATCCATGTTGTCCTTCCACGCCGAGACAGTCGGCGACCTCTGGGAACCCCACAGTTGCGCAATGTCACGTTTGGCCACCATATATCCCAGAGTCGCCCACCACGTCTGCGGCACTGAGTAGTTGGTTGGCTCCCATACATTCAAAAGACATCTCCTCGCCTCAGGCAACAGCGGCACATGCGTAACTACCTGCAAAACCTCATGCACACCACGCCAGAATCGCACCACCTCCGGGCATTCCCACAGAATATGGAGAAAGGTCTCCAAAGAACCACACCCACGCTTACACAACCCGTCCACAGCATAGCCCATACGCATCAGACTCGGCCCCGTAACATAGACCCTATGGAGTATCTTGAGCTGGACGAAGCGAAGGCGAGCCGGTATGGCCACCTCTTTCGGGGAGGCCACCGCAGACACCCAGTCCTCGTCATCCAGCTCCAATCCATCAGCCCCCCACGCCTCACGAAGGCCGGTCAGCAGTCCCGAACGGTAATTGATGAGCTTTTTGTAAATTAATGAAATCGTGCCGTCCGGGACATGCCCATCTAGCACTCTATCCTCCAGAGGGGAGTACTCCGGGATGGAGGCAACGTCCGGAAATACGGAGCACAACGCATGACAGATCTGCATATAACGAAAGTACTCCCTGTTCTGCAGCTGGAATTCTGTCTGCAGCACATCGAACGTTTTGAATCCCCCCCTCATCCAGAGATCGCCCACCCTGCTGATGCCTATCATGTCCCACTTCTCAAAGCCCTTCGAGGTCCACAGGGAGCCCAGCCGCTCAGATGCGTATAGTGGCGTCGCCCGGGTCAAGCGATCCCTCCACCCCATCGCCACGTTAGCCGTGTTCCACACCCGTACCATGACCCCCGTGGGGCCCGTCAACCGCGCGTCATGCGAGCTAGAATAAAGCGCCCGATTATAGTCACCGCCCGGCAGTAACATTTTATCCATCTCAAAGGCCGGGTTTAGGGCGGGCCCGTAAAGGCCGTGATTGATCGCAGCCAGCTGGGAGGCCCAGTAATATCGCTTGATATCTGGGAGGGCAACCCCCCGTCGTACCACGGGAGCGTCAGCTTCGCCAGGGCGATATGCGGCCTACCCTCCCAGAACAGTCGGCGCTGCAAACTCTCCACCTCGCGAAAGTAGCGCGCCGGGACAACGTCCATTGTATTCTGCAAAGCATACAGGAAACGTGGTAGCGACATCATCTTAAACAATGCCGCCCGGCCAAGTGGCGAGAGCGGCAAGCGCTTCCAACGCGCGACGTCCTCCTTCAGGCGCTGGAGGGGGGAAGCAAATTCTGGCTATATCGGGCCTCCGCGTCCAGGGTAATGAAGACACCCAGGTACCTAAATCCCCGCGGGCGATCTGAATAGGACAACCCCGCGGAAGGATAGGATCCTCCCCAGAGAGGACATACACACACGATTTAGCCCAGTTGATGACCAGGCCGGAGTTGAGGCCAAATGAGTGCAATACATCAACCAGTACTATCAGTGATTTACGTGGGGAAGCCAGGTACAGAAGAATATCATCAGCGTAAAGAGATACGCGGTCCTCATACTCGGGGGTCCATCGGAGACCACAAATAGAAGGTTCCCACCACAGCCACTCCGCCAGGGGCTCCAGGGCAAGCGCGAAGAGGAGCGGTGATAATGGGCAGCCCTGCCGCGTGCCCCTGCCCAGCTCAAACGGAGCCGACACTCTACCGTTCACAACCACCTGCGCTAGCGGTCCCGAGTACAACAATTTCACCCAACCGATGAATCCCGGGCCAAACCCAAACTTCGCCAGTGTCGCCCAAATATATGGCCACTCAAGTGTGTCAAACGCCATAGTGGCATCCAGGGATGCCAAAATGGCCGGTTCCCGTATAAACGGGACACGCGCGAGCACCCCATGCAAGCGCCGCAGGTTAAGCGCAGTGTTGCGATGGGGGATAAAGCCTGACTGATCCTGGTGAATCAAATCGCACACCACGCCAACCAGCCGATTGGCCAACACCTTGGTGAGAATTTTGGGCTCCGCATTCAGCAGCGAAATAGGCCGGTAGGACGTGACCCGGTCCCGCGGCCTCCCCTCCTTGTGAATGACCACGATAGTAGCCAGCCGCTGGTCTAGCGGGAGGGAACCCGCCGAACGGGCCGCGAGGAACATCGCACGGAGATGCGGCGCCAGCGTATCCGGTCGCAGCTTGTACAATTCGATGGGAAGACCATTAGGACCCATGGCCTTGCCGGAAGCGACCGAGCGTATGGCGAGAGCAATTTCTTCAGAGGTCGGGGCGGCGTCCAACGACACTCTGTCCTCCTCCGAAAGGGAAGGCAGCGCTATATCCCTGAGCAGGGCATGGGAATCCTCTTCCGAGCGGGAGGACACCGGGGAATAGACCCCACGGAGATATTCTGCAAAGCAATCGACTATTTCTTCCGGTTCCGTGACACACACACCATCCAGTTTCTCAATCGACGGGACAACTCGACTCGCCCTCTCCTTTTTATCCAGCCACGCAATCAATTTCCCAGCCTTATCACCCACATCATACAGTCTCCCCTGTTGCTCTCTACTGAGGCCCCTGGCCGCCTCCGTGACGAGGGCCTTATAGGCCGCCTGCTTGAGTCGGAGGACATGTAATTTGTCATCCGTCACCCCACATTCGAGGTCACCCTCCAACTCAGTTATTTCAGTTTCAACACGGATCACCTCCTCCCGCTCGCGCCTCCGGGAATGGGAAATAAGGGACAGGGCATCCCCCCGAATCACCGTCTTAAATGCCTCCCAGAGCGAGACCGCAGATGACACCGACCCCACATTATCATCAAAATATCGCTTAAGGGACTTAACCAACTCTGCGCGAATGGTGGGGTCACGCAGGTACCAGGGATTAATCGGGGCCACCCTACCCTCTCCCCTCGGGAGAATATCGAAGTGCAATAAGAGCGGGGAGTGGTCTGAAATACCCCGCGCCAAATGGCGCACCTCCCCGATCCTCCCCGCATGCGCCGCTGGCACCAGGACATAGTCTAGTCTTGATAGACTGCCATGGGCCCCGGAATGAAAAGTGTACTGTTTCTGCGTAGGATGTTTCAAACGCCAACAATCCACCAGACCCAAGGCATCCAATAGGCCAGACAACCACGCTTGGGCACGGGGGAGGTCCCTAGGGGGGTGACGGTCCTCAATTCCGGAAACCACAGCGTTAAAATCCCCCCCAACCACCAGGATCCCCTCCGGAAGGCCAAGGAGGAGGCGCCCCAGATCCGCAAAGGTGGTCGTCTGCAACCCTGGCGGGACATAGACAGAAACAAAAATAATCACTCTGCCCTCCATTCTACCCACCAGAACCGTGTAACGTCCCCTGTCATCATGGAGTACCTCATCAACTTCCAACGGGAGCGAGGTCTTGGCCATGATGCCCACACCCCTTGAACCGGACGTGAAGCCCGAATGGGCCAGAAGGCGGTAGCCCCGCCGGTTCATAGCACGAAAGGAGTTGCCAATGAGGTGCGTCTCCTGCAGAAAAACTATGTCAGGTGAAATTCGTTTCAGGAACTGCAGGACCACACCTCGTTTTATCCTGTCCCCCAGTCCATTAACGTTCCAGGACAAAAGACTCAGTCCCCTACCCCCCATCATAAACGAAAGCAATCACTCGTCCCCCCGAGAGCACTTTGGGAATAGCACAACAATACTTTTGCCTTGTGGTACAAATGAACAACACCCCACCCCAACCCAACCGCCCCAACAAAACTCCCCCCTCCCTGCACCCCTGCATGAGCCCAAACAGCCCCCCCAACTTGCAGTGTGCCTGTCGCCCCTATATAGTTGAAACTAGGTAAACCCCCTAGAGGAGGAAAGAGTACCCCTTCGAGACCCCGCACCACCTACAAAGGAGGGAGAACGAGTACAAAAAACGAGAGACCCTAAGCTTGGCCGAAAGCGGCAGCATCTTCGTCCAGAGTGAGTCCCAGTATCAGCACCTCAGTCCCGGTCCAGTGGGCCTTCTCCTCCCGCAGCCTCCCCCCCCGCCATCCCGATCCCGACCCCCAGACAAAGTGTCCAGCCAGTCCCCGGCCGCTTCAGGACGGTCAAAGAAGTAAGTGCGACCATCCACCTCCACCCGCAGCCTGGCCGGGAAGAGCATGGCGTATTTTAAGTTCATGTCCCGAAGCCGCCGCTTGACGCCCAAGAAGCTCAGTCTCTGCTTCTGGACCGCTTGGGTGAAGTCAGGATAAAAGTTCACCTCCATGTTCTCCAACTTAATCGGCCCTTGCAGTCTGGAGGCTTGCAGAATTGCATCCCTGTCCCGAAAATGAAAGATACGGGCAATAAGAGGCCGCGGAGGGGCTCCGACCTTCGGCCTTCCCCCGGGAACTCTATGAGCCCTCTCCACCGCAAAAAATTTACTCAGTCCCCGAGGCTGGAGATGGGTAGCGATCAGGTCCTCCACAAAAAGATCCGCCGCCGACTCCTCCCGTCCCTCAGGTACTCCGATGATGCGGATATTATTCCTCCGGGCCCGCCGATCCATGAGCGTGCTCGCCTGACGGAGCCGGTGTACCTCCGTCTGAAGGGCCGCCACCTCAGTCGTGAGGCCCGACGCGGTGTGGGCCAAAGAATCGACCCGGTCGTTGGTCTTCGAGAGATCAGCTCTCACCAGGTTGACATCAACGAGGACCGCGTCGATTTTATACGCTAACGTGTCAAACCGCTGGCCCACCGAGGCCTTCATCTCAGCAATGGCGCCCATGACGTCTTGCAGAGTCAGATCTGTGGGCAAGTCCGGGGCATCCGGGGGGCACTCAGAGGACTTGTGCGGTCCACCGGGAGATCCCTTCGGGAGGGTGTAGCGGTCCATGATGTTGGCCTGATGTGCGGCGCCACGCCGGGTCGACTTGGCCTTCAACCGATCTCCATCTTGTTTAGTGGCCATCGTCGCGGGTCTCACACCCTCACCAGCCACGCAGTAAAAAGCGAGCAATCAAGGCCACGAGCTCCGAGGGGCCACCCCAGGACGGCGGAGCGGGCCACAGCAGGCAGGCAGGCAGGGTCTCCCAGCGAGGCCACCCCAACACCAAGAGCGCCGCGATCCCACTTGCGAAGACAGCAAGGGGGCGCGAAAGTGAAAGTGAAAGTGCGGGGTACGCGACTCGCCAGGCCCAGCCCGCCGTTGTTGTTCACTTAGTCACCGGGTCGCCCCCAAACGCGAATCCGGGGTCAGGAGAGAGATAGGCCGCAAACTTCAATCGGTGCTTACTCCGGCACCCGAGGTCCGATTCGAAGACGGGAAACGGGTACCACCTCGGCTCAGGCTCACCGACACAGTTCCCTCAACCGATGCAGGATGAAGTCAGGATAAACGTAGGAGGTTGCGGAGGTCCTCGGGAGCCTCGCACCTACGCGGCCATCTTGGTTACGCGCTAGGCTCCTCCTCCATGGGCAACTTTGTTGACCGCACCTATGCACAGAAGTTACGTGTTTCATGCATTAAAAAGAGCACACTGGAACCCATGAAGGCAGTGGATTGTTCAGCCCTCACCTCTGAACCTGTAAGTTATTACACAGAACTCGTGATTATACAATTCGGACAACACTTTGAGCATGTGCAGTTCAACCTCATCGATGCTCCCCAATTTAGACTCATTTTTGGTATGCCGTGGCTCACATTGCTTGATCGGCCCAATGGACAAGGGGATCGGTCCGTAACCATGAACTCCCAATTTTGCTGAAACCATTGTACTAAGGACCAAGTGTTGGCAACGAATCCAACTGAGAATCTGGCTACACTACTCAGCTTTGGCAGTGTTGCACTACAAGCTTGTTATGTGGTGACCCTACCAGACGTCTACCATGACTACCAGATGGTGTTCGATAAGCAACAGGCTAGTCATCTCCCACCACATCGAGAGTATGACTGTCACATCGGCCTGGTTCCCGGAGCAGCCATTATATGTAGTTGCATCTATGCCTTGACTGAGCCCGAGACAAAACACCTGTGGACTTACCTAAATGACCATCTCACCACTGGGTTCATACGACCATCACAGTCATCAGCTTTGTCACCTCTTTTCTTCCTGTCAAAGAAGGGGGGGAGCTCCGTTTATGTATTGACTATAGAGCAGTCAACTGAGTAACCATAAAAACAGGCACCCGCTCCCTTTGATACCGGTCCTTCTCGACCAACTAAAAGGGGCCGCAGTATTTCCCAAACTGGACCTTCGAGGAGCGTACTACCTTGTATGCGTTTGTCAAGGTGATGAATGGAAGACAGCGTTTAGGACCAAGTTCGGCCTGTTCGAGTACCAAGTGATGTCCTTCAGTCCTAGCAGCATTTCAGTACTTTATGGACGATGTATTATGGGGGTATCTGGACGTGTTCTGTATAGTGTCTATAGATGACATCTTGATATAATCCAATACCATACCGACACACATGAACCATTTAAAGGCTGTACTGGAACGCTTACAACAACATCACCTGTTTGGTATGCTGGAGAAGTGCTTGTTTCACACAACAGTAGTGGAATTCTTGGGATACATCATCATCCCCAAGGGCATCCAAATGGATGAGAAGAAGGTTGCAGCAATCACACGATGGACCTCCTCGACCAGCGTCAAAGTCTTGCAAAGCATCCTCGGCTTGGACAATTTTGATTGGCGCTTTATTAAGGGGTTTCCCGACATCATTCATCCCATCACTCATCTGTTGCGAAAAGGCGTGTCCCCAGAGGCAGAAAAAGCATTCCATATACTAAAACAGCATTTCAGGCCGGGCCAATCTTGAGTCATACGGACATCACTCTCCCATTTATATTGGAGGTGAATGCATCACATTTTTCCATTGGAGGGGTCATATCCCAGAGACACCCACACACCGGTCAACTGCACCCAGTAGCGTACTATTCCCAGAAATTCACTCCCTGTGAGCCGAATTATGGAATTACTGACAAAGAAATGTTAGCCATCAAATGGGTGTTCGAGGAATGGCGTTACTACCAGACGGGGGCTCGCCACATCATAAAGATCTATTCTGACCATTGGAATTTGCTGTTCTTGACAACGCCATTGCCCTCACGGCTTGACAGCTTCGATGGTCCTTGTTCTTTTCAGACTACACCTTTGTTATTAAGTACCTCCCTGGAAGAGCTGCCATTGATCCTCTCTGACTCACCGTAAGAGAAGAATAACTATTGTTCATCACAAGAACAGAAGACTTTTTAACCCACCTGCAACACCAGTTACTTGAGGTGGATGCTGACTTCTGGATAGCAGAAGACCCCACAAAGAGAACTCAAGAGAAAGGCCTTTTACAAGAACAGATTCTGGGTTGGGTACATGATTCATCCTTAGGTGGGCATGCAGGGATACACAAAATAATAGCGACTATCCAATGATTCTTATGGTGGCCCACGGTTTCATATGATACACAGCAGTACATCACCACATGCACCATCTCTGCAAAAGGCAAGGCAACTCATAGGCAACCTGCGGGCTTGCTGTGTCTTATCCCCATACCACCGGCCCCGTGGCACACTGTTTCTGTGGACTTTGTCATAGAAATGCCCCCTAGTGGTGGAAATACTGTGATCTTGGTGGGTATTGACCACTTAACCAAGATGAGGCACTTTATTGCTCTTCCCAAACTTCCCACTGTTATAGAACTGGCAACCATCTTCCAACAATACATTCTGAAACTACACAGAATCCCAAACGTCTGTTTTAAAAAAACATATATTTTTATTAAACAGAATCAGCGTTCCAAGTTACAGAAAAAGGGCAGTGCAGAGTTGGATACACAAATACAGGCATTAATGATAAAGCATACAAATGATATATAATGAGTTACAACAGTTACGGCGTGGATGGTTCTTCAAATTTGGGGATGATTGGTGGGGCACATATATTGCCCCGATAGGCATACCATTTGCTCCATATAGAGTACCATTTTTTGGGGCACCCATGTGCAACATATACCGTTTTTTCCCTGGCCATACACCAGTTCATGTCTGACTTCCAGGCTTCAATTCCAGGTGCTACCCCCGCTCCCCACAACAATCCCAGCCGTCTGAATCACTAACCGTGAGTCACAATTCACGTCCCGCTTTTGGTCACATCTCTGCAAAACCATGCATATCGACAAGTTATCACCCGCAAACTGATGGAAAAACAGAGAGTCTAAACCAAACCATGGAGCAGCATCTCCACTGCTTGGCGTTACAACACGGGGAAGATTTGCACAAACTATTGTGGATTGCCGAATTTGCCTAAAATAATGCAGAACACTTATCTTAAGGCTATTCTGCCTTCTTTTGCATGAATGGTTTCCATCCCATCCTCTTACCCTTTGAATGGCCAGCTATGTCACAACACCCTTCACTTCAGGAACTCCAGGAAGATCTTTGTGGTATTCTACACACAGCTAAACAACAGTTGAGAAAGGCCTAGAATGTTATTAACATTATGCGGACAAGAAACGCTCAACTGAGCCTTCTTACCAAGTGGGAGATCAAGGACCAGATGTATGACCCATTTTTGCATGTGCAAACGGGTTTGCGAGCCCATTTGCGCATGCAAAAACGGGTCGGACAAAAATGTATTTACGACTCGCTAAATAGGTTTTGCGACCTGCTATTTGGAAGGGGCGTTCTCTTCCAAATAGCGAGTCTCATAACCATGTACTAATGTTTTGCAACAGCAATTGTGGCCGCGAAACACTCGCAATTACCACCTACTTTAAGTAGGTGGTAATGCATTCGCAAATGGGAAGGGGTCCCCAGGGGACCCCTTCCCCTTTGCAAATGCATGTGAAAATATTTTTTAAGGGCAGGCAGTGGTTCCAGAGACCACTGCCTGCCCTTAAAAAATTGAACGAAAACATTTCATTATTTTTTTTGAAATGCATCCCATTTTTCTTTAAGGAAAACAAGCTGCATTTTAAAAAAAACTGCTTTATTTAAAAGCAGTCCCAGACATGGTGGTCTACTGAGCCCAGCAGGCCACCATCCCTGTGAGGGCCTGTGATTCCCAATGGGCTCACAAATTGTGGGAGGCTCATTAATATTAATAAGCCTCGCAATTTGCGACCCCAGTGGGATTCGAAAACGGTGTTAACCACACTCTTGTGTATTTTATTTTGCGCCGCGCAATTAGTACCAAATAGTGAGGTACAAAATAAAATGGTTGTACATCTGGCCCTAAGTCTGGTTGACCACAAGACACTTAGCACTGATATGCAATTGTAAATTACAACCCAAATACGTTGGCATGTATGCTATAAAACAGATCATAAATCTTGTAGCTGTGAGGTTATATTTATCCCCTACTATGCATATAGACCCGGTAATTCATGTTTCCATATTATGCCCCTGCTCCCCAGGTACACGCATAAGACAAGCACCGCCACCAGTGGAAATTGCAGGTGAGTTAGAATATGAAGTCAAGCAAATCCTGGATTCTAAGGTCATACGTGGGCAGGTACACTACCTCATTGATTAGAAAGGGTTTGAGCCAGAAGAGCGGTCCTGGGAACCCACTTGTAACATACGGACCCCTACACTGCTGCGTAGGTTCCATGTCTGTTATCCTGCCGAACCTGGTCGCCCACTGGGTCGGTGGTCCTTGGGGAGGGGTGCTGTCATGGGCACACATGTCCTGGCTAGGATGACCCATGTAAGAAAGGTAAATATCCTGCCCAAAGGACTCCATTGGACTGATCACAGCCGGCGCTGGTGCAGTGTACACCACACCAGGGTCCTAGATGAGCCCCTTCGTGAAAATGGGTGGGAGGACATAGAGGAACCAGTTCAGTGCCATGTTAACTGCACATGAGAGAGCCTGGTGTATCAATGCGTGAGTGGTATGCCTTGCAGTGTGCGGTTTGTTGGAGACATGTGGTTGTGCCTACCTGGATATCTGATGTGGCAATGCATGCAGCAGTGTACAAGGGCACCGCTACCATGAGCATGGTTACAGCAGCATTATGGCAGCATGAATAAAGTTGCGGGCTGCATACTCTCACAGGCACCACAACCACAAGTATGGCTAAGTCAACGTTATTCGAGACGTTGCAGGAGACTAAAGAACTTTGTTAGAAATGGGGGTCTCTAGTTGGGAATGGTTTGCACCTTTGTCCAAATAGGGACCCTTGCTTCTAGTCAGGTAAAGAGGAATACACTCATAAAATAACCCCTGCTCACCCCCTTGGTAGCTTGGCACGAGCAGACAGGCTTATCTCAGAGGCAGTGTGTAAAGCATTTGTGAACACATACAGTAACACAGTGAAAACACTGCGAATGGACACCACACCAGTTTAGAAAAATAAGTATTCTTTATCTAAACAAGACCGAACGACAAAAATCCACAATACAATATTAAAAATAAGACTTTCAAATGGTAGAAATAGTTCAGTTCAATGCAAGTTGTAAATGCAACACTTTTCCAACAAAGTACCTCAGAGGCTTCACATAAAACAAATAAAAGGGTCGCAGGGAAGGTGATGCGTCAGTTCCTTGCTTCGAGGGAGGTGATGCGTCGGTTCTTTACTGCAGCGCAGGGGAGGTGATGTGTCGGTTCCTTACCGGAGAGGAGGTGATGCGGCGGTTTCTTACTGTGTTCCGGTTACGATGTGACAAGATGACTCCTCGATGTGATGCGATGATCCGGTGCGATGCGACAAAATGGCGGCTTGATATGATGTGACGATCCGGTCCGATGCGTGAACTTTTGCAGCCGCACGGCAGGCGCTGCAATGATGTTCTCGGTTATCCATCTGGACTCGGTGTAGATGCGGCATGCTTCTTCACCGTGGCTCGGCGATGTGTCGGGTCTCTGTGCGGATGCGACACGCTTCTTCGTTGTTCCGTCGCACTTCCAGCTCCCAGCGACAAACAGTCTCTAGAGGTCCTGAACAGCAGCAGACACCTCTCTGTAGGTTAGAATTCCCAGCAAGGAAATTCAGGGGAGCTGGTGGTGAAGTCTTTGTGTCCCTGAGACTTCAGACAGGAGGCAAGCTCAATTTCAAGCTCTTGACATCTTCCTCAAGAGGGCAAAGCAAACAGCAAAATCATTTTCTTCTCTCCTTGGCAACAAGTAACCACTGCAGACCAACCCTAAACAGCAAACAGCACAGGGGCAGTAATCTTCCTTCAGCTTCTTCGGTTTTTTCTCCTTGGCAAAGGTTCCTCTTGATTTCCCAGAAGTGATCTAAAAGTCTTGGGTCTGGGTCCCCCTTTTTGTACACACAAATTCTTTGTTCTCTGAAGGCAGAGAGTGTCTGCACCCAGCCAAAAGCAGTTCTGTCCTCACTGGTGCCACTTCCTGGCAGGAGGTGGAGACAGCATTGTTGAAGGCAGACCCGGTCCAGGCAGGTGAAAGGAAATCTCCTCCCCCTACTCTAAATTCAACCCAGGTCCCATTCATACCAGCCCTGACTCATCAGACTGCCGGAGCCGCAGCCCTCTCCCCAGCTCCTGTCACTCACAAGCCGAACATGCAATACACAAACCTAGCAGAGGCATACTGGATGGTTAGGCAAGAAAATACCCACTTTCTAAAAGTGGCATTTTCAAACACAGAATGTAAAACTCACCCTCACTAAAAGATGTACTTTAACATTCTGAGTTCAGGCATACTAAACTTTACTTTCCCATCTTTTTCCTAGGGCCAGTTATGTTTATAAGATGTTATAAACTAACTGCCCATTCGGGCCTATGGGAACAGATAGCCTTGTAATAGTGAAAAACAAAATGGGCAGTATTTCACTATCAGGACATGCCACACACATCATTGCATGTCCTCATTTCACATACAATGCACCCTGCCCACAGGGGTACCTTGGGCCTACCTTATGGGTGACTAATATGCAGAAAAGGGAAGGTTTAGGGACTGGCAAGTGTATGCACTTGCTAAGTCGACATGGCAGTCCCAGACTGCACACAGGCTCTGCAATGGCAGGCCTGAGCCACATTTTACAAGCTGTTTCTGTGGGTGGCACAATCAGTGCTGCAAGCCCACCAGCAGCATTTGATTTACAGACCCTGGGCACACATGGTGCACTGTACTAGGGTCTGACCAGTAAATCAAATAATACAATCATGGAGTCACTAATCCATTTCAACAATTTACAATGGGAAGCACTTGCACTTTGGCACTGAATAGCAGTAGCAAAGTGCCCAAAGCATCTAGAACAGCAAAAACATAGCAAAACACTGGAGGCAACAGCAAAGAAAAAGGAAGGGAGACCCACGCCAATGGTGCCAGTTCAAACAGACTTCATGTCCCATCATGCCCAGGTTCACGTCAACGTGCTAGCCTGGCGTTGGGCATAGGAGGGTACATAAACCACTCCTAACGACTACACCCTTGCTAGGCAAATGCCTATCAGAGAAGACAGTTCCAGTTCTGCCATCCAGATCGGAGGGCCTTCCAGAAGCAAGCCGAAACCAGACTCTGCTGTCCGGGGACGCTTTCCTGTTCCTGTGCCCAGTCCTCTTGTCGTCCGGCTGTGACATCGGCAGCGGCTCCTAAACCCAACGGGGAGACTCCCTGCAGCTAAGTCAGCGTTGCACAGCCCTTGTGCGCGTGCCAGACCAACTGTACTAATTTGTTGTTGGCATTACAGTTCAAAGCGATTGACATCGCTCATAGGTTCTATTAACCTTGGAGTCACTAGTGTTAGCACATACACTAACTCTACTACTACTAACTCAAGAAACGCTTAACCGCATGTGGCTCTGCTCTTGGAAAGCATGGGAGAACCTTCAATAGAGGCGGTAAGGCACTGATCTCTATGGACTTAAGCTCTACTGCGTTTCCTGTTGCCATAGCTCTTAGACATTTCCTGTTGCCATAGTTCTTAGACACAGAGCCTGCACCATAGAAGTAAGTGTCTATACAGCCTTAGCTTGGGCAGTGTGAGTGTGACCCTGAACCTTAATTCCCATATGCTTGGAGAAAGAGCATTTGAGGGGGTTTAGCACACTGATAATCCCTTTGTCCTTTCCCCCCTACAGAGAGGATGTTCCCTGGGTCCAGTCATATCCAAATCAGCACCAGGACAAGTAGTTGGTGAGGGAGATCCAATACCCACATCGCAGACTGTTTTTATTATTTTGTCCCAACCCCCATTCCCCTTGACGTACTTCTCTGGGAGCAGCTATCTATTCTCCGCCGAGAACGGCATTGGTAGTGGTCAGACTGTCTTCTGCATCGTTCCTGCTGGGCCTAGATATATCTGGTTAGTGCACATGTGTGTTTGGCGTCTGATAGCATGGCGTGGCCTGCTGGGGCCAGCAGACCACTATGTTTGTGATTGCTTCGAAATAAAGCAATCATTTTTTAAATGCTGCCCATTCAAAGAAAGAAAATTAGAATGTATATACAAACTTTCTTTTAAATTAAGTTCCGCCTTCTCTTAAAATGTTTTCTCAACATTCACAAAGGGAAAGGGATCAGTTGGGGGAACATTTTCTTCATTGCACTAAGGCCCATTACCCATGTCACTGGTTGAGAAGCAAAAAGTGGGCAATTGACCAGGAGGCCCCACCTTCCAAAGGGCACCCTGGGAATTTTAACTTTATCTGTCTCTTGCACACCTCTGTATATTTGTACATTTGAACCTCTCTTCTTCTTCTCTGCCCATCTCTACCTGTTTCTTTCTTTACCCTGTGTCATCTCCCAGAATCTTGGGGTGCTCAGAAAGACATATTTCAACTGTTTTTGTGTGACAGACATTTCCAAAAGTTTGTTTGGCATCATAAAGGCTACTATTAGCACAAAAGTTGGTAATGAAATTTAAAGCGTTATGAACAGGGGGCCTCAGAATCTAAATGAAATGGAATTTGTAGAGTGCGTTGGCTACCCGGAGGCCCAGCGCTGCAGACAAAGAACAAACAAAGAGCACTGCAAAGGACGAGCTAGAACAACCAGGTTTTTAACAGCTTGCGGAAAACAGCAGAAAGAGAGGGAGAGCATTCCAACCAATAGCACCGTTATATGCGAAAGACCGGCCCCCACATCTTGACCTCTTTATTCTGGGTTGGCCAGCAAGGAGGAATGCAGACGACCAGAGGTCTCTTTCCGGGTGATAGGGGGTGATCAGGGGCCGAAGAATAGGAGGACTACTCTTCCAGAAGATTTTATGGACCATACACATAGCTTTAAACTGGATCCTTTTCCTGATAGGCAGCCAGTGCAGAGTCTTAAGAGCTTGTTTGGCAGAATGCCAACGGGGAATTTGAAGCGGCAGAGTTCTGGATAACTTGAAGCTTATCAATAGTGTACTGCGGGGCTCCTAGATATAACACGTTCCCGTAGTCCAGGAGAGAAAGGATCAGGGCTTGAACCATGATCCTCCTAGCATTAAAAGGAAGAAGGGGCAGAATCTTAGAGAAAATCCTTAGGATCCCAAAACACACTGCTGAAAGTTTCGCTGCTTGATGACTAAAGGTAAGGGAGTGGTCAATCCAGATTCCTAGGCTCTTAATTTGCTCCTTAGGGACTGGGGCAGGGCCAAGGCAGTCCGGCCAAAGGAGTGAGGGATTAAAAACCGGGGAATTGCCCAGGAGCATCTGCTCTGTTTTGTCCCCATTCAACCTCAGACATGACAGTTCCATCCATTTAAAGACCTCCTCTAAGCAGGTGCCAAGAGAGCCAGGAGGTCCTTTACAATGGTTAAGTGCCACCACAAGTTGGGTGTCATCAGCGTAGGTAAGCATTTTTATACCAAACGGTTGGACAATGTCTGCCAGAGGTTGCAAATATACATTGAAGAGCGTGGGGCTTAGGGCAGAGCCCTGAGGGACTCCACAATTAAGGGAAAACTCCTTGGAGACCACATTTCCCTCAAAGACCCTGAACGAACGGCCACTGAGAAAAGACTGGAGCCATTGTATTGCCATACCTGATACTCCCAGATTCTTAAGTCTGAGGAGCAGGGTGGCATGATTAACAGTGTCAAAGGTGGCACTGAGATCCAGAAGGATGATGGCTGCCGTACCACCCTGATCCATGATCATTTTAGTTTCTTCTGTTACTGCAAGAAGAGCAGTTTCTGTACCCAGTTGGGGACGAAACCCCGTCTCGGAAGGGTGTAACAAGTTATGGGTTTCCAAGAAGGTGACCAGAGTATTATTTACATGTTTCTCTAGAATCTTGCTCACCCAACGGAGAAGGGAAATGGGACGGTAGTTGGCAAAATTGTCCTGGTCCAGGTTAGGTTTTTTTAAGAGAGCTTTGACCATGGCGCATTTCCATGCTGCCGGGACTGTTCATAAGGAGATGGAAGAATTCGCCATGTCCAAAATAAGCGGCCGGATGGTGTCAGCAACTAATGTAAGGACCTGAGGGGGAGCTGGATCCATTGGGGAACCAGATTTAATATGTTCCATGATTGAATCCAGCATAGTGAGATCGAGGAGAGGAATTTGAGCTAGTGAGAGCAGGGGTCCTACGGACGGCCCAGCAGAGGTGGCGATGGAAATAGTGGGCTGGGAGGGCAGAAACGTCTGATAAATATTCTGAATTTTCTTATGAAAGAAGTCTGCCAAGGTGTTACAATGCGCCAAAGGATCCTGAGGCCTGGGCTGATTATGGGGGAGTTTAGACAAGGTTCTGGCAATTTTGAAAATTTCTTTGGGCGAATTCGCAGCAGATTCAATTTTCAGTTCGTAGAAAGTAGTTTGAGTGTTTTTAATTTCCAGTTTGTAATATCTGATGGACTCCCTATATTTTATTTTATCAATGTCAGAATAGTCCATCCTCCACTTCCTTTCCAGCCGTCTGCACCGTTGTTTAAGTTCTCTCAAATTTTGAGTGAACCACGGTGCAGTTTTTATGCTGTTAATTATATATGAAGATTTTTTTAGGGAGAATAGTATCTAAAGTGCATTGTATCCAGGAGTTAAATCTCTTATTAGTATTTTCTAAATTCAAGTTTTCATCCAGGGGTGGTCTGTTAATTTCCAGGAGAGAATATGGCTTGCCCCGGTCCCTGAAATCCTTAAGAAATCACTTATCTCTACACCGGCTATCATTTTCATGAGTCATTGTGAAGTAGTTGTTGAGTATGAATCAAAAAAGAGGGGGACTAAAGAGCGAGATTAAGGTCCAGTACCCGTGCTCCTCTCTATAATTGACACATCTAATCAGTGTGGTTGCTTGTTCCTATGTGGAGAGGGTATAGAAAACGTTAAAGAAATGGTGTGGTTGGAATATATGGTTGCAGGTGGATCTTTCTCATTTGGAAGTGTTGCCCTCACACAACTATGTGGGTGTCATGCTTCATCATCAGGCCCTGGGTGCTTTGGACAAGTAAGTATGCAGCCTGAGTAATCCTTGAAAGGTGAAAGGTTATCTAAGTGATTGTAGAGAGGTTTATGTAGAATTATTGTAGGGATGAAAGTCAATGCACTGTTGGGACACCTTTGCATATTGCCCCTTTCCACTTTTTTTCATCCCCCATGCTCCCAACATATCGGAGCCCTCTACAGGTCTAATGTAGTTTTCAGTTGCTCCCCAGTAGAGTACAGGTTTCTTCTGTGTAAGCGATACAACCACAATATACCTCCACCCCCTATGGAGAGAGGCTCCCTTGTCAAGCTATTGGAACACTAAAAGGTGCTGACAAGTTACTCATAGTCAGAGGCTCACTGCTTTTTACCTGTATCATTGGGACAGGTGCTTAATCTCTTAAGTGCTGAGAATTTATCCATCCAGTGGCAAGCAATTTTTTGATTTTTGAAATAGTTTGTGCTTAAGTCATCATAACTTTTTTCAAAAAAAGGTATCCAAGCCAAATTTAAATAATGTAAAAAGAATTGTGCTGCACATTGGGGTTTCTAAAGGGGCCCAATGGTGTGTGGATTTGGAGCATACTGAGGAAATTTCCAAAATGGAGCAACATTTTCATTTTTTGTGGGGTTGGGGGGAATGTGCTGTGCAAGAAAGCATGTCTGGCTTTCTATCAACATGTTAACTAAATGTTTGTTGTGCTATAATCACCCTCTTCCCAGTTTTCAGCAAAAAAAGAATAAATATTTTTTGCAATTATTGAAGCAGTAGCCATTTTTTTGTGGTTTCTACCAAATTGCAGTTTGTGGTGGGAAGAGATAAAAAATTAATTGGTGAAGCTGACAGTGGTACATTTCTGTAAACAATCTAAATTCAGCTGTGGGTCATTTGTGTAGACTGCTCGTGGTTTTCCCCCCAAAAATGTAATTCTGGAAATTTAAAACTAATACCAATTAGTAGGAAAAATTAATAATAGGGGCAAATGTTCTCATTGTGGCTGACCCATAAAAGTAATATACTTTTATGTTGGAACTGGCACTTTCTGGTGGGCTTAGGCAGTGCCCTAGCCAGGTAGAACCTACCACTTACTTTTGTCAGGGGTGGGTGATTACACTTACTGTATAACCTGAGCCTACCTTTGGGTAGTTTGGCACTGAGCAGTCAGGCTTATCACAGAAGCAATGTGTAAAGCATTGGCACAGCACTCTCACAAAATAAATACACTGAGCGTCATAAAAGAGACTTCACACATGGTGTATGCCAATAAAGTTTGTATTCAACTCACACATTTATTAACACAACATGAACATTATGTATGTCTGGGAATAAATCACATTTTGAAATACTACAAGCAGTACTAGGCCCAGCCATATTAAAATGACATCAGTAGTAAAGGTTGCATGGTTAAAAACCAATGTCAGAATCAGTCTCCTACCTATTTGACTAATGTTCCAACGACCAATGTCTCATAGTCTTAAAGCCTATGGCGCCTTGCAACCCACCGGGTGTTTTAAAAGCACCCTCACTCACCTACCTGATAGGTGACATGCTTCATCATTGTGTTCCTACCCTGGTCGCTGAGTGCTTCCAAGGCTTTTATTTTTGGAGTGTGATCTATCACGGTGTGTGTGTTAGTGAAAGGTGACGTTTACAATTGGCTTGAGATTTCCTATCACAATTCGTGAATTTTTTAATAGTGGAAGTCTTGGTCAATATTCAAATCAATGGCAGATCAGTGTGGGATATTTAGTTGATCCCACTTATTTTAAGTGTGGTTTACATGTTTCAGCCTTCTTGTATGCCTCTCAGGCTCAGTCTGGCCTTCGTCAGGACCGAAATCAGAAAGACACTTAGAAACCCAAGGAGTTGAGAAGGCTGGACCCTGTTGTCACACTCTGGCACAATTCTTTAAAAAACTAAAACTTGAAGAACTTTTTTGAGAAAATGAATCCTGCAAAGAAGGGCGACACAGATCTGAAAATAAAATCAGGATGTTTCCCCCCTACAACTACCATCCCTGCAGAAATAATCACCTTTGAACAAGCTGAATACAATGAGATTGAGACACTGAAAGGAGAAGATAAAACAACATACCACAATATGACAAAATTGGAGTTGGCAGCCCCAAAAGAATCCAGAGAACAAACACAAGTGATTATAAAACCGGTGGACAAAGGAGGGGGTATAGTCCTGCAAAACCAAGTAGACTACAGACAGGAATGTCTACGCCTTTTATAGGATGAAAAAACTACGAGAAAATCCCACCACAAGGTTGAAAATGGAAATCTGGCATTTAGTAGAAATGGAGGAGGAAAGGGACTGGATCTCTAAAAAAGAAGCAGAATTCCTCATCACTCAGAATCCCAAAACTACATATTTCTACACATTACCATAAATTCACGAAAATAAGAACCTTCCACCAGGTAAATAGGATCTCTATTAGAACCTTTATCCCCGATTTGTGACTTTTATACAACGAACAACAATGTACCTAAAGGATACACTGGAAACAATAGAGGACACACTGAATCTGGGAGAAGGGAATTTTATGACACCAAACCACTTCATCATGGAGTGTGCCTGCCGTGCCTTGAAAGAAAATGTCTTTGAGTGTGAAGAAAAGATCTACATGCAGCACTTCGAACATCGATGGGCAGTACCTTTTGCTCAGAGTGTAGCGGATCTATATGTGTAATGTTTTGAGACCAACTATATACTACAAAACGAAAATGTGTACAGAGGAAACATGCACCTCTGGATACGCTACATAGACAACATCCTAGTGATATGGAAAGGAGAAAACGCATCCATGACTGAGTTCATAACATGGATCAATAGGTGTGACCTGAATCTGAAGTTCACACAAACAGCAAAGAAGCAATCACCTTCCGTCACCATATACACAGAGAATGCAAAACTGGGAACAAGAACTTACCAAAAACCAACTGACAAAAATACACTGTTCAAATTTGACATTTTGCATTCAATGGCCCTCTGAGAAAACCTACGATATAGACAATTTCTAAGGCTAAGAAAAAATTGTTCAAAGAAAACGGATTTAATTACACAAGCAAAGGATCTAAAAGGGAATTTGCGAGACTGCAATTAGCCAGGCCAAATCATCAAAAACGTACAAAAGAGCAAGTAACCAAAATAGAGAAGGTCTTCTAGAACCGGTAGTCAGAAATAACAACACAATTCCCCTGACATGTGTGACAACCTATAATACTCTCTACAAAGAAGTTAAAAAATCACTATCGAAAACTGGCAGATAATTCAGTCGCGGAATTTAATGTGGGAAAAATCTCTCTTCGCATTAAAAAAAGCCAAGAGCTTAAAAAGACAATCTAGTTAGGACAAGGCCACGTACAACAACTAATGATGTAAGATCTATGGTATGGAATTTGTGGGGCCTACCCGAGGTGACAGGTCACCATGACTTTGGCAACTGCACTGTTTACCACCTAACAAGAACAACCAAGACCTTGGATCTAGAACCAGGAAAAACTTGGACATTACGCAAATATACCATCTGCAACTCAACAGATGTTGTCTATCTGATCAGTGCACCTGCGGTTTGAAATACATGGGCATGCCCACAAGAAAACTAAAGCCCTGGATTAGGGTACACAGGCGCAACATAAGGTGCAGATGAAACGCAACAAAACTAATGAATCACTTTTTCAGCCAAGAACACACACCCAATGACATGACCTGGGTAATAATTGAGCAACTGGAAAACTCCTTGGACAACTTAGAAAAGCGTTTGTTTAAAAAAGAGCAACGTTGGATCTACCGGATTTCAACCCAAAAGATAGGATTGAACGATAATATCCCTTGGAATACTATCATGCAAACCTAACATGAGCTAAGAGAACTGAAAATACCTGTGCTAATAAGGGAGCAACATAGTACAGCATGGGCTTGCATTTCATTAATAAAACACTAACAATCATTGCGTTATAAACAGTACTAATGCACTAAGGGACCAGATGCATGTGTATATAATGTAGATTTAAGCCCCCTGACCTAAACAGACACCAAGATAATTGATATAACGATCACATAAGACGTAGAAATGATGGTTTTGGCAGACAATACTTCAGGGATAATATCAACAATGAGTTTGTTAAGATTAGCACAAATGTATTCAGGGAACAAAAGCGGGTCCAGATAACGTATACTCTATTTGATTTATTGACACTCACAACAAAACCAGAGAAAAAAGAATCTAGAATACGTCACTACGAATAGATAATAGTAGAAAAACATACTAGCTATACACAACATAAATTTAAATAGAAGGGAAAACGTTTGTAAATCAAAAGGTACTGCTGGTACGAAACCCGGAACTAGGAAAGGGGCATGATAGTCTCCTTGACTACGGGAAATGTAAACAAACACTTAGTCCCGACACGGGAGGCTCCCTCATGAGAAATGAGGAAGCTCGATGACAGCATGCGCATCACACGCATACACGTACTGGGGTCAATCCCCGCTGTCTTCGGGACAGGGTCGAGCACTGGTCACCACAATTACTGCTGAGCGGGAAGACTAAGGAAAAACATTATTTAAGGAGAAAACCGGACATAGCCCAAAAGATGGAGGACTACCGAGGTTGTGCAGGTACAACAGAGGGTGAGGCACCTTGACGAAGTAAGTGAAACTATGATAATGGGGGGAGCCTGGATTTTGACGCTGAGGAAAGTAACCTCCTAAATAACTGCTATTTTCTTGCAAACCAGAGAGTGTGACAACATGGTCCACCCCCTCGGAGTATCCCAGGTAGTGAGAAGCTACCACACTAAAAGTTAGGGGCATATTATCAAGGACGGTGGTGTGAACATGGGCTTCTATTGGAATTCTCCAGGACATATTATCAAGCCCATTATCGCTGCTTTAGCTGCAGTTTTCTGCCGCTAAACCGGCGATAATTTTAATGCTGGCCTTGATAATATGCCCCATAGGGGCAGAAAAGTGCTGCTAAAGCGGCGATAAGGGACTTGATAATATGCCCTTGTGAATTCCCATAGAAGCCCAGGTTCACACCAGAACCTGGGCTTCTATGGGAATTCACAAGGGCATATTATCAAGCCTCTTATCGCTGCTTTAGCGGCAGTTTCCTGCCGCTAAAGCGGCAATAATGTTATCGCCGGTCTTGATAATATGGCCCCTAGTTTTTTCTTCCTATACCGAAGTGGCGAAAATAGTCGGTCCTTTGTATGCATTATTCAATCTTTCCGCAGCATGTGGATTATTCAAAACACATGCACATGCAGGTGATAGACATAGTTGGCTGCATTTTGTATGGAGCACCCAATAGGCAATTATAACCCCCTTTTTGTTTTTTAAATCAAAGCCTTCTCGGTCCTAGATAAGAAGGGTGATCTGCATGCGAGCTGAGATCCATGCATGCAGTGGTGAACAGCCCGATCAGCTAATTTGTAAAAATAAAACATGTGCATCAGGTTTCACTTACAACACTGCATGAATTAGTTGACAGCCGCGAGGGTTGTAGGAAAAAGCCGCTGATTGTTGCTACAATTCTGTCAGATGCTTTTTTACCTAAAAAAGATGAAAAAAGATATATCTGTGAAATGTTTTTGTGTATGTCGTGTTTGTTAAGAAAATTTACATGTTCAAATGTATGTGCAATTATTTTGACACATTAAATTGTATTACAGTGTAAAATACTAAATATTAATGACAAATGTGTGCCAATTGATTATTGAGAGGTACCAGTAAGAAAGCAACTAAACGGGCTCCACAAAGAACCTACCTATATGTCAATAATGCCACTTTGCTTTCAACTCCACTTTTGTACAGGATGAAGCACAAGAGGTAATTGTCTTCACAACTCCTTGGGTTTGTAAGAACAAACCACAGGCACCTTCTTTGAATGCCGTAGCATGCTTGTGTCTTTCTGATTTTGGTCCTGATAAAAGCCACACTGACCCTGAGAGGAATACAAAATGGCTGAAACATGTAGACCACAATTAGTATAAGTGGGATCAACTAAATATCCCACACTGATCCACCACTGCTATTATTATTGACTGAGCCTTCCGCTATTAAGAAATTCACGAATTGTGATAGGAAATCTCAAGCCAAATTTATACGTCACCTTTCACTAACACACACACAGTGATAGATCACACTTCAAAAATAAAAGCTCCTCTGTAATCAGGCGACGTAGTACACCCTGAAAGCACTCAGCCACCAGGGTGGGACCCAATGATGAGGCATGTCACCTTCCAGGTGGGTGTGTGAGGGTTCTTTTAAAACACCCTGTGTGTTCCAAGGCACCAGACCTTTAAGACTATGAGAAATTGGTTGTTGGAACAATAGTCAAATAGTTAGGAGACTCGTTCTTATTTTGCTATATTATTGATTGGCTGGGAATGCGAAAGGGTCTTTTCTCATGCTTTTCTCTCTCTCACTTTTATTTATATCAAAACCAATGTCAAACATAGTATTCTTTTAGTAAGGAATAAACCTGTAAAGCAGCACTGCCGTGCGGAGTAATTAATATCAGGCAGTCATCATGCAGTCACTCCCTCACACTAACTCAGCACCGATACGCGGTGCCACGGATATCGGGCAGGTTGAGCGCACTCATAAACACACATACACGCACACATGCACACACACACACACACACACACATAGCACCGCAATGCTGTGCCACTGATATCCAGCAAAAACCAAAGGAAATGATGGACGGAGTGTTGAACATTGCAAGCACTCACCCCCAGTCAACTGATCTGGATTTAATCCATCACCGTTATTTAGCCCACTCTGCCACCCCAGTTCAGACATGGCCATATGCAAATCAGTATGACCCTGTGCCTCATGGGAACAGTGCAGCCCGAACTGCCAAACTGGAATGGCATGGTGAGCAAAAAAACGATGGATTTAGGCCCAGATTTCTGTACTGGGGTGAATGTATGACATTGTTCTGCATTCTGTTCATCAATTGTTGTTTTTGCATTTGTCACCCCGAGTGGGAAGGGTATGCCCAGACGTGGGTCCCTTGCTCTCCATGCCACTGGAAATCAAGCAAGCCTGGCTGAAGACAGCTGAAATGCCAGAAACCGGTCCTAGGATGCTTGTTTCTAGTCCAGGGAGGACCTGGCTTGGCAGTTCGGGCTGGACTGTTCCCATGAGGCACAGGGTCAAGACTGATTTGCATATGGCTGGGTTCAAACTGGAACGGCATGGTGAGCAAAAAAACGATGGATTTAGGCCCAGATCTCTGTACTGGGGTGAATGTATGACATTGTTCTGCATTCTGTTCATCAATTGTTGTTTTTGCATTTGTCACCCCGAGTGGGAAGGGTATGCTCAGACGTGGGTCCCTTGCTCTCCATGCCACTGGAAATCAAGCAAGCCTGGCTGAAGACAGCTGAAATGCCAGAAACCGGTCCTAGGATGCTTGTTTCTAGTCCAGGGAGGACCTGGCTTGGCAGTTCGGGCTGGACTGTTCCCATGAGGCACAGGGTCAAGACTGATTTGCATATGGCTGGGTTCAAACTGGAACGGCATGGTGAGCAAAAAAACGATGGATTTAGGCCCAGATCTCTGTACTGGGGTGAATGTATGACATTGTTCTGCATTCTGTTCATCAATTGTTGTTTTTGCATTTGTCATCCCGAGTGGGAAGGGTATGCCCAGACGTGGGTCCCTTGCTCTCCATGCCACTGGAAATCAAGCAAGCCTGGCTGAAGACAGCTGAAATGCCAGAAACCGGTCCTAGGATGCTTGTTTCTAGTCCAGGGAGGACCTGGCTTGGCAGTTCGGGCTGGACTGTTCCCATGAGGCACAGGGTCAAGACTGATTTGCATATGGCTGGGTTCAAACTGGAACGGCATGGTGAGCAAAAAAACGATGGATTTAGGCCCAGATCTCTGTACTGGGGTGAATGTATGACATTGTTCTGCATTCTGTTCATCAATTGTTGTTTTTGCATTTGTCACCCCGAGTGGGAAGGGTATGCCCAGACGTGGGTCCCTTGCTCTCCATGCCACTGGAAATCATGCAAGCCTGGCTGAAGACAGCTGAAATGCCAGAAACCGGTCCTAGGATGCTTGTTTCTAGTCCAGGGAGGACCTGGCTTGGCAGTTCGGGCTGGACTGTTCCCATGAGGCACAGGGTCAAGACTGATTTGCATATGGCTGGGTTCAAACTGGAACGGCATGGTGAGCAAAAAAAACCGATGGATTTAGGCCCAGATCTCTGTACTGGGGTGAATGTATGACATTGTTCTGCATTCTGTTCATCAATTGTTGTTTTTGCATTTGTCACCCCCGAGTGGGAAGGGTATGCCCAGACGTGGGTCCCTTGCTCTCCATGCCACTGGAAATCAAGCAAGCCTGGCTGAAGACAGCTGAAATGCCAGAAACCGGTCCTAGGATGCTTGTTTCTAGTCCAGGGAGGACCTGGCTTGGCAGTTCGGGCTGGACTGTTCCCATGAGGCACAGGGTCAAGACTGACTTGCATATGGCTGGGTTCAAACTGGAACGGCATGGTGAGCAAAAAAACGTTGGATTTAGGCCCAGATCTCTGTACTGGGGTGAATGTATGACATTGTTCTGCATTCTGTTCATCAATTGTTGTTTTTGCATGTGCCACTGATATGCAGCAGATTAGTTGATAATACAAATGCAGACTCTGTGGCCCAAGCCCTCCTTCACCTTCCAGCTAACCCGACAACCCTATGCCCATGGGTTACAGATAAACAACCCTCCCCCTGATACTAGGCACATTGGGAACGGAGCCTCACTTAGTCAGAGTCCCAGGGAAGAAGATGGGGGAAGGTAGCATGGCTAATTAGGAGGCAGTCTACAAATGGAGTTTTGGCACCACTCTGGAAGTTGACCCACATGATGCGGAGCAGAAGCAGGCTGAGGGAGATAGTTAATCAAAGGGTTCCACAATCGGCCATCTGCACCAGCTAAGTTCTGCGAAACACAAAGGGGCGGTCATGAAGTCTCTTGACCCACTTCCGATCACTCTCTGAAGCGTTACTCAGTCCAGTCAATTACTCTCACCACCCAGGCCCGATCCGGGCAACTAGCTGGCAACACGAGGTCTTCGGGCCGGGTGAGGAGAGGGCAGTTGATCTGCTACACTGAGGACACAAAAGGAACAATCGATGAGTGGGGGATGAAGCAGGGGAGCCACTCAGCAGAAGGAGGCACCCCATCAGATGCACGTTGATCAAAGTAGCACCCAGGCAATATGGACACGAACCAGCTCCTCTGCATCTCCCTGAAATTAGGCACAATGTCTGGTTTGCGTTGATCCGAGTCGTACCAGACAACAGCAGTCACACACGATAAAGAGTTGCAAATTCCGTACCTCCTTGGATATTAGGCACCATGTCTACAGCGTGTTGATACGTGTCGCACCAGACACTACCGGTCACACACAACGGAGAGTAGCAAATTCCGTACCTCCCTGGAAATGAGGCACCACGTCTGGTGTGCACTGATACAGCTTGCACCAGACACTACCGGAAACACAATGATGAGTTGCCAGTTCTGTACCTCCCTGGAAATGAGACACAACGCATGGTGACAATTCCGATCTAATACACAGGTGCAAGTTTAGCAGTGCCGCACAAGGTATAATGAGGCACCACTATGAGTACGCCCTCCCTCCGAAGGTCGCAACCTGTGATTCGCACACCGCATACAATGAGCATGCAGTCAGCGTGTTGTACGAAAGTGATGCAGCACAATCGACGCAGCGGGCCCTCTGGATCCAGCAGCCGGTGAATCCACTTACCACCAACAAGACACTTATGCATGTTGAGGCCCGCACAATGCAGGGGCCACACTCCTTAGGTAAAAGCAATACTTTTGGGGCTCAGCACAAAGCAATCTGGTCTTTAGACACAATATTTAGTTCCACTCTCACACCGGGCTACCGGTTGGGATCCAGCAGATGATGTGGGCCCTTAAGAGGGCACCGCTGTCCAGATGGCATAAGTAAAAGGTGTAGGTCCCTCACAATAGGTTTTTGATGTTCCTGAGACCTCCACAAGAGAACAGGGGGCAAACCAACAAGCCCTTGGAGAGCACACTTCAGGGTGCCACACAGCAGCAGGTAGTCAGGCCAGGCCAGCCACTATTATGGAAGGGTGCACAGTTCCTTCCACTAGCAATAGTCCTCCATGTGCACAACAGATTTCTCTGGCAGAATGCACTACACAGTTCCAGGATGTCCGGTCCTATACCCCCACCAGTGTATCTCTACCCTGCTGAAGTATGGCCTTTGAAGTTGGGGGTGGTTCAGAAGGTTTCCCTTTGAATCACAGATGTCTCCCCTAAAGTTCAGTCCTGTCTGCCATGAGGCCGTGGACATGCAGATCTTAATCTTTAGTGGGGCCATGATCTGGCTCCCGAAGCCAAGTGTCAAAACCTCTTCCTCCAATCTATCCAGCCAGGCCCCCAAATCACAGAGTTCTTTCATTCTGCTTGCATGCCCATTTTTATAGCTGTTACTGGGGAATGCACAGATGTGCTCTCCAAGCCTCCAGTGTGGGCTGGAATGAAGCTAAAAGGCATCTAGGAATTTTAGAGCAGAGAAATGCCTACTTTCTAGAAGTGGAATTGCTAAGCTATTAATGACAAATCCACCTTTACCACAGAAGAGGGTTTGTCATTGTGAATTCGATGATAGTAAACATTATGATGCTACTCCACTGGAAGCCACTATTGCAGCGTGAAGTAGTTTCAACCATTCCCCCATGTTAACCTATGGGAAGAGCAAACCTCATAGGTAGTGAAATCACACATGGGTATTCTTCACTACCTGGGCAGGAAACACACATGGGTACCTGCCCTGCTTTTTACCTGCCACTTGCTTCACCCCTCAAGACGTATCCTAGGGGGGCTCTAGTGGTAGTGAAAGGTCCCCTCAGGATTGTACAGTTGTTTAGAGAGGCCAACCTGAGCATAAGTGCAATTGAGCACACACAGACCTGCAATAGCAGGATTGACACATGTTTAAAAACCTCCTAGGTGTAAGTGCGCACACACAGGCCTGCAATGGCAGGCTTTAGACATGTTTAAAAACATCAGGTAAGCACCACTTCTTAACGTTTGTAGGAAGGATGCGTGCACTTTCACACTGTATTTAAGGGCACTAAAAAAGAATCAGCAAAAGCCAGTGAGTAAAAATCTAAAAGTATAGGAAAACTCTACCTCAAGCGTATCGGGTCTAACATTTCACATATGTCAGACTCTTCTGGTCTCCGAGATATAAATTGTATTTATTGGTTTTCCAAAAACATGTGATACCCAAAGCCATCACCTGAGCTGCAGCTTGTAATGATTTTTTGTTGTGTACCAACCATGCATCAATTCATGTGGTAACATTTAATGAATGAAAAATGGGTATGAAGGAAACCTATGTATTATTCAAACATGCTCAAGATAATTAGTTTATAAACAGTGGGAATTTGCCCAAAGGTGAGGTTATGCATAATATCATGTGATTCAGGAGGGCATTTGGCAAAATCTGTTCTTTGCTACACACTGGCTTACATTTAGAAGCAAAATGTTGAGAGAAATTCAATTGATAATAAAAAACGTCCAAATATTCTTTGACCCCACACTTTATCTGATATAAACAATACCCTACTTGTCTGTATGGGTCTATCACCTGCAACAGGAAAGGGCCGAAAACGCAACAAAACATCAATATTTTTCCTTTGAAATTCACCTATTCTGGTGATGTGGGTAGCTGCGATATTTGGGCCTGGGCTTGGCTAGCACATAGGGATACCTACCAACTACTGATATTTCTGAAAACTAGACAACCAAGTGTGGGTGGTGTAGCATACATGTATAACACTGTGGGGCATATTTACAACCCCTATCTCCACCACAATGTCACTTTTCACGAGGTTGTGGTGGCGATAGGGGCTTCGCCTTATTTACATGGAAGCGTTAAGCCACTTAAAGTGGCTTAACGCTGTCTTGTATAAAAGGCACTCTTTCATGCTATATTTAGCATGAAAGGGGAGGTCAGTGGGTGCTGCGGTGGATGTTCCATGATTTTGACGCTGCCCCATAGTTTCAAAGTTGGCGTAAATATGGGGCAGCGCCAAAATTAAGACCATGGAAAACCTGGTCTTAACCATGCGAAACAAGAGGATATTTTTTATTTCTTCTGGTTTTTGATGTTTCCATTCGTGCTGTGTTATGCAGCACAC